>NC_044319.2:419148-744944 GCF_007474595.2 Lynx canadensis | reverse complement strand
ATTCCAAGATGCTTCGTTTTATTGCCAGAGATACGTGTAGCCTGACATCTGGGAGATTACAGTCCGAGTTGCCGTAGTTCTACAGGGTGTCCTGCCATTGCTTCTCTGAACCACAGCAAGATGTGGAGGGTTTGTGATACGTGGGTAATTGTTAGTAACTTGCTGATTTCCAGAAAAGGGGCACTATTTTGGGTCACTTTCATTTTAAAGGCAGAAAAGTCTTTTCCCGGTACCTGTGGCTTGCTGCTCTCAGCAGCTGGAGACCTGGGTGTTGTGGCCATTTCTTTCTGCTTTTCCTGTTTTTTAATGTTTATTTTTGAGAGAGAGGGAGAGGCAGCGTGAGCAGGGGAGGGGCAGAGAGAGGGAGAGACAGAATCCGAAGCAGGCTCCAGGGTCAGAGCTGTCAGCACAGAGTGCAATGCGGGGCTCGAACTCCTCAACTCGCTGAAGTTGGATGCCTAACTGACTGAGCCACCCAGGCGCCCCTTCTGCTTTTCCATCCCCCGCGCCACCTGTGTCATGGGCCCTCTCCTGCGCTGTCACTCCACTGCCTAGGCCCTCTCTTTGCCATCTTCGTCCCTGCCCTGCTCTCTGCCCCTTTAGTCTGTTCCACGCACTTCCTCCGTGTGGTTTTTCCCGAACCGAAGTCTGTGTCTTCCTTCTCCAGCATGCTCCAAGACCAATTTCTGTTATGGCATATGGGAGAAGCTCCCTCCGCAGAGACAGTGTCCGTCCTCCAGCCCAGTGGGTTTCGGCCCTTTGGTGTCATGCGGACACTTCGTTCCAGGGTGTCAGGCCTCGCAGAGGAAGTGGTAGAGTCAGAACACTGAACAAGGCCGTGTCGGTCGTGCCGCCACTCGCTGGCCTGCCTTCGGAATTGTGTTGTCCTCCTGAGATCCGCTCACACCTGGGGTGTGCTCCCTGGGGGGGTCTGCGTGAGGACCGTGGGCAGGGCTGAGGCCAGCGTTCCTCTTGTCACAGCAGGCATATGCCGTCGTACGTTTCTGCCCACGACGCTCTGCTCCCCGTGACCGTGACCGTGCTGTAGCTGTGTGCGTGTGTGAGATGAGGCCCGTGCGCTGGGGCGTCCAAAGCATGCCTGTGCCTCACGGGCCGAGCGGTGACCTGTCCCTGCCTGTCCGTCCAGTCTCACTGCGCCTGCATGGCCCAGCAGCCCCGGAGTGCAGTCGTCACCGCACGCCGCTGTGCTTGTGTGCTGTGTCTCGGCCCGGATGTTCCTCTTACTGCTCGGCTCACTCCTGTCGGTTCCAGTTCAGCGGCACGGTGACAGGGTGGCCCGTCTCCGTCCCAGGACGCTGTGCGCACCCCGTGGGCGGTTCTCCCGTGCGTCCGCCTGTCGGCCCTGCGTACACCTGTGCGTTTTGGCACCTGGAGCGTGCTGGACTCTCGTGGGGACTTGATGCACATCGTTCCGGCGATTGTCCTTGGGGACGCTAGTTCTCGCCCGCTTCGTTTATGTCCGTCGTTGGCTTTGAGCTTCCTCAGAGTTCCCAGAGCTGACGTCTCGGAGGACGCAGTCGGAGGCGCTGGGGGGAGAACCGGAAGCGGTGGCTTGCTCGTGCTCCCGGCGTCCTGGTGGATCAGGAAGATCGTGTGCTCGGTGAGGAAGAGCAGAGAACAGGACGAGGAAGTGCCTTTACGTGAAGTGGCTGCGGTGCCCAGTTTAGAGGAGAGCATTGGCAGCGGTAGGGAAGGAGGGGTTGCAGGTGCGGAATGACGCAGTTCAGATTTTAGTCCTCTTTATTTGTCGTTTATGACGGATGGTGAGTACAGAGCGGCCTGGAGCGAGTGCACTTGGGGTTTGAAGTCTAAGTCTGGCGTCGGGCACGGTTGAAAAGGAGGGAACGGATTTACCTTCTTTATCATTTTTGTTTTTAACTTTAGAGACCACAAATGGGGGAGGGGTAGAGGGGGAGGGAGAGAGAGACTCTTAGGCAGGCTCCATGCTCAATGTGGAGCCCGACGCGGGCCTTGAACTCGTGAACGGTGAGATCATGACCTGAGCCGAAGTCAAGAATTTCAACACTCAACAGACTGAGCCACCTAGGCGCCCCTGGAACAGATTTCTCAAGTTACCCTCAAATAAGCAGAGTGCTCTGTTTTCTTCTTTAGAGACGGCGTCTGGCTTTGAGAAAGCTCACAGAAGTTGCACCGTGTGTTCATGTAGTAGCTCACTTTTTTTTTTTTTTTTTTAAATGTTTCTTTCTTTATTTTGACAGAGAACCCCAAGCAGGCTCTGCTCTCTCAGTGCACAGCCCAAAGCGGGTCTGCATCTCATGACCATGAGGTCATGACCTGAGCTGAAATCGAGAGTCGGATACTTGACCGGCTGAGCCCCCCCAGGCGCCCCGGAGCTCACTCTGGGTCGTGTTTTGCTCTCCTGCTGACTCCCGTGTGCCGTGGAGCTTCGCATCTCTGACCCACAGTGTCCGTGCAGCTCAGCGAGCATGTTTGTGGTTTATGATACTAAGATAGCAAGGTAGTTCGGGGGTGGAGGAAACCTTAGGGCCAAAGCCTCCGGTCCTAAAGGAATGTGTAGACCAGTGAGGCAGATAAGACAGGATACAAACAACTGCAGTGTGAGTAGATGTTGGGCAAAGAAAGTTTTCTTCTGGCTGGAGGGTGTGTGTGTGCGTGCGTGCGTGTGTGTGTGTGTGCGCGTGGAGGAGGAGGAGGAGCTGGAGGCACTTTTAAGGTCTCTGAATTATCCTAGAAGGATGGGGTGGCTTAGACGGTAGGGAACAGGGTGTAGGGAACAGCTGAGCTAATCTAGGGAGGTGAGTGAGGAAAATTGTGGGTGTTTAGATTTCTCATTTGGTGATTTGAGGCTGTCACTTAAACTACGTTCCGTGAAATTTGGACTGTGCAGAGGTAAATGCCAGGGCACATGGAGGTGGTGTTTCCATAGTGTTATCAGGTTAGCTCCTGGCGCCGTGATCGTTCCCGACTCAGCCCTCGTGTGCGGCGTCTTCCCCTGGAGCGTCCTCGCCCCTGCTGGCTGTGACAGAGGTCATTCAGCAGTTGGGACTGGGAGGGCTCAGAACCAGGAGCTTCTCCAGAGGGACTCACGTTGGGAGGAGGACCAAGTCCCGGAGGTGACTGCTCTGTCGCTGCGGGTACGAAGTGGGGGTGTGATCTAACATCCGAGACCAGCGTGCAGCGTTCTGAGACCCTCTTTCTGTATGTAGAGAACATTTCTCCACAATAAAGTAGCCACTTCTACTTGTTTTACCCTTTTTTTCTGGCAGGGTGATCATCTCAGACAGTGACGGCGCTCTGGATGACACTCAGTGGGTCCTGAGTGTTCAGTGATTGGTATCGAGACTTCATGTGTTGTTGATTTCTAGATTCTATTCACTGGCTGTAGTGACCAAAAGAGTAAAAAAAAGACACCCAGTGATGATTTTATGATTTTGCTTTAAATAAGTCAGATTTGGCCTTAGAAACTGATGGACTGATTTTGAAACGCCATAAGAAAAAGCAGTGCGCCTAGCGTAGGTCTCAGTGTCGCCGGCCCTTGGTGGAGCCTGGGACATGTAGCTCCTGGAAATTGGGGGGGTTTTAAAAAGCAGCTTTAGGGCCTTGAGAGTAAACTGCAGGCGGGAGTCCTCGCGGCTTTCACGGCAGCGGTGCTGACTCTGAACACGCAGGATGGCGGCCGGTCCGGGGTGGCCAGCCTGGGAGGGGGCGGGGCGGAAAACCCCAGGAGCCGGGGAGGCCCTGAGTCTCATTTCTGCCTGGGCCCGGTGTCTGGGTGCGTTTGAGAGGTTGAAGTAGCTTTGGCTGATGTTCCTTGTCTTAATCGAGTCCCCTCTCTAAGTGATCCTGTGGAGGGAGGTGTTTGTCTTGAGCAGGTTACGGGAGGCCTGGTGGCAGTCTCTTCTGGAAGGTACTCGGGGGCCCTCCTCCAGGAGGGGTAGCGCACAGTGTAGAAGTGAGGTGACAGTTTCCGTTTCTCTCTGCACAGCCGAATATTAAAGCCCAAGCCATGCAGACCCTTCCCTGATCTTCCAGCCGGGAAGTCCTTAGCTGGCTGTCCTTCTGGCGAGTTTCCTGTGCGTTGTAAGGTCTGGGGAGGATTCACATCACCCCTTTCATAGGTCGTTCATTTTTCTCGAAAGGACATTTTTTTCCCGCTCGTATTCTTTTTTCTCTTTGGTAGACCTGAGGGATTTCAGTTTTGAGAAGTCAACACTCGAAGGTGTTGTTGCAAAGCTTTGTTGCCTTTCGGTGACCAGGAGCATCTTCCGCTGCTGGTTCCTTTTTCTTTCTGTGGAACTTGACGTGGCTCTTTAAATCCCAGGAATAAAGTTTAGCCTCTGGCACAAAGTTAATTTCTTGTAAATGCCGTAGCCAGTTTTTTTTGTATTTCCTCTTGGAAAAGTCTTCCAAATTTTAATCGGAGATAATGCCTCCTTGAAGATGAATCATTCTTATGTAAATAGCAGAACATTATAGTCACAGCGAATACAAGTCCTCTAAAAGGGAGCTCTTAAAAATAAGTCTGTGACCCATTCTTTTTAAATGAAAATTGTCTGGGACTTTGAATTTTTGGAAGGGCAAGTCTCCTTCAGACGTGACTTGGGCACGAATGGCTGTGCAGAGTGTGGAGGGCTGGGCGCCACTTAGTGTGAGGAGCGCGTGTCTTCTCCGGAACCTTCTTTCCTTTCAGATGGAGCACCTGACGAAGTAGATGCAAATAATGATCACAGTTGCATTTTTAATGAAGTGTTTTCACATTCTTTCATCACAGTGTATGTTAAGGGTACTTTTCAACTGAAATTACCGTGAAAATATATTAACGTTGAGATTGTAAAAATATTAAAGTGACATCTATCCCTTTTCTCCTAATCAGTGATTTTGTTTATTCCATACAAGCCAGTTTGTGTGTATGTATAATTTAAGTGCTTATAATCCACAACTTGACGTGATTCTATTTGGTAACTTTATTTTCACCGCTGACCCCGTATTCGTAGTAGTTGGTCGCTGGATCATAATCCTTCCAGCAAAGGTATTTAAACTTACTTTCTATGTCGCTGGATATTTAGTTTTCCAAATTACTGTTCATGGATCTAACACTGTAGGGAAAATCTTCAGGCATTTAGAACTTTTCTTCGTTTCAGTTATTTCTTTGGGATGCATTACCGGATGTAAGGTCGTGAGGTATACGTAATTCTATGGCTTTTGACACATGAGCATTTTACTTTCCAAAAGGGTTTTGACAGTTTATGTACAGTGCCATCATCATGTCAGGGGTGAACCACTGTCCTACAGTCTCATCTCTGTTGGGTCTTTTAATCAAATTATGAATTTAATAGTTGTAAGTGGTACTTCATTGTTGTAATTTATTTAAAACCATTATGTTCTCCCAGGGATTGCCATTCGTGTTACCTCATGTCCTCGTCTGTTCTGTCCTCTGCTCTGATAGAGTTTATTGTTCATTGAATAATCTCTTTGTGGCTCATCTGATGAAAAGTGAAGTTCCTGATTGACAGGTTGGGCAGGTTGGGCAGGTTAGAAAGAAGTCAGCATGTCTCTGCCCCTGAGAGGGGCTGGTCTGGGGTTGGCTTCTCCCGTCTCCCATGTTGTCCACCGCAGCGGTTCACGGTCCTGGTGCTGTCAGGTGCATCTGCGAGGGCTCACGGGCCTCCTTGACCTGGTTGGTGCCGCACACTTCGTGATGAACGTGGGTCACCTCCGAGGCTCCAGGAGGTGCGGCTCCGCCTGTAGCTGGGGTTGGCCAGAGCGGTCAGGATGGGGGAGCGGCTTCTGACGGCCCCATTTCTCTTGCTTCCCTGTGGGGAAGGATGTGAAGTCATTTCCGTGTTCTTGAAAATACAGTGTTTTACCAACGTGTCGGGAAAAGATGGCATATTTGGAAGTAAGCTTACTATAGATTACTTTTTATTCTTATAATCTCCATTAATTTGTGCATCTGCTGAAACGTCAGTGGGTCTCCAGTCATGTTCGGTTTTTTCATTTCTGAATTTACATGTTACCTTCAGTTTCCTGCATCTAGCTTAGTAGTAAATTGTTGTCTCCTGTTTCCATGGGCAAATTTCGTCTCCCTTAGATTTTATATCTTACATAGTGTGAGAAATGAGCCCACCGACCCATTCAAGGGGGGGAAGCGGAGCCTCGGAGCACAGTGAAACGAGGCTTTAACGAAAGCTCTTGCAAGAGCAGGTGTCTGCCCGACAGGCACACCCAGGGCCGTTACAGCAGACAGTTTATCCCCGAGCGGGACGCTGCACCTCTGGCTCCTCATTGGCCGATACTGCAGAGGTTACAGCCTTCCCCGGAAGTCGCCTGTGCCCACGGAAGGCGAAAAGTAGTCTGATTGGGACAAGCGTACATTCCTTGAGGTGACACAGAGACTTCAGTTCTTTGGCGCATGCTCATTGCAAAGCCCGTGAAAATAAGCCCAGGAAACGGAGGGGAAGAGCCAGGAAGTGAAGTTTCCAGGGGTTTGGGACTCCATTGTGGGGAGGGGGAGGGTGTCACACACATTTCCCATGGGTTGTAAACCTATTGTTTACTGGACAGCATAGCTTTTATTCAGTATTTCCGAAAATGAATCATCTCATTTCTCACAATCCTCTTTGCTAAGTTGATTCCCTTTTCATTTATAGGTTATTTTGGGCACAAGACACAGACATTTGTTTCTTTTTTTTTTTTTTTTTCAACGTTTATTTATTTATTTATTTATTTTAATTTTTTTTTAATTTTTTTTTTCAACGTTTATTTATTTTTGTGACAGAGAGAGACAGAGCACGAACGGGGGAGGGGCAGAGAGAGAGGGAGACACAGAATCAGAAACAGGCTCCAGGCTCCGAGCCATCAGCCCAGAGCCCGACGCGGGGCTCGAACTCACGGACCGCGAGATCGTGACCTGGCTGAAGTCGGACGCTTAACCGACTGCGCCACCCAGGCGCCCTGTCGTTTATTTATTTTTGGGACAGAGAGAGACAGAGCATGAACGGGGGAGGGGCAGAGAGAGAGGGAGACACAGAATCGGAAACAGGCTCCAGGCTCCGAGCCATCAGCCCAGAGCCTGACGCGGGGCTCGAACTCACGGAGCGCGAGATCGTGACCTGGCTGAAGTCGGACGCTTAACCGACTGCGCCACCCAGGCGCCCCCAGACATTTATTTCTTAAGAGGAATCTTACGCCCGAGGGGTTTGCTGTGGTCAGAAGCTCCCACCCAGCGTTGTTCTAGAATATGTGTGCTTTGTTTTTTTTTTTCCCCCACTCAGGGACTTCAGGGCCTAACCTTTTCCCTCTCTGCCTACTGAACTCCATCTTTTCTGTCATATTCCCCCCTTGGAACACGTGACTCCTAACTGCCATTAGGAATTGGGACAACCCACCTTAACTGCTTTCTGCTAGAAGGGGGGCGGTGACAGGGGTACGGCAGTCAGGGCAGGTTCAGAGGTCGATCCAGAAGTTCAAAATAACGGGAGGGCATCAGGAATGTCTGGGCTAGTAGAACTTTCTTATTTTTCTGGCATATGCAGTGGCTTCTACAAATGACATGAAAAAAGAATATTAGACCAGCAAGCGTTAATGTTCCAAATGCAATGCCTCCTAGGGAGGAGGTCACACCACGGGAAGTAGCCATCCAGAGAGTCCTTGACGTGTGTGGTCAGGTTTTTTTTTTTTTTTTTTTTAATTTAACTAGCTTTTCCTCCCTCTTCCACATTTATTTGGATCTTTTGATATTATTGCTTAGAATAATTAAGCATTTGAACTAGTTTTTGGTTCTCGATCCTCAATCTTCCTTTGGCCATCCGGTTTCCATAGGAATAACTCCACAAGGAGTATTTAACTTTACCTCGAGGAAAGATTGATCTTCGATATCCAGATTACTCTAAGTTCAGGCAGTTGTTTATCCGTCCTGGAGCTAGCAGCACTGTCGTCCCTAATTCAGTCAAGTGTCCCTTTCTAGCAAGGGAGTGGGGCTCTCTGACATTATCAAAAAAGAACGTGGAAAAAAAAAAACTCTCCACATGCACCCTGGGGGCTGAGAGAAAAATTTAGTCATACGTTTTCCAGAAACGCCTCTGTTAACGCTGTGTTTGGATGGTTGGCCTGGAGTGGAAAGGAGGACAGAAAAGGCGGCTCCAGAGTCAAGAAGCAACTCAATTCCTTCTATTTCCAGAGTTACCTGAGGCTCTGGGTTTCCAGTGGACAGTTGGTTCGGGGGAGCCATCATGATGAGCCCCCCAGGACCCATCCATTCCCTTCAGGGACACGGGTTATCTGAGCCCTGGCAGATTGAGATCCCCGAGGGCATGCAGATCTCCAGTGACTGTCTCCACACAAGGGGCACAGCTTACGGGGTTTCCACTTCTGTTGTCCCCTCTGAGAACATTCTCGTTTCCAGTGCCCTGAATGGCCACGTAAATGGCACTTGGTGCCAGGACCTCGGTCGGGAAGTCCGATCTGATATAGTACGCAAGGTCGCGATGAAGGCCTTAGATTTTTCTTTTTAGGCCTCCTTTCCTGTTCCTGATTCTCCTCTTGATCTCGGTTGTAATATATCCACTTGTTAGCTCATAAGAGCTCCTCCAGGGTCCCTTCCGGGCCAACAGCCAATTTTTGCAGCTTCCTTCGAATATCTGGGGCTGGTTGAGTGACAGATCTGTCCATTAAAATCATCTCAGCTTCAGGGGGTCTCCGCTAAATATAGCCGTATTTTAACCTTGAACCTTTCCAGGAAGGCTCTCGTCCTGTGTCTGTAAAATAGTGACCGACTTAGCATAATTTAAGGGTTTTACCTCAGACCTCCTTTAGTTTCTCCAACATACAAGCTTGGAAATGGTAGTGATACAGTTCCCCAGTGGGATTATCATAGTTCCAAATTAGGATGTTGGGGCAGAACTGCCTGAACCCCAGTAGGGAACTGGGAGTTCTTGAAGGACCTCCAGCCCCATGGTAATTAAGGAGCTCCTCGTCCCCATATCTCTCGGCGGCTGCCAGAACACCACACTTCCCTGTCTCATTAAGAGTCTGATTCAACAAGGGGCGCCTGGGTGGCGCAGTCGGTTAAGCGTCCGACTTCAGCCAGGTCACGATCTCGCGGTCCGTGAGTTCGAGCCCCGCGTCAGGCTCTGGGCTGATGGCTCAGAGCCTGGAGCCTGTTTCCGATTCTGTGTCTCCCTCTCTCTCTGCCCCTCCCCCGTTCATGCTCTGTCTCTCTCTGTCCCAAAAATAAATAAACGTTGAAAAAAAAAAAAAAAGAGTCTGATTCAACAAAAGCATTGTATCTTTCCGGGTCAACTCAGGAACGTAACTCATATTCTGAAAAGTCTCTGTATACCCATGAGGGTCATCAGAAAACGAACCTATTCTTTTATCTGTCTTAAATCCTGCAATGAAGAAGGTACTTGTAATCTTATGGTGGTCCCTCCCTGTGTCCCCCACCTCCTGCACCCTAGCTTCTTGTAGGGGAAACACACCTGTTACACTACGGGGAGGGCCTGGGTAAGGTGGACAGCAGGGAGCAAAAGTGCACGGTTTTTAAGTCTGGATATGTAGATTGAGGACCTGAGCAGGAGGAGGTGGAGGTGGAAGTCTTCCCCTCCCCTGTCTCTGGTCTGCTGTGGGTGCAGCAAGGCGCCCTTAGTTCCCTCCTTTCATTGTTGTGGGCCCTTGGAAAGGGTTGCCAGCAGGCCGGGATCGACCTTGTACGTCCCTCGATTTTCTCTAAAGAGCACTGAACCTAGGGACCTTCTCCCTGTTTCCCTTCACATTTGCAAAACAGGTCAAACTGTAGGATAGCATTATAAGTGATAACTTCCCCCTGGCGGCCAGGTTTCTTCCTCCAGTTTGTATCAGGGCCAGGCCTCGGTGCAAAAGAAAAGGAGTCCCTTTTTCTGTAGGGTTTGTGGATCAAAACCATGCCAGGTTTTCAGAATGCATCCTAAAGGGGTATTGGCCTTGGTTGGGGAATTGCCCATCTATAGGAAGGAGGAGGAAAAGGTGGCCTTCATCTCAGTTTCCTATAGCTGGCCAGGAGAGGCCTCATCTTTTGACCCTGTTGGCCAGGAGAAGCCTCATCTCCTGGCCCCGTGTTTTGGCTGTTTGACTGGTAACAGAAAGCCCTACTTTCTGTCAGTCTTGTGAGGTGCAGAGAGCAGTGGCTCCTACCCAGGCTTGACTCTGCCTCCGAGAGCTGATCTGTCTTCCCCAGTTTCTCCTCCATGCTGTATCCCGCCTACAGGACGTTGGGGGGTGGGGGGTATGGACTGTGACCAAGCAAGACTCCCCTTGGTTGTAGGATGCACTGATTTTCTTTTGGCCCAACAGTAATTTACATATCGATAGTTGGCTGTTGAGGAGGGGTTAAAAGGGCCAAGGTCTTTAAAAGGGCCAAGGTCTGTTCCCCTGCCTTTTTCAGCAGTGCCCTCGTAAACGTGTTCCAGCCATGTGGATATGCATTTTCGGCATACACTGGGCTAAGTGTAGCAAAATGGCCCCATGAATCCCAGTAAAAGCCCTTTGTCTGTCCCCCATGTCGTTCTAGTATGCTGGAGGAAAGGGATTATGCTCTCTGAGACTGAGGACATGTGGGATCTTCTTTAGTCCCCAAGGACTCTCCCTTGGGACTGGAGTCCATTCAGATTGCAAGATCTAAAAACAAAACAAGATGAAACTGATCTTTTTTTGTAATACTGGCCTCAGTACTCCTTAGGAGATGAGGAAAAATGGCCCATTAACGGGACACTGCATTTTAATACAGATCTCTTCTGTAAGAAGTAGGGCAAGTGGACTGAGGTACCTCGTGTCCAGGCTTTCTGGCCTTCAGTCAGGACCCAGAACTGAGGGCCTTTTGCAGACTTTGTTTGCCTAAATGTGCTGGCCGGTAAACTCCTTCCTGATACTGGATGATTGTCTGAAAAGGCCTCCGAATAAACCCAGGTTGTCTCTGGAGGCCTCGCGGTGCTGTGTCTGCGTCCTCCGCTCGGGGTCTGTGGTCCGGTCCCTCTCTGCTTGTCCTCCCAGAGGCTCCATAGTGCCACATGGGGGGGCTGCGGGGTCAGTTCTCAGCTCTGAGTTCGTTGGGCTTCGTTTGAAACACTCTCTTGACTTGGTTGCTGGGCCTCACACTCCTTGGGGTAGTTTCTGTTTCCTTGGTGGTGCCTCAGTCCTTGGCGGAGTGCTTGCTCTCTGGGGGGGGGGGGGGGTCTGCAGGTCACAGGGCCAGCTCCAGGCACAGCCCTCGGTGCTCCTCAGTGTCTGGCCCCTCAGGCCTTGTGTCCTCTCGCCCCAGGCAGATGGTCGTGTGTGTGTGTGTGTGTGTGTGTGTGTGTGTGTGTGTGTGTGTTGCAGCCTCCTTGGCCAGTCCCTGTGTCTGGTAGGCAGCTCCCCTTTGACCCCGATGGTCCGGTCCGTGGGCGCTCCCCTGCCGGTCCCCTCCTCCCCTCCTTGAGGCTCTCCAGGTGCTGAGACCTCACATCCAGGCTCCCGCCCCTGCCCCGCGTTCACATCCTGCCCCTGCCCCGTGCCTCCTGTTGAGCACATCTCCTGGCCCAGCCTTCAGATCTGTCCACGTCTAGCCGTTTTCACCACCCTTGCTGTTCCCTGCCGCTCGGGTCACCGTCCATTGCAGGTGCTGCGTGTCCCCTGTGTCTGTTCACGTAGTAGCCAGAATGATTTAAGTGACGTCACTTCACCTCCCTGTTTGGAATCCTCCAATGACCTCTTGTTAAAAAAGAGAAATGGAGATACAATTCACATACCACCACTCTGAGTGTGCCCTGCAGGGGTTTCTTTCCACCTGTTGTGCAACCGGCACACCAATTCCAGAGCATTTTCATCACGCCTAGAGAGGCCCTGTAGCTGTCAGTGGTCCCTCACCGCGACCCTGGCCACCACTGGCGCCTCTGCCTCCAGTGGGCTCTCCACTGGAGTCCACATTCCTTGCTCTGGCCTTTGAATGGTGGTTTCCAGTCACGCTCAGACCCTCGGCCCCCTTCCCGGTTCCACGCAGGCGCTGGGGGTGCAGCCCTGCAGCCCGTGGCGGACAGCCCTCTGTCCACACCCTGGCATGAGGACCAGCGGCCTCATTGGTTCCTCTGTCCCTTGTTCTCTCTACGCTGACCCTGCTCTGCCCCGGGTGTGACCCAGCCCTTCCTCCAGGCCCTTGGGCTCCCTTTCCCCTTAGATGGCTGCAGACTGGGACCCCGCACATGCGTGTGGACTGGAGGACTGTGGTCCTGAGCCCCTCCAGGTTCACTCTGCATCCTCCTTCCTGCCCTGTGCTCCTAGACGTGGGGGTCCCTCTCCGCACGGCCCCCTCTGTTTTGAATTTTGTGCTATGTGCTGTGTTCGCTGTTTATTATTTTTTTTAATTTTTTATTTTTTAAAATTTACATCCAAATTAGCATATAGTGAAACAGTGATTTCAGGAGTAGATTCCTTAGTGCCCCTTACTCATTTAGCTCATCCCCCCTCCCAAAACCCCTCCAGCAACCCTCAGTTTGTTCTCCATATTTAAGAGTCTCTTCTGTTTTGTTCCCCTTCCTGTTTTTATATTATTTTTGTTTCCCTTCCCTTATGTTCATCTGTTTTCTCTCTTAAAGTCCTCCTGTGAGTGAAGTCATATGATTTTTGTCTTTCTCTGACTAATTTCACTTAGCATAATACCCTCCAATTCCATCCCCGTAGTTGCAAGTGGCAAGGTTCCATTCTTTTTGATTGTCGAGTAATACTCCATTGTGTGTGTGTATATACACACATATACACACATATGTGTATACGTATATGCATGTGTATACACACATGTGTATACATATATACATATATGTGTATACACATATATATATATATGTGTATACGTGTGTGTGTATATATATATGTATATACCACATCTTCTTTATCCATTCATCCATCAATGGACATTTGGGCTCTTTCCATACTTTGGCTATTGTTGATAGTGCTGCTATAAAATGGGGGTGCCTTCAAAACGTGTCCCTTCGAAACAGCACACCTGTATCCCGTGGATAAATGCCTAGTAGTGCAATTGCTGGGTCGTAGGGTAGTTCTCTTTTTAGTTTTTTGAGGAACCTCCATACTGTTTTCCAGAGTGGCTGCACCAGCTTGCATTCCCACCAACAATGCAAAAGAGACCCTCTTTCTCCACATCCTCGCCAACATCTGTTGTTGCCTGAGTTGTTCATGTGAGCCATTCTGACAGGTGTCAGGTGGTATCTCATTGTGGTTTTGATCTGTATTTCCCTGATGGTGAGTAATGTTGAGCATTTTTTCATGTGTCGGTTGGCCATCAGGATGTGTTTGGAGAAGTGTCTATTCATGGCTTTTGCCCATTTCTTCACTGGGTTATTTGTTTTTGGGGTGTTGAGTTTGATAAGTTCTTTATAAATTTTGGATACTAACCCTTTATCTGATATGTCATTTGTAAATATCTTCTCCCATTCTGTCGGTTGCCTTTTAGTTTTGCTGATTGTTTCCTTCACTGTGCAGAAGCTTTTTATTTTGATGAGGTCCCAGTAGTTCCTTTTTGTTTTTGTTTCCCTTGCCTCCGAGTGTTCGCTGTTTATTAAAGGTGGTTTCCACCTGAGGACTTAGTTTGTTCACTTGACGGTCTGTAAGTACTGAACGAACGGGAAGGATGTTGAAGACGTAAGCTGGCTGGCGTGGTGTATGCTGTGGAGGTGATGGCGGATGGACACTCCCTCGTCTCCGTCCGGCATCGTGTCCAGCTGTGCTGTCCGAGGCGGCTCTGCGACATGCAGGACCAGCTCCAGGGTTCATCCGTTCATACGCCGCCGCTGTGTGCTTGGTGCGCACCAGGCCCCGTGCAGGGTGCTGAGGGTGCAGCATTGACCGTCAGAATGCCGGCCCGTGTGGAGCTGACCCTCTGGAAGGGAAGATGGAGAGAGCAAAGTTAAGTAAATATAATGTGCGCTACGTTAGTGACTATGCCAAGGAGAGCACAAAGCAGGGAGTATGTGCGCGGGTGTGGGTGGTATTGGGATTTTCTGGAAGGGTGGCCAGGGAAGGCCTCACTGGGAAAAGCAACATTTGAGTGCAGACCTGAGGGGGGCGGAGGGGGGGCAGCTTGGTGGGCTGCAGACGGAAGGGCAGGTGCACAGGCCCCCAGGACCCGGCATGCGTGCTGCGTGGGAGGGTCACGGACACGGGGCACTGGGGGGTGCTGGAAAGGTAACGGGGGCAGCTGCTGGTGTGCGCAGGTCACAAGTCAGCTCATCCACACAAACTTCCCACCTGATGCAGCCACAGCCGCAAAGCCCTGCTTCCTCCTCCCGAATTTACTCTGCATCCACAGAGTTGGGGGGTTCACACGCAGCACTACACCCCCCCCCCCACCCCTCCATTTTGTCACCAGATCTGGTCCTGTCTACGGAATATCTCCTTATGCACTGCCCTCATTCAGGCCCTCACTTGGTGCCTGAACTGCTACCTGCGGCTTGCAGGCTGCTGTAGAGAGCTGTCCTGAGCCGTTTGGGTGCCGAAGACTCTTACTTTGAAGGGGAGGACCGGGATTCAGTGATGTGATTTCCCTAAGGCGGTCTAACTAATTATTAACAGAGCTGGGGGTAGAGCCCAGATCTCCTGCCCAGGAGTCTGGAGCAGTGCCACCCGGCTCTCGGCCGAGGACTTCGGGACCCCTGCTGCAGTCCGTACCCCAGAGGACCTCTTTGCACGCGGTAGGTAGACGTGGGGTTGGCCTCTGCACTCGCCCCTCACGCCAGGGCTGTGGCTCTTCGGGGTTGGTAACCTGCAACAGCCTCTCGTCATTCTTACTTGTGATCCTGCTTAAAGTAAACAAAGCTGTTTCCCAGATAGTAAAGTTTGGGTGACTGGCGCATAGAGCATTTCCCAGTTTTCCTGGTATTTTCCTGCCGTAGGCCGCAGCCTTAAGGGTAAGGCTGGATCGGAAGAGCAGAGTTGACTGTCATTTTAGTGGCCAGGCGGGTCCTTTCCGTGAGTCCTCTTTGTTTATGAAGAGAAAACAGTGCCTGCTCCAGCTCTCAGGGTTGACGTGAGTCTCTGAGGTCCCACAGGGGGACGCGGGCCGGGCCAGGCGCTGGGACCTGTCGCAGCCCCCGGTGTGCTTAGGGCACAGACTGCGCACAGAATGTTCCTGCAGCTTAACGGACACCTTAAGCCCGTTGTTTACGGTAAAAGCGTTCCTGTTTTTGAGGCGCTCAGGTTCAGGGAGAGCACTGGTGTGGGGAACGCTGCCGAGTTCCAGCTCCGTTACTGTCATCTGCCCTGGTGATTCTGTCTAGGCTGCGTGGGTGTGCGTTCACGGGCTGCCTTTCTGGCCGGGTGAGGCCTGGAACCATGTGTCTTTATTAATAGAGCTCGTCGGGGTGTGAAAACCGGATAGAGTTAGCTTGGAAGCTTCTCAGCTCATCCTGGGAGAGGGTGCAGGATTTTTCACGTCCTACGTATTGTTGCAACGGTGCCCACTGTTGTAACGTTTCTGGGTTACCTGCTCGTGCGCTCCGGTCTTCCGGGTTACTTTGCACGTGCACGTGCTCCTGTGCGTTGAGAGCTTGGACTGTCCGAAGGGGGGGACTGTGCCCTGCAGAGGACACGGGCGGGGCGAAGGAGGGGCTGCAGGGTGCCCGGGGAGTGCGTCCTGCCGTGCGTGTGCCCTGTTCCGACCCAGCCCTTGTGGCGTCCTGAGCTGCCTTCTTGCAGGGAAACGTGTGCTGCGGCTGTCGCATCCAGCCTGGGGGGCGAGGGTGTCCAGGCAGGGGCAGCCGGGTGCTGTGGGTGCCGGGACTGCCCCGTGATCTCGCGTGTCCTCGTGCACGCAGTGCGCGTCCTGCTGCTGCTGGGTGGCCTTACAACTCGAACTTCTCGCGGTGCTTAGTGGTGGTTAATTATGTTTACAGAAGGCGTGCTGGTCCACAGGTTGACGTGCCAACGACTCTGCCTTTCTCTTTGGGGAAGTATTTCCACAGGATGGATGCCCGCAGTTGGGCCCCTTTGAGGTGGTTCTTTATCCTGATGCCTGTCGACTGGCATGGAGGAGGCACCCCCGGAGTTGAGGGTGCCAGGGTCGCTTGCCTGCGTGGCTGGGCTGGGAACGGACGACATTTTGGGGGGTAATTGAATGGGTGTGAGAGTTTGCACTCTTTGCTCTATCAGTGTTAAGATACAGCATCTGCTCTTAGAAGGAGAGGCTTTGCTAACGGGGTTAGATTCCAGCCTCTGCTGCCCGAGTGTTTACGAGGTCAGCCAAGTGTTACCCTAAGAGTCGTTCTGCTCGTACCTCGTCGATGGAGACATAGGCATTTGATTTAAAACGTTTTCGCCCCAAAAACACAATGGTTTGAGTAGGTGATACACGCGTGTGGCGTAAATACTAGATTTCCCTCCGTGTTCTGCCTCCTGCTTCCCTTCCCCACCTCTAGAGCGATACGTGTCACGTTCTAGGTCTCCCTCCAAAGAGCCTGCGCACGTGTGGTGGCCCGGCTGCCCTCGGGATTGGTGGGCAGCTCTGTTTCCAGGACGGGTGGGGCACACACCACGAACCGTATGAGTCTATGATAAACAGATGACAGACAGCGTCACGGAAAGACTCGGTTTGGCCTTTTGTGTGAGCTGGTTTGACCGAACGCCAGGGACCCCAGGGGCTCTGCAGGCTGTGTGCCGCGGGGGGCGTGGGGGGGCGATGGCTGCCAGCACACACGCACTTGGACGGGGGCTCTGGGGACAGGAATGGACGCTGACAGCTGCTGTCTCTCTCTTGGCAGATGTTCCTCACCGTGTTCCTCAGCGACAACGAGCAGCACTTCACCGAGGTCCCCGTGACCCCCGAAACCACGTGCCGAGATGTGGTGGATCTGTGCAAAGAACCTGGAGAGAGCGAGTGCCACCTGGCTGAAGTGCGCTGCGGCTCCGGTACGAGGCGGGCACCCCGCGCGCCCCTTAGGCCGCGTTGTGTGGTTGCTGGATTGTAGACGTGGCGGCACACGTGCGTCGGGAGCGCGTCCGTCCAGCTGTGGTGTGACACATAAAGCCTTTCTGCTCTTTCTTTCCCTGCGATACACTGAAGCCGCCATGGTGTGCGCGGTCAGAGGACAGGCAGTGATGCACCGGTGGAAGCTTCCGGTAAACCGTATGGTGCTCACGAGGTGCTTTCTGGGTGCTTGGACTTGACTGAGTTAGAGACGTGAGGCGTCCTGAGTGCATCGCCCTCTGCACGTGTTTGCAGGTTTTTAAGGAAGGCGGTCGGTGTGGCGTCACCGTGGTGGGGGGGGGGGCGGATTGAGGTCTTGGGTATTGTTTTAAGCTTTGAGATCAATCCCTCACTCTAGTTCTTTGTATCTTTGTAGCTCTGAAGCGGGACAGCCTGCTCTTGCCCCTGAGGAGTTTGTAGATGGAGTAATTTTCCGTCATTTGTGCCTCAGTCCTGTGCAGCCTGCATGAGCGCCCCCTGCCCCCCGGTGTCCCGGCGCCGGCCGCACACCGTGGGGATGGGTCCACGCCGTTCCCGATGCTCCGGTGGCCCAGGCGAGACCTCCTGGTCACCTTTGGTCGACTCGCTTACCGGTGGGCGTCCTAGAGGTCTCGTGCCCTCTCCCTGGGTCACTTCCTCCCTTCCCCCCGGCAGGGGAGCTAGAGTAGACCATTTGCTAGAGGGGCCCGAACGGTAGTCTGACTTTCCTCTTCTCAGTGACTTGCTTTCTGCTTAGAATCAAATCCACACTCTGATCTTGGACTGTGGCTGCCGGATACTGGCTCCTCCCCGTCCTCCTGCAGCTCTCTGGTGTTCCTGAATGATCCCCGCTCCTTCCCTCCTTAGGGCCACAGGCGCCGGCTCCTTGACTGCCTGTGTCGCTCTCCCTCCAGGTTTTGCCGCCTGGACTTCAGCTGAAACGTTACCTCCTGCTGAAGTAGCCGTGATGTCACCCTGATCTGCCCCTCTGCTAAGACACGTCACGCTGGTTCTTGAGCGTTCACGTCTCTTGCCGCTTTAATCCCCGTGGCCCCACACACGTGCACTTGAACGTCGCTCCCTAAGAGGAGAGGCCTCGTGTGTCCCTGTCATTGGTGTGCCCGGCTCAGGGGAGGGCCTGGGGTCTGGCGGTGCTCAGGGAGCACTTCCTGAGTGAATCCGCGCGCTGCTGGATGCTTCTGGCAGCCTCCTTGCACCAGAAGTGACCTTGTGTATGGTTTACTGAGGTGATCGGAAGCACCCATGGTGCGCCCCTCACCTTCTCTCCAGACCCGCCTGCCCTTCCTCCCTTTTCCTAGAGGAAGAGGCGTCCCTCTCCTTGCCGAGGCTCAGTGTCTCCCGGAAACTCTGATTCTACCTGTTCTTTCTTCTCTCGTGTCTTGCTCGCTTGAGTTCCCTTTACTATGTGATGATGATGTTTAGAAGATTTTCTGTCTTCTAACTTATGTTTTAGTTTTTTAAAGTTATTTGGAGAAAGATAGAGCAGGTGGGGGAGGGGCAGAAAGGAGGAGACGAGTCCCAAGCGGGCTCCACACTGTCAGCGCAGAGCCTGACGTGGGGCTCGAATTCACAAACCTCGAGATCGTGACCTGAGCCAAGATCAGTCAGCGGCTGAACCACCCGGGCGCCCCTCCTCTTCTAGTTTTTAAAATAAATGACAGCACCTGAACGTATTCTCTTTTGTAAAAGAGGAAATAATATAGACAGAATAGAAGCGCGTCCCTACTCCCATCCCTCGGTACTCCATGTAATTGCTCCTTTTTTAAAATTATTACTATTTTTAATGTTTTGTTTTACTTTTTGAGAGAGCGTGAGCTAGTGGGGGTGGTGCAGAGAGAGAGAGGGAGACACAGAATCCGAAGCAGCTCCAGGCTCCGCTCTGTCAGTGTAGAGCCCGAGGTGGGGCTCGAGCCCATGAGCTGAGAGGTCGTGAGCTGAGATCCAGGGTAAATGCTGGGCCACCCGGCACCCCCCTGGGTTTCCATTTTCAGAGAATTGTTTCCCTGTAGCCATTGCTCAGGTTTCCCTTGGCTTTTTTGCCTCTTGATCTGTAGGCGTTAAAACCAAAACCAACTACTCTGCAGCCTGGGTCTCTCTGTGTGATTTACAAGGCTTCTTCTTTACTTCGAGGCTGTGAACCCGCTCTCCTGGTCCGTAAAGCTGGTTTTAGTGGTTTCTGTCCCTCCCCCATCAGTCTGTGACTCGTGAGAGTTAGGGGGCCGGTTCTTGTCTCCAGACAGAGAGTGAGTTGTTCTGAGTGCCCCTCCGATCGGTGCTCTCTTCCTTCCCGATGTGAGCCGTCTCTGTGTACGTGGTAGATCTCGTGCCAGGTTCACTCCTGCCAGCTTCCGTCAGTCACTTGTGTCTTTTGTTCACAACAGAACCAAACTGTTCTAAGTACTGTGTGGTTTTAGTGCGTGTTAGGGATCGGTGAGCCAGGTGTGCATTTCATTGTTCTGCTTTTTTTTGTGTTTTCGAATATTTGTTTATTTCTGAGAGAGCGAATATGTGTAGGCGTGAGAGAGGGGCAGAGAGAGAGACAGAATCCCAAGCAGGCTCTGCACTGTCATGGGGCTCAAACTCACGAACCGTGAGATCAGGGCCTGTGCCGAAATCAAGAGTCAGAGGCTTGACCGACTGAGCCTACCCCCCACCCCACCCCCAGGCACCCCTGTTTTTTCAAAGAATACCTGAGCTGTTCTTCTATATATTTTCTTTTTTTCAGATACAATGTAGAAGGACCTTAAAAGGTTCCAGGAAAAATCCTATTGGGATTTGGATGGGTTGTAGTGAATTCATAATTCATTTGAGGGTTGCTGGTGTGGTGCTGTGGTTAGGAGCAAGATCTTGGGTATCAAGTCCTGTCTCTGCCCTTTACTAGCCTTCTAACCTCACCGTCCTCCCCGGAATCCCTCCCTGGAATCCATGGCAGACCCCGCTCACCTGGGGCAGGGGGTGTGGGCAGGGGGTCTGCAGAAGCCGAAGTGTGCTCCTGCACTTGCGGTCAGTCCTCCCGGCCAGCGGGACCCCGGCTCCCAGACCTGCTGAGCAGTCCCCCCATGGGGACTGGGGTTTCTTCACTTCCTTGACTTGTCTCTTGGCTCCTGGAGCCTGGGGGTTTCACCTCATTTTTCTGAAAGCGCGCGCGCGTGTGTGTGTGCGCGTGCGTGTGTGCCTGTGTTGGGTGAGGAGGTAGAAGGTCTGCTCAGAAGTGCTTTTGGGGGTGTCTTTCTTGTCAGGGGTGTTCCTTTTGGGGGGGTCTTAGAATTTCTGTGGCTTGTGGAAGAGACGGGACCTCTGAACTCCGCGTGTTGTTTTACCGTGACTGGAAGCACGACTGTACTTTGTTGGAGCTGACGGGACTGAGTTCAGGGTCAGTCCACAAAACGGGCTGCCTGTTCTCCGCCCTGTGGTCGCTGCAGGTGCTGGCGTCGTGGTCTCAGTTACTGGCAGGCGCGTCGAGTTCTCGCCGGCCGCTTCAACGTCCTCACGTTGAGTAAGTAGCACACTGACGTCACTGGAGCTGCTCCGATTGGGAGCAGTTGTGTCCGCGAGCAGTAGGTTTGGTGTTTATATCCAGATCCTGGAGATGACAAGGTATTTTGAGGGGAGCTTACAACCATGGTTTCTCCTGAATTTCACATTTATTAGAGTGTTTAGCTGTGTCCTTTTGTCTCTAGAAAAGTTTGACAGCTGTCGGTCTCACCGGAAGAGGGGCCGAATAGACATGCAGCGAACGACGTGGGGGGTTGGGGTACCGGCCCCCTGGGGCACAGTCGAAAACCCACATGTGACTTTCAGCTACCCCCAGACTGCTTACGGCCTGCTGTCGCCCGGGAAGTCCGGTAGCCCATGTTGTGTATGTTGTATTACACACTGTTCTTCAGTCAAGGAAGCTAGAGAGAAGATGCTAGTAAGGAAATCATAAGGAACGTGGAGTGCCTTGGGGGCTCAGTAAGTTAAGTGTTGTCTTCGGCTCAGGTCATGATCTCCCGGTTCCTGAGTTCGAGCCCCCGCATCAGGCTCTGCACTGACCGTGCAGACCCTGCTTGGGATTCTGTTTCTCCCTCTCTCTGCCCTCCCTGGCTCACATTCTCTATCTCTCTCTCAAAGTAAAGAAACAGTAAAAAAACAAAAAACCATAAGGAATATTTACAGGACTGCCCTGTATTTATCAAAAAAAATTCCCGCGTAAGTGGACGTGGGCAGGTCATAGCTGTTACTCAAGGGTCTATTGTGTTTTCAGTGCAGTAAGCAGCCTTTTGTTAGGAAACGGGTATGTCTGATTTTTTTTTTAACATAGTTTATAGAATTATAACTTAAAAATAGCCTAATAGGAAGACTAGGCTGTTTGGAAAGTTGTTTTTAATTTCTTGTTTGTATGCTTAGCCCTAGAACATCCGAGTTAGAAAGGACCTCAGAGACCATCCTGTGTCACAGTTGACAGACTTCAGAGACCCCTCGAGGTCACCGGCGGCTAGTCCATCAGGCACTGAGCTAGAGTCCCGTGCTCCTGGCAGCCGGCCCTGACCGGTTCCTCGTTCCTGTGCCCCCTGGTTGGACACGGACTGTGTGGAGCATCTGTGACACTGTATTTCTAAGGGCTCTTTTATTTTACTTTTTAAAAATTTTTCTGACGTTTATTCATTTTGGGGGGGGGGGGTGAGGGACAGAGAGAGAGGGAGACACAGGATCCGAAGCAACTCCAGGCTCCGAGCCATCAGCACAGAGCCCGACGCGGGGCTCGAATTCACAAACCACGAGATCGTGACCTGAACCCAAGTCTGACACTTAACCGACCGAGCCACCCAGGTGCCCCATCTAAGGGCTCTTTTAATGGGAAAAAAGTTATCTAAGACGCTAAGTATTCCCATCAGCAGAATCTGCACGAAGGATGGGAGCAAATGCCCTTCGTTGGACCTGCAGGTCACATGATGTGTTTGTTTCCATAGAGCGTCCGGTTGCTGATAACGAGCGCATGTTTGAGGCTCTGCAGCGGTCTGGAAGTCAGAGGAACGAAGTTCGTTTCTTCCTTCGTCACGAACGGCCCCCCGGCAGGGACACAGGTGGGTAGCGTCGTGTGAATCCGAACAGGGCTGTGGACATTGCTTGCTTTGGAAGGGGTGGGGGGTGTCGGGAGCCTGGTGACTTGAGTGAGGGTGCAGGAGAGGGAGGGAGTGGAGGCCTGAGGACGGCCCAGCTGCCAAGACCTGACCGCCAGGGAGCCAAGGGTGTGGTTTGCTTTGATTTGTGGTGTTTGAAGAGGGGAGAATCGGGCGGAAAGGAGCCCCTAGAGCAGGAGGTGGAAATTTGGGGGCGGCGATGTGTGCTGGCGGGTCCCTGAGGAGCGGCGCCCTCAGCCCGCGAGACCTTCTCCTGGGTGCAGAGGGAGAGAGGACAGATGCGGTTGGCGGTGGTGTGGGGTCTGGAGGAAGGGCTTCTGGTCGTCTTCTCTGAGGTTGGGGGGGGCACAGAGGCCCACGTGAGCCGTCACAGGGAACAGAAGAGCGTCAGCCACGGACTCGGGACACCGCGGATCCCAGACCCTGGGCTTTCCTTCTAGCCGGGCTCTGCAGTCTGGATGTTGGAAGAAGACGGTTAGATTGCCCCAGAGTTGGGGTTTTGCCGGCCCAATCGGGAGGAGGACACGGACGGCGTCTCAGCTGGTGGGAAGGGGTGGAGGGGAGCTGCAGGGAGAGGCTAGGCAGGGGAGGAGACTGCGGTCCCGGGTTCCTGAACAGGTGCAGGGTTCGAACCCAGACCGTCTAAATTCAGGATCCCAGAGGGAGAGCACTTGTAGGGGATTGGGCCAGGAGATGAGCCAGGGTTAGGGGCTGAGAGGCGGGCTTTGGACGGAGGCTGTGGGGGTCAGGTGGTCGCAGCTGTGGGGATGAGGGTTCTCACCGGGGCGTGCAGATGAGGTAAGGAGGGAGAAGACGCCAGTGGAGGGACGCCGGGCTGACCATGGCTGACCCTGAGGGTGGAGCCGTCCTGGGGACCCTGAGGGGCTCTGTTCCTGGGGGAAGCCCCCCGATAAGTGGGAGTACTAGGTATTTCTAAAAGTGTGAGAACCTTTAAAATGGGAACTTGAGGGTTTGTGATCTCAGGACATTACTCTCGTGAGTAGGAATGTAGGAAACAGGTGTTCGCTATCATGTAACAACATCTCGAGTTTACTGCCTTAATCCAAGCGCCCGCGTGGTGCCCAGCCATTAGAAATGCTTCCGTGTGGCGTGTGACGTAGTGTGGCCTCGTCCCCACTGCAGGAGAGTGCGGGCACGCAGGTGACCTGCCCTGCCCGAGGTCACACGTCTGGGGCGGAACCTGGAGCACAGCCGAGACCCCTCAGTCAGGCTGGCCACACGCTCTCCATCCTCACTGCTGTCTGTAGGTGTCCTTTAAACCCTCACTTATTTTGTTCCCGAGCCGCCTTTCTTGTAGTTGTAAATTGGCGTCTGCAATCGCATTTTTGTTTTGTCCTTTACTTACATTATCGCACACATCCTCTGGTAATAAGTTGAATTTTACCTTTTCACCCAACAGTTCCCATGTCTTCCGGGTAGGTCGTGGGTAAATTATTAAATAGGAGTGCAGTACACAGCCTCAGTGTGTCTGTAAGGTGAGAAGCCCAGTCCAAAGATCGAGGAGCCGTTTACATTGTCGCACACACCAGGGCCCCGCAGCGTTCGAACTGGGCCGCAGCGGCATCCGCCAGTGAGGTGCGAGTCTGGGTTAGGGGACGCCCGCCCTCTTCCCTGTGCCCTTGGCCCAGGACCTGGGCCTCTGACTCTGATTGAGTCCTGAACATGCTAACGAGACACTGGTTGCATGCCCTCTCTTTGAAGTGGTGAAGAAAACAATTACTCTTAAGTGGCAGGTTTTTTTTCTTGTGGAAATATTGTGACAGGTGACTTGAGCCGCGTTGTCAGAACTGAACAGTGTTTTAAAAATAAAGCTAGTGCGTTCGCGTTAGGTGTCCGCGTGATACCTGGCTCTGAGGACAGACGTTTACTTATGGGCGCAGGAATCTGTGCTGAGCTTCAAGTAGGTATAATAGACATTTAATTGAAAAGAAATTTTAAATTAAAATTTCTTGGGAGATCTGTGTTTTCTAATATACAGGAAGTACAGATATAAGCTTAATTTTCTATATTTAAAAAGCTGTTGATATTTCAAATTACAAATTTCTTACACTGTATCGGTTTAAATTTTTTTTTAATTTTTATTTTGCAAGAGAGACTGAGCACCAGCGGGGGAGGGTCAGAGAGAGAGGGAGACACAGAATCCAAAGCAGGCTTCAGGCCCCAGAAAAATTCTTTTTAGCCAGTAAAGCAGAATATACAGTGTTCTCTAGTTAGTATTTTCCCAAGTTAAGAAAATGGAAATTTTTTTACTGAAATAAATGGGGAAGTACTTCATAGTACTTATGAACTACCATAAAATGTCCCCAGTAAACCAAAAATATTCAAGACGGCTCTTAACTCTGTTTTCAGTTGCTTCTTTTCAGTGGAAGTTACAAACACACCTGATGAGCACGGGGAAGGATGGATTTAATTTTCACTTATTTCTTTCGGTGAAAGTTGTTGATCTCACAACCGACTAGCTAAGTGGAGAGCCAGGAGCAGCAGTGTGAACAAATGATGGGAGGTGTTTTGTTTACGGCGTCCTTTCTGCTTCCGGTATCCAGGAGCGATAGTGACGACCCCAAGGTGTCCTGCTCCTTATGGCACCTGTCCGTTCTAGTATTAATGCCTGGTTTTTGAATTTTGTGCTTAGTGAGTGGACCAAGGTCTCAGGATCCAAGTTTAAGAAGAAACGGTGTAAAAGTTCCTGGTGAACATCGAAGGAAGGAGAATGGCGTAAGTGATCGTTTTTTTGTTTCTATCCGCGCCGCACGTGTGCCAGTGATCTGCCGTTTTGACCTTCAGCTCGCATTCATTATTACTTTGTTCTCCAATGGGTCGTGAAGGATGGCCCTCTTCTGTAAAGGTTATTGTAAATTTATTTCATACAAAGGATTGATTTTAACGATCTCGGCACGGGTGACTGTCGAGAGCAGTTTTAGATGCTGGAAGTGCCTCGCATTCAGAACAAAACAAATGTTGAGCAAGTAATGAGTTTTAGTAAGTATCTTTGGGGGCACCTGGTAGACATTTTCTTTTCAGAGCTCAGAATTTGTGATACGGTTAGGGATTCGCCTCGTTCTCTCTCCCCAGTCTATGGTGAATGTACGTGAGAACCCAGACCATCCGCTCCTCTTTCCCCGAGTTCTCCTTGCTTCTCTTAGATCTCACGCTTCTCTTACGGGGCCGGAAGGCTCACATAAAGATGATGAAAAACGGTCTCAGCCATTACCAGGATTTGAGTGCATCTTGACGCAGCGTGTCTTCCCCCCTCACTGGGTTCTTCTTGAACAGCTTTGTCGAACCATAGTTGACCCACATACAGTAAATGGCACGTATTTCGAGTGCACAGTTTGGTAAGTTTTGACACGCGTACACACCTGTGAAACCGTCACCACGGTCAAGATAGCGGCAGTGTCCGTCGCGCTGGGTTGCCGCATGTCCTTCTATAACCTTCCCTTCCTGCCTCCCTCCCCATCCTCAAGGACCCCCTGTCTGCTCTCTGTCGCTACAAATTACTTGTGTTTCCCAGAACTTTACATGGGTGGAATCCTCCAGTATCTAGTCTTTTTGTCTGAACGTGCTCAGCATAGCTGTTTTCGTCCCTTCCGTCCTGGAGGTCCGTGGTTGGTTCCTTCTCATTGCTGGGACGCACTCCATCCGCACAACATGCTGATTCACCTGGAGACGGATGTTGGGCTTATTGCCGGTTCTGGTTAGTCTGTATCCAGCTGTCACATTTGGGTCCTAGTCTGTGTACGGGCACGTCCTTTTAGTTCCCTTCAGCTACTAGGAGTGGGGTGCTGGGTCACGCGGCAGGGGCGTGTTCACTTTTTCAGAAGCTGCCAGACTGGTTGCCAAGGTGATTGTTTTATTTTCCGTTCCCATCCAAGAGTTCCAGTTGTTCTGTGTCCTCGCCCGCATCTGGTGTGGTCAGTCCCGGTAATTGTGGCCGACCGGGGCCCTGCGGTCCCCCGAGGCTTCACCTTGTGTTTCTCTGACGGCCTGTGGTGCACACGCTTATTTGCCACCCGTGTGTCTTACTTGGTGACATATCTGTTCGCCTAACTTTTGTTTATACTTTTCCTTGTTGGTTTGTTTGCTTTCTTTTTTTTTTTTTTTTTTTTTTTTTTTTTTTATTTATTTTTTTTTCAACGTTTATTTATTTTTGGGACAGAGAGAGACAGAGCATGAACGGGGGAGGGGCAGAGAGAGAGGGAGACACAGAATCGGAAACAGGCTCCAGGCTCCGAGCCATCAGCCCAGAGCCCGACGCGGGGCTCGAACTCACGGACCGCGAGATCGTGACCTGGCTGAAGTCGGACGCTTAGCCGACTGCGCCACCCAGGCGCCCCTTGTTTGCTTTCTTAGTACTGAGTTCGAGCGCTCTATTCTGGATCCGAGTCTTTTATGAGGTATATGCTTTGCAGATACTCTCCCTGGTCTGTGACGTGTTCCTAATTTTAATAAAAGATAGTCGCTCGATTGAGAAGTTTTGTCGTGTTCTTTTACACTTAATTTTATGACCCACTTTGAACACTTGGCTGTGGTATGAGGACTCGAGCTCGTGCTGTTGTGTACGCGGACGTCCAGGTGACCAAGCTGGATGCCTGTTGGAAGGGCCGTGCTTTCTCGCTCCAGGGCCTTGCACCTTCGTCTCAAGGCCGTTGCCCCGTACACGTGGGGGTCTGTCCGTGCTCTCCGTTCCTCTGTCTTGGCCGTGCTGTGTCGGTCACCAGAGCATGGGGAAGTCTTCTGGTCAGGCCGTGTGACTTTTCTAAATTTATTCCTTTTCAGGTTGTTGTGGCTGTTCTAGATCCTGTGCCCTCCCTTATGGGAGTTTGGAATCTGCTTGTTCATTCACACACACACACAAGCCTACCGGAAGATGCCTGCGTGGCTTAGTTGACTGGGTGTCTGACTCCCGATTTGGCTCAGGTCATGATCCCAGGCTAGTGGGATTGAGCCCCGCGTCGGGCTCTGCACTGAGCATGAAGCCCGCTTAGTATTCTCTCTCACTCTTGCTCTCTCACCCCCCCCCCCCCCTCTTCCCCACTCGTGCGCTCTCTCTTTCTCTAAAATAAAAAACAACCTTTAATCCCTTTTTAAGAATTAAAAAAAGCCTGCTGGGAGTTCACTTTGCCGAGTGTACAGGTCAGTTCGGGAAGCGTGGTCATCTTGCGGGCGTGAGCTTCTGATTCACGAGCGTGTCACTTACCCCAGCTTCATTCAGGCCTTTCTCTCAGCAGTTTGTGAGTTTTCAGGGTGCAGGTCTTGTGCATCGTGTTAAATTTATTTCTAAGTACTAAATGGTTTCTGTGCTACTGGAAACGGCTTTAAAGATGCTTTTCTAGGGGACCTGGGTGGCGTCTGTTAAGCATCCGACTCTTTGTTTGGGTTCAGGTCGTGATCTCACGGTTTGCGAGATTGAGGCCCGAGTTTGGATTCTCTCTCCCTCTCTGCCCCTCCCCATGCATGCGCTTGTGCACATGTGCCTTCTTTCTCAAAATAAGTAAACGTGAAATTTTTCCTCAATTTCTGGTTGTCGATATATAGAAATACAGTTGGTTTTTGCCTCCTGATCGTTTATCCTGCAATGTTGCAAACACCTCACTAGTTCTGGCGGCTCTTTTGTAGGCTCCGTAGCATTTTCCTCACGGATCACGTTTTCTGTGAGTCAAGACAGTTTACTTTCTTCCTTTCCAAACCGGATACAACTTCCGGCCTTTTCTTTTCTGTTACCGTGGCTTGGAACTTCTAGGAGCGTGTTGAGCAGATGCTTTGAGAGTAGACCTCTTGTTTGTCCCTCATAACTCAGTGTATCTTGAATATTTCTGATGCTAGTGTCATATTAAAAAAAACCTTTTTTTAAGTTTATTTATTTTGAGAGAGAGAGGGAGGGAGCATGGAAGGCAGAGAGAGAGGGAAAGAGGGAATCCCAAGCAGACTCACACTCTGACAGCGTGGAGTCCGATGTGGGGCTCAAACTCCCGAACCATGAGATCTTGACCTGAGCAGAAATCACGTCACGTCACTGACTGACTGAGCCACCCAGGCGCGCCTCGCTAGTGTCATGTTTTTAAAGGTCGTTGTGATGACTGTGTTCTAGGTTAGCCGCTGGTGCCCCAGCGTCATGTTTAGTGTGATCAAATGTTATTTTTCTAGTATAAGTTAACTACAGAACAAGGTAATTCTAAGTAGTTCCATTTCGGCCACCGACTACTGAAACTGTTTACTTTTACATTTGTAACTTGAAGAGCGCTGGTCTATTGGTACATTTTACGTCTAAACGTAGTAAGTCACTGTGGGGATGTTAACATGAAACTTAATGGTCTCGTTAATATTACGGGAGAAAAACGGCCGATTTTGGCGTGATGGGTTCAGGTGCGGCTTAAGCAGACCTTCGCGGAGGGTCTCTGTGGTCATTTCGTGGTAGCCGGAGCGCTTGTGGTTTCGTTTGCAGGCTGGCAGCCCCGGGATGGATCTGACTCTGGCCGAGCTTCAGGAGATGGCGTCCCGCCAGCAGCAGCAGATTGAGGCCCAGCAGCAGATGCTGGCCACTAAGGTAACGTCTCGTTGGAGGACGGGCGGGCCCGCCGTTGATGCGTGAGTGAGGCCGCTCACGCTGTGCGCCGTCGCCTCCCAGACACACGAGGAGACTGCAGCCCACGAGGTTCCTGCTTCCCGGAGCCTGCTTCTCTTTGCTGCAGCGTTTTCTGGAAAGCCTTAGATCATCCCCCGCGTTCAGGATCGCTGGACCCCCGATCCTGAGCAAAATTATTCCGGTCGTGTATCGGTAACAGAGGAAGAGCGTAAGGAACGCTTCCACTTGGCTGGTGGGAACCGCTCCGGACTGGCCTTGTCCTGACTGGGGCCTTGTCCTGACTGGGTTGCTAAAGCGAGAGGGGCTTTATAGTCGAGTCCTGCTGACTCTGTCCCCTTCTGCGTCGTGACACTGATAACCGGCTGTTTGCCCTCTTCTGAGACATCCTGCCCCCACAGACTAATGCTCATCCTGGCCTCGAACAGGTGAAAAAACAAAAGAAGCCTCCATTACCTTCCAGACCAGTCTCCCTGTTCCCTCTCCTGCCGGCCACAGGTTTCTGGTCTAAGTCATCAGACTTCCTCCAGAGAGGCTGGGAATCGGTATCTTGGGGTTTGCAGGCTAACGGTCTCAGCTCTATGGTCGTAGCACTAAAATGGCCGTGGACGCAAACGAATGGATGGCTGTGTCCCCCAAAAACTGGACTTCTAAAAACAGCAGGCTGGATTTCACCTGCCGTCCCTGGTCTGAACACTCAGTGTCTGCACCTGACCGGTCTTTTAGTGACTGTAAGTTCACTGGAGCTAGGGTACCAGTGGTGGTCTGGCGTGTGAGGTCCCCAGCGACACGCCCTGTGGCCCTCCTTGTCATAGTGCCAGGGCTCCCGTGTATCCGTTTCTGTCTCTGATGCCAGGCACCAGCACCTTCAAAATCCGGTGTAGCATTGCTTCTCAAACTTCAGTGTGCATATGAATCACCTAGGGGTCTTGCTAAAAATGCATGTTCTGGGGGCGCCTGGGTGGCTCTGTCGGTTAAGTGTCTGACTCTTGATTTTGTCTCAGGTCATGATCTCACGGTTCGTGGGATCGAGCCCCATGTCGGGCTGTGCTCTGACAGAGTGGAACCTGCTTGGGATCTTCTCCCTCTCTCCTTGCCCCCTTCTGCTCATGCGCTCTCTCGCTCTCAAAATAAACATTTAAAAAAATGCATGTTCTGGGGCACCTGGTTGGCTCAGTTGATTAAGCATCCGACTCCTGATTTCAGCTCAGGTCATGATCTCACAGTTCGTGAGATCAAGCTTTGAGTCAGGTCCTGTGCTGATAGATAAAAATAAGGTTGAGTAATAGAACAAATCTTCAATTTTGGGGACTTATTTCGAAACTATTTTGTGTTACTTCTGTTTCAGGCATATTAACTTGAGGTTACTCTTGATGATAAGTTGTGTGACTCTGTTACTCGATTTTAGTTAAAAATTTTAGTATGATAGAATGTTACGCTCTGGTTTTTTAGAGCGTTAAGTGGTTCTTCACCTCTTTCCTAAGTGTGTGTTGAGTGTGCACTAGCTGTGCAAGGTGCTGTGTGAAGAGAGTCACATTTCACGGTTCGCTCCTTGCCGGTCGCCCCGCTTTAGTGCTGAGGAAGGCGGTGACGTTATGCGGTTTGCCCAGTCTTAGAGCCAGTAAGTGGCAGCACGCGGGTTGGGAGTCCAAATCTGGCTCCAAAGCCGCCTTTGTAGCGAGCGTGTCTCTGTGTGAGCTTCTCCTACACTCGTAGCCACGGCCCATGAGAACCGCTTCCGGATCGCTGTTCGCTCGCGGCATGAGAACCGCGGGGAATAAATGTGCTCGTTCCTGGGTCTTGTCCCCGTGACAGTGGAGGGCTGGGCCAGGAGCGGGTGCCTCGCGGGCTGGCCCGGGTTCGTTCCGGGAAGGCGCGCTGACCGTGGCCTGTGTCTTCAGGAACAGCGCTTGAAGTTTTTGAAGCAGCAGGACGAGCGCCAGCAGCAGCAGGCTGCGGAGCAGGAGAAGCTGAAGAGGCTGAAGGAGATCGCGGAGAGCCAGGAGGCGAAGCTGAAGAAAGTGAGGGCGCTCAGGGGCCACGTGGAGCAGAAGAGGCTGAGAACGGCCGGTCGGTGAGCGGAGCCCGGGGGCGGCCGGTGCGGGGGCGGGGGCGGGGCGGGGGGCGGGGGCGGGGGCGGGGCGGGGCGGGCGGGGGCGGGGGGCGGGCGGGGCGGGGGGGGGGCGGGGCGGGGCGGGGGCTGGCGACCGGCGTTGCCAGGGGTGAGAGCGGGACGGGACCGTGCGCGCAGGGCCTCAGAGTTGTTTGCAAAGCAGAATCCCTGCAGCTGTGGACACACGCGAATAGGAGTTAGCTGCTGGGCGCTGTCGACAAGGTTCCTGACTCACCTTTGGAAGACGTCCTAGTGGTTTATTTGGGCTTTTTCCCCTCTAAATACTTTTGACTGGAAGTCTGACGAAGATTTTTATTCTAGAGTAGGTCTATTACAATACCCACTTAATTAAATTTTAGTGACTTAACGACGCCCTCTACCGCTTTTATAAAGCGCAGATTCAGAGTCCTAAATAAATTTTGTTGTGTGCCCAGTTTGCAGTTTAATACTCGAGAGCCAGGTCCTGCAGAGTCCCCTCCAGAGGGAGGCTCATTCAGAACGCGTCTGCCGATTCCAGCCGCCTGTGGAAAGAGAAGGCTTCGGGGCCTTTCTGAAATGTCTGCGCTGTGTTCCGAGGCTCGTCGGAAGGCCGGGTTGCCTGGGAGCGCTCGTTCGTAGTTTTCTTTTCAGCCCTGGTTTGCCTTTCTTCTTGTCCCTCCAGTGGAGGAGATCGAGCAGATGAACAGCCTGTTCCAGCAGAAGCAGAGGGAGCTGGTTTCTGGCCGTGTCCAAGGTGGAGGAGCTGGGGCCGGCAGCTGGAGGTGCTCAAGAACGGCCGGCTGGACGGGCGGCACGACGGCAGGTGCGCCGCGGCCGAGCTCGACCGCCTTCTACAAGGAGCTGCAGGTGAGCCGGGGGCGCTTCACCCCGAGGTCCGGGACGCACGTCCGAGTGCCCCACGTGGGGAAGTCGGGGGCCTCCCTACAGCCGCAAGCCGTGGCCGAAGTTCACTTTACACCAGAGGTGGAGGGTGGGGGGTGGCGGGGGCTTGCGGTTGGGAAAGTATGGAAGAGGGAAGCATGCGACTGTCTGGGAAATTTTCTTCCTGCTCCCTGCCGCGCCCCCCCCCCCCCCCCCCATGCAGTTACGAAACAAACTGAATCAGGAGCAGAATTGCCACGCTTGCAGCAGCAGCGGGAGTGTCTGAACAAGCGCAATCCGAGGTGGCAGTCATGGAAAGCGCGTGAACGAGCTGCGAGGACCGGCTGGTGGAAGAGAAGGCGGCGCTGCAGCACAAGGAGGGCCCCCCGGTAGGTGGGGTAGGTTGGGGTAGGCGGGGCGCCGGCCGCCTGCAGGGTTCCGGGGCCGGGGGGGGGGGGGGGGGGGGGGGGGGGTTGGAGCGGGGCCACAGCTCCCCTGCCGGGCGGACGGAAGCACGGGCCTGCAGACGTAGGGAGGTTGTCCCGGCCTGCTCTGCGTTCAGTGCCGTCTGGGGTCGTCACGCTGAAGGACCTGTGCCTCTTCCCAAGGTTGACGGAACCCCGCCCCCGCAGGGGGCTGCCGGCACCCAGCCGCGTGGCCGCGGTGGGCCCCTACATCCAGTCGTCCACGATGCCCCGCGTCCCCTCGAGGCCGAACTGGTGGTGAAGCCCGCTCTGCCTGACGGCCCCGGGGCCCCGCAGGCTTCGGAGGGGGCGCTCAGAGTACACACGCTGCCCAGCACGCGGTCTGCGGCTGCCGCCAGGCCAGAGGTGACTCGGTCCCCCGGCCCTCCGCGGCTCGCCCTCCTGGCCTCATTGTCCTTCCCCTGGGTGGGGGTTTTACAAAAGGTCTTCCTGTCCCTCGTTCGGGTGCAAATTTTAAGAACCTCCCTGTGGTTTTTGCTAGTGCAGTGATAAGTTTCTTAACCCTAAATGATACGGTTCTGTCTGGGAAATAAAATGCAGTATTATTTTGGAGTGAAAATTGTTCTCGATTCCTTCTTGTTAATAGGAGATTCTGATCTGATCTCTGTAACTGACAGCTTTTCTTTTTGTGTAAAACCCCGTATGTGGGCAGTGGTGCCGTGTTTTCAGAGGGCAGGGTGGTGAGTGCGTTCTGCTGAGAGGTGTGTGCGCTGTTCACACGTGCTTGTGCGTGAGAATCTGCTTGCTAGCAGTTTGTGCGATAAAAGTAAACATACTGGAAGCTTACGGGTGAACCGACAGAGGCTCCTTGTGTCCGTGACCTTGGCGTTCGGTGCAGTCCTCGGGTGCGTGTGGAGGTGCAGGCCGGAGTCTCGTGGCAGGAGGAGCAGACGGGGGGAGGGCTGTAGGAACAGCAGGGTAAAGACGACCTTTACAGGCCTCGTTCAGACCCCTGCAGGCAGGGAGCAGCGGGCCCCGTGTGACCGCTGTCACGTGCGGGACACAGCCAGCTTCACGGTCACTATTGTTTGCCCGCGTGAAACATTAGAGCTGCCCTAGAGCTGCCCGGTCCGGGTGTTACTGTGGAAAGAACTGCTTTAGTTTTGCCTCTGAGGACAGAGCTGTGGCCTTGATGCTTCCTTGTCTGTGGGGAGAGAACCTGAGGGCGCCGATCTGTGAAAGGACTGATCGATGTCCCCAGTTTTTGCCTGTTTTGTTGTGTGTGCGTCATTGGTGCGTGAGCTACACCCGGAGTCCTGGGGCCGCCAAGTTGGAAAGTGTTTTCTCAGTGCCATGGTGAGCGAGGAGTAGTGTGTCCTCGCTGTTTCCAGCAGATTTCTGTTTACTGTGATTAATTTAAAGAGTTCGAGTACATTTAATTTAGAAATATAAAGTCCAGTATTTTTCTAAGGAAGTTTAGTGGGATTGTTGTAAGTCTGAAATATGAAGTTGGTTTTGTATTTTATTGTTCCATCTTAAGTTTTTTGTAATGTTTGTTTATTTGAGAGAGAGAGAGGAGAGAGAGAGAGCGACAGCCTGAGCAGGGGAGGGGCAGAGAGAGAGGGAGACACAGTATCTGAAGCAGGCTCCAGGCTCCGAGCTGGCAGCACAGAGCCCGATGTGGAGCTCGAACTTACGGACCTGTGAGATCCTGACCTGAGCCAAAGTCAGACGCCCAACTGACTGAGCCACCCAGGTGCCCCTTGAAGCTGTTTTTAGAGATTAAACCCTGTGGCAAAAGGAGCCTTGCAAGTGCCTTCCAGCGCCGGCTTACCCGTCTTGCTTTTCTGCATCCTAGGCTCTAAAATCCATCCACTCAGCCCTGACTGGAGCCCCCCAAGTGCAGACGTCACCGTGAGCCAGCCCTCCGGGCCTGCACCCACCGGCTCTGGGCGGGCCCTGGACCAAGGTGGGGACCGAGTGGGGTTCGCATGTGCTGTCCGCAGCGCTCTAGTCTCTAGCTTGTTTTCTCGTGTGTTGGCACTGGGGACGGTGGTTTATTTCCAGACCACCTTCTTTTGTTTGGGGATTAAAGTACCAGCACGGCAGCATCTAGGTTATTCTGTAGTCGACTTAATTTAAAATAAGAGAGCATTTAGGGCTACAGAGTTTCAAAGACTTTGAGAGAGAGAAACTTCTGTGTGAGAAAGAAAATTGTACTACAAACAGCTTGAAATATCCATGTGATTTTTTTTTCTGTCTCCAGTTGACGATGGAGAGGTTCCCCTGAGAGAGAAGGAGAAGAAAGTTCGCCCCTTTTCAATGTTGGACTCGGTGGACCAGTCGGCTGGCCCTGCCCCCTGTGGGGGTCTGAGGAAAAACCAGAGCAGTGAGGAATCTTGCGGGACGCTCAGGTGCGTTGGGATAGCTCAGTGTTAACACCCGCCCCGTAGTTGCCCTCAGAAGAGAGAATGTTGTATGAGGGAGAGCAGGAAACAAACCAAAACATATCTGCAAGATGAGAAAACAGAAAACAGAATTGGTGATTTTAAATTCTGCGGCTTAAAGTGTCTTTGTGGGTCTCACCCCGTGTTGGAGAGCGGCTGCTTTGGCCTGCTGCTGGTTCATGTTCGCGTGATTCTCTAAAAAACTGAGGGTGCGTTGAAGAACAATCGTATTCGTGTCCTTCAGTTACCTTGGTTCTTCAGAACTGGGAGCTGAGTTTATGTCTGTGACGGTTTTGTGTGTGAGAACCAGCGGCCTTGGACGGCCTGTTGCCCGAGGCGGCGGCCTGGTTGTGTCCATCCTGATGAGTGCAGAGGATGTTCGGTTTTGGGGGCCGCTGAGCACGTAAGGTGGCAGTTAAGGTTTCCGAGCGGGCACCCAAGGGTTCCTACGTAGGAAGTGGCAGCGAGGAGTCATTCGGGGCAGGGATGGTGTTGCATTACTGAGCTTCCTTATTTAATGTGGTTAAGTTCAGAGATTTAAAACTTTTTAGTGATTTAAAAACGTAGAGCTAGTGTTTTTAGCGTGACTTATATTGGCGAAATGAGGTTGTCTAGACATCCCGTGGACCCATTGAGGCAGTGTTTGACTGGCTTTGTACGTGTGTGTGTTTACAGGCTGCAAATAAAAATGTGTCTAAAGTACCAGGCCTCCCGTTCCGTCAAAACCAAAACAGATTAATTTGCCTTATTTTGGGCAAACGAGTCCGTCACCCTCAGACGTTAAGCTGGACGGAAACCCTCAGCAGTTATCAAACAGCGGCCTGCATCTGTGGGAAATAAACCCAAACAGCAGGGCAGGCAGCGGGTCTGCTGTCCCCCGGGCACACCTTCCGTCGGCCAGGGCCGGCCCTCGCTCCAGCTTGTAAGCAAGAAGTCCCCTGCGGCCGCCGTCCGGCCCTTCACTCCGCAGCCTTCCAAAGACGCCCCTCCTCCGCCCTTCAGAAAGCCCCAGACGTGGCCACGAGCTCCATATACTCCTGTACACGCAGCACCAGGCGCCCGGGAAGAACTTCCAGCAGGCCGTGCAGAGCGCGTTGACCAAGACGCATTCCAGAGGCCCGCACTTCTCAAGCGGTGAGCTTCTGGGCCCGGTTTTCCCCGGCGCGGGTGGCCGCGGGTGACGTCCTGTCCTCCCAGAGCTGTCCTCTCTCGGTACACAGCGAGATGGCTTTGTTCTCGGGGTTTTGTTTAATTTGCCTTCTGTTCTCAGGAACCTTAAACAGGTGAAACGTCCGTTAAACGCCAGCCCACTGCAGTAGGCGCTGGGGAGCGTAGGTGATAGATGACTGGAACCCATGGCAGACATGGCCGTTTGCACGGTGGTGACCCCGTGCACTTGTTCCCTGCTCCCTGTGGGCGAGGCGCACACAGGCGGTCCCCGCGCACCGGGCCACGTCTTCGCTGCGGGTCAGACCGCACACATGCCCTTGGTGCGAGGAGGCCTGGACAGCTGCCCCTGCGTGCTTTTCAGAAGAGCGCTCTTCCTCTGTTTCGAGCCGTTCTGATGAGCGCAGAGCTGCTAGTTAAACATAAAAGCATAAAAAGATACACAGTCTGTTAATTTGTTGGGTTCTGAGAGTCATTAGTTTATAAAACTAGAATAGAGTTCACTCTCTTTTACTGAATGAAATTGGCTTTCTAGTCATGAAATCAGCGTGCAGTTGTGGCCTGAAGTGTCCCGAAAGTGATCAGACGACAGACACGTCCCGCACGTGCCACAGCGGACTCGTCCTTAGTGAGGCCTGCTGACACAGTGATTTGGGAATTGGATAGCTCTGACCTAATCAGAACGATAAGGGGAAGGGTTTGGGCAAATAGAAGTGGTTCTTGAGAACTCAGGAAGCCAAATATGATTTTCCACGTGGGTTTGCTTTTGAAAAGTGGGAAAGAGAGGGTGGTGCGTGATTCCTTTTAATCTGGACGCAGGAGAGGATTACCAGCCCCCGTTGCTTTTATGCTGTTTTCGTGGTTTGGCATTTTAAGTTTGTGTGCAACAGCCAGTGATTGCTTAACAGTTACAAGGGCAGCATTTTCTTATTGGCGCATAAAATAATGGCGTGTTACAGTCAACGAGAGTTTTCATTCTGTCAGAATTTCACTGTGCCGTGATGGAAGCCTTGCTTTGTCCTTCGTTGGGTGTAAAAATTGGTTGTGGTGCAGGGTGCTGGGTAATGACTGGAAAATTAAAAGACGTTTTAATTATCGTCAGCTGGGTCTGTGACCTGCCGGCTTTATTGAATACTGATCGGGGCTTTGTTTCCATTTTCCAATCAGTCTACGGCAAGCCTGTGCTCGCTGCTTCCCAGACCCAGCAGCAGCATCCGGAGAACGTCTATTCCAGCGGCCAGGGCGAGCCCGGCAGTCCCGAACCTGACCCGGAGCCCGTGGCGCCCGCTCAGGAGAACCACGAGAACGAAAGAATTCCTCGACCGCTCAGCCCGACCAAATTGCTGCCTTTCTTGTCCAATCCCTACCGGAACCAGTGATGCGGACTTAGAAGCCCTGCGGAAGAAACTGTCCAATGCCCCACGGCCGCTGAAAAACGGAGCTCCATTACAGAGCCAGAGGGGCCCAATGGGCCAAATATCCAGAAACTCTTGTACCAGAGGACCACCATCGCTGCCATGGAGACCATCTCTGTCCCCTCGTATCCATCCAAGCCGACTCCAGGCACGGCCGACTCAGAAGGCCCAGGAGAAATCCAGAATCCGTACTCACATGTGGAGCCAGAGAAGGAGACGGTCTCTCTGGTTCCCGAATCGGTGTCCCCGGAGGAAGTGGGGAGCACCGGTGTGGAGAACGGCGACATTCCAGCTCCTTCACCAGGCCTCGACTGTGTGCCCGAAGGAGTCCCAGACGGCAGCCCACGTTTCCAGAATAGTGTGGAGGAACCGAGAGCAGAGACTCCGCACCTGCTCGAGGTGTACCTGGAGGAGTACCCCCCGTACCCGCCCCCGCCGTACCCGACCGGGGAGCCAGAAGGGCCAGGAGAGGACTCTGGGAGCCTGCGTCCCCCCGAGATCACGGGCAGGTCTCTCTGCCTCCTGTAAGTAATGTGGCGTGTCACCTGGTCCCTTCAGGAGCCCTCCCCCCCCCCCCCCCCCCCCCGCCTTGTCACGGTGTCCCAGGTGGTCGACTGGCAGAGCTCCGGGAACCACCTGAGTTCGCAGGGTCGTTTGCCCAGGGCGACAAACGTGTCTGCAGCCCCCTTTTGTTTCACAGCCCCCTCAGCGTGCAGTGCGTCTCATAAGTGTCCTAAAAATCCATTACATTCAGAATACCTTTACTTTTTCATTACTTCTTTTAATATTTTTTTTTGAGAGAGCGTGAGTGGGAGAGAGGCAGAGAGAGAGAGACACACACACACACACACACACACAGAATGTGAAGGAGGCTCCAGGCTGTCAGCACAGAGCCTGACACGGGACTCGAACCCGTGAACCGTGAGATCATGCCCCGAGTCGAAGTCGGACGCTCAACCGACTGAGCCCCCCAGGCGCCCCAAGAACAACCTTAGTTTTTAGGGAAGAGCCCTTTTCTCTGTGAAGAATCAGAGTTCGGTTCTCTGCGATACAAACCATGCTTGTTCTTCGACTGCGGTCGGAGGTTAACCTTGAGCCCACACTGTACCCAGCCTGGTGTGCGGTTCCCTGCAGCTGGTGTTAAACAGCGGAAAGGAAAGACGTCTCACACCTGGTTTGGCCGTTCCCCCCCCACCCCGCCGCCGCCATCCAGTCAAAATGATGTGCCTCTCAGGGACGGAGAGACCGCAGTTAGTGACCGCGTCATGCTTTCTGCCTCAGGAGTCTGTGGACCGTTATCCCGGGAGAGCCATCCCCTTCTTGCTTGGGTTCGAGTGACCCAGGGCAGCTTGTGTCTGCTTGTTCGCGAGCGGGCGCGGGGCCCCTGCCCCACACGGCCCCTGCGCTGCGCGTCACGGTCACGTAACGTTCACACTTCCCTTTTCCCAAGAGACGACATTTTAGTCCTCAGCGCGTCAGTGGAGCGATGGCCGCACGTTTTCCGCAAGCGCCGTGGTTGTCCACCCCGAAACCGTGCCGCGGTGTGTGCAGCACGGCGCACCTCCGCGAAGTTGCCGGTTTTGCGGGCCTGTGTGAGAGGCGCTTACCGTATGCGGTGTTAGGGCTGGTCTTTGCGAACGTCAGCCGTATGTTTTTTAAGTCTGGCTTATTAACGGTCGAAGTGCTTGAGTAGCTTACTCGTGTATCTCGGAGCGTAGTTTAGACTTTGAGTAGACGGCAGTGATGGCGTTTTAAGACCGAAGGTTTCTTCACAGTGTATCTAAGGCAGAGGATCATATTTCTATTTCCTTAATTCTGTCCACTCTCCCCCGAGCAGGCGTTTGTTGTTACGAATGGTTGAAGGGGAGGAGTTGAAGAAGGCCACATCACTTGGATTTAAAATTCCAGCCCTGATGTTACTGGCCGTGTGCCTTGTTTCCTGATCTGTAAAAGGGGGTAATGGGGTTTTCTCGTGAGGAGTTCACGAATGATGTTCGTAAATGTCCGTCCAGAGAACTTGTGTGCCCGTCTGTGTGGGTCTGTCGCACTAAATAGAGGGGAACACAAAGACAAGTTCTCGCCCCCACGGCAAAAGCAGCCTTCTCGCCCATCGACACGTCACCACCCTTACTCCTCCCGCCGTGGTGTCTTGGTCACCCGAACGGGACACGGTTCAGTTCTTCCCTCTCGTTCATTAAGCTGTATGTTACGATACACGTCCGCGTCTGGATGATGTTACATGTCTACAAAATGTGCCAGTGTGTGTTTGTGAAGCCCCTTTCGCTCCCCCCTTCCCTCGTCTCTGCGCTGAGACCAGGCCCTGACTTCACCAACCTTTCTTCTGCAGGCAAAAGGACAAACATTACGTAAAACTGGCTCTGACAGGATCGCCCATAGGCATGAGGGTGAATTCAACCCCCTGGCCCTGCTCCTGGACTCCTCTCTGGAGGGGGATTTGACCTCGTGCGAGAATTAATCTATGAGGGTACTGTCTGATGAGACTACCTTCTGTCCCATTCGGACCTCTGATCTGAAGAGAGGAAATTGCATCTTTAAATCGTGGGGTCGGGGCGAGGTGTCGAAGGGGGGCGCGAGCACGCCCCGGGACGGCTGTGCCGTGGGAAGGTGTGACATAAAGTTGGGGGCCCTCTGGGGTCTGGTCTTTCTCCGGAGATCGTCCACCCTCTTTTCCAGTTGTGCCCGCATGGTTCGGACCGCACAGGGTTCATGGCGTGCCTGTGTGGGTCAGGACCTTGCAGTGTTAAACTGCAGGTGTGGGCCTTATTTCAGAAGCCTGCTATTTGAAATATTTTTAGTTGGCCTGTTTGTCCTTTCCATGGCAAGTGCATCACTTGTCCTTAGACACTAATTTGTGGTGGGAGTCGGAGGGTAAGGGAAACATCAGTGACTCTGAGGGGAGAGTTTTCCGGCCCCTCTTCGCGGGCAAGAGCCTTTTTATAGTGAGCGCCTACTTACTCTGGCTTCCCCGCCGCCCTCGTTTCTAGACTTGCTCTTGGTAGAATTTTCCTGGCTCCTGAGGTTTAATTATGGACGGAAAAATAACCCCAAGAGCCTGCGTCTGTTCTCATTGATCCTGGACAGCTGTGGATTGTGATCTGAACGGTGACAGAAGTGTGAGTGACAGGTCACCCTTCTCTCGATGTCCACAGGTTGATGACCCAAGCCTGCCGAATTGATGAGGGCATCAACCGCCCTTCACAATGCCGTGTGCGCGGGCCATACAGAAATCGGAAGTTCCTGGTGCAGTTGTGTGACGTTATGCGCAGACAGTGACGGATGGTAAGGTCCTCGCGGACCCCTGCCCGGCTTCAGGATGTCACCGTGAGGGCCTGCCGGGCGGTGAGAGCATCCGCGTGCACTGCCACGGCTCGTGTCCAGCTCCCTCTCGCTCCCGTTCTTGGGGCACGTGGAGTGTTGGAGTTTAGTAATTAAGTAATAAAAACAGGAAAGCCACAGCCGCACACAGTTAGTAGACTCGAGCGAGTTTGAGAAATGCTGATTTAAGCAAGGTCCCGTCAACCCATGAAACCTCTGGTTTTTTTTTGTTTTTTTTTTTGTTTTTTTTATTTATTTTATTTTATTTTTATTTTATTTATTTTATTTTTTTAACAGTTAACCATTAGTTCTTTTTTTTTTTTTTTCAACGTTTATTTATTTGGGGGACAGAGAGAGACAGAGCATGAACGGGGGAGGGGCAGTAGAGAGAGGAGACACAGAATCGAAACAGGCTCCAGGCTCCGAGCCATCAGCCCAGAGCCTGACTCGGGGCTCGAACTCACGGACCGCGAGATCATGACCTGGCTGAAGTCGGACGCTTAACCGACTGCGCACCCAGGCGCCCAGAAACCTCTGTTGTTTAATATACTGCTGTCCATTGCACGTCTGCACGAGGGAGTCAGGTCTGTAGACTTTCCCATACACGTGACTGTGGAAATCCATTTTTGTGGGAGCATTTTGTGAAATGGTTTTATGTGCATAAAGCATAGGAGGGACTGTTATAAGTGATGAGTGTTCCGCATGCGAGTATGGATTTGTTACATAACGAGTTAAAGTCTTGATAAGAGATTGTCAGCCCGGTAACAGTAATAGAATGGAGAGTAAATTTTGTAATTTTTCTTTCTTTCTTTTTGGAAAAAAGAAATTTTAAAATTATGATAGGCTCTTTTTGGAAGAAGGCTTGTTTTTTTTTCCGTATAGGATTTTAAAACCTGGAAATCACGTGAAGATATTTATGCAGGTATTTTTATAAGCTTATTTTTCTGATAACGTGGTAAGCGGCTGTACGATGACGTCGGCTTTACCTCGCGCACAGGTGTATGTCACGTGCGTGCACACAGGTGCAGAATAGCCCTACATTGCGAGGAGTGACCTCCTCTCCCTCGTATCGACACTTAGATCATCCCCCAGGTGTTTGTTCCAAAACATTTTGGTTACAGTTTTTATAAAATTACATTTATAAAAGTAACGTGTATGCGCTGTGGAAAATGTGTGTAAAAAAGGGAAATGAGATGGAGATCAGCCATTCGTACCCCACAACGTAGAGAGATCAGCATCAGTGTTCTTAGTTATATTCTTTAAAGCTTACGTAACGCGTATGTATTTTAGCCTAATTTTTGGTTTAACTTTACACCGTAAGCAAAACAAATTTTTTAAGTGATCTCTGTGCTCACCGTGGGGCTTGAACCTCACGACCTGAGAACAGAGTCTCACATTCCTCTGAGCCAGCTGGCCCCCGCCCCAAACAAGTTATTAATGTGTCATAACGTCTTCGGTTTCCCTTTTATTAGGAATTTATGTATAGTTTTTCATTCTCTAAAACCAAGCCCTTAACAAATCTGCAGTAATACCAAAGTGAGCGGTGGGGGGAATACGTGATCTAGAGACTGTGCCCTCGAGAGGAATAAAAAGAGGGGAGAGAGGAAACAGGTTGAAAGCATGAAACCTGGTAATTCGGGGCCTGGTCCACATCCTCCAGTTCACGCTTGAGCTGGGCCGCGGCGCCAGGTCCTCTTCCTCTTCCGTGGGTCTGGATCACTTAGCGCTCGCTGCAGACATCTGAGGTGCTGGAGGGGACTCTCCGTATGGTGTCCGCGAGTTCCCTGCCGGCCAGCTGCCGAACAGACTGAAACGTGTGCGGTTGAACAGTCCCTGTTCTCGTCTGCATTGAACTAACCAGGTTTTTTTTTTTTTTTTTTTTTTAAACCAATTAAAATTCAACTCGGATTTTAACAGCCGTTAAGGAAAGGTAGTAGTTTCTGTGTGCACTTAATTTCTTCAGAAGCGGTAACGACAAGGGACACGTAAAGGCCCATGTTTCAAGTGCAGGCCTATACCGCAAAGACGGTCGTGCCCTCCAGTCTGGCACGGCCGGAGCGCTAAGGCTGGCACTACTAGGCAGGTGCTCCAGAACACATCCGACCCTTTCTGAGGACGATTGCACGGATTTCCTGTCCTTCAACTCATTTCCTTGATTCCCCTGGCCCTCCGCGCTGCCCTGCTGGGCGCCCGGTGTGGCCTGTATTCAACATGTCCCTTTGTGGCTGTCGGTCATTCGGCGGGTTCATGTGTCCATGTGTAACTGATACTGTTTTTAGTTATTTGAGAGAGAGAGAGAGAGTGCACAAGAGGAGAGGGGCAGAGGGAGACAGGATCCCAAGCAGGCTCCACGCTGACAGCACAGAGCCCAACACAGGGCCCAAAGCCTCGAACTGTGAGATCGTGACCTGAGCCGAAATCAAGAGTCGGACGCTTGACCAAATGACTCCCCCCCACCCCCCCCCGCCACACACACGCGCACGCGTGCACACACACACACCACACACACACACACACACACTGAGGCGTCCCCGTGTGTAACTGATTTCTAAAACCGTGTGTAAGAGGTTTAGGAGAAAGGCCCAGACCGTGGAGTCCGGAACGCTGTGGGCAGACAGCCCAGCCCGTGGGCGTGGTGCGCACGGGAAGGTCCTCCAGCCCTGTTTGCCTCGTGTCCCCCCAGGACCCCGCTGCACTGCGCGGCCTCTTGCAACAACGTGCAGGTGTGTAAGTTCCTGGTGGAGTCCGGAGCCGCCGTGTTCGCCACCACCTACAGCGACACGCAGACCGCCGCCGCCAAGTGCGAGGAGGTGGAGGAGGGCTACGCCCAGTGCTCACAGTTCCTTTACGGTTCGTGACAGCTGGCTCGAGTGTGGGGTTACTGCCTCCCTTTGCCCGGAGTTTCTAGGGTGCAGTTTTCAAGTAGCTTTAGCATCCGGGGAAACGTTTGTGTGTCGTGCGCGGTCCTGGCCATTGAGCACAGGGCGGCCTCGGAGGCAGGGACGGATGCGGCTTCTGTGCTTGCTCCGGTGGGGACGGCGTGAGCCGACCCCACGATGGGGCGGTTTGACCCCGCGGGGGCCTCTCCCGAGACTCCGGGTGTGGGCCCGGTGGCCCACGCTGTCTGCACAGTCAGACGCGGGGGCTCCGTGCCTGGGGCACCGGGGACGGGAGGTGTCGGGGGGGTGGGGGGCGCGTCGGGCCCTGATTCGCTGGCTCCCCCGTGGTTTCAGGAGTGCAGGAGAAGATGGGCATCATGAACAAAGGGGTCCTGTACGCGCTGTGGGACTACGAGCCTCAGCACGGCGACGAGCTGCCCCTGCGAGAGGGGGACTGCCTGGCCGTGCTGCGGCGGGAGGACGAGGAGGAGACCGAGTGGTGGTGGGCGCGCCTGCAGGACCAGGAGGGCTACGTGCCCCGCAACTTGCTGGGGGTAAGTGTGTCTTCTGTCCGCGCGACGGTGAATCCTCACGTTTGGACGGTGGCGGGTTCACGCGTCCAGCCACATTTTCCGTGTTGGCGAGCCACCGGGCACGGTCAGGGTCCCGTGCTCTCGGAGGTCCTGCGCTCCTCACGGGACCCGGGGCTGGACCGGGGAGGGCACTGCGGGCAGGAGTCACCTTCTGTCCTGGATTTAGGTGGAGGGGGCTCTTGGGAGCGTTTGCAGGGAGGAGGCCGGGAGAGCGGGCAAGAGGAGGGAGGGAGCGTAGCTCTTTTCAGACGCTGCATTGCCGACCTGAGTGCCGTGGGCGCCAGGGCGGGACAGATAACGGAGAGCGAGGAGAGGACCTACGTGGGAAGGTGGAAGAGCCCGGCCGGGGTGACGACGGTCAGCGGCGCGGCTCCGCGCAGTCCCCTGCACCTGGGCGTGGCGGGAGGGACCAGAGGGCACCACCTCCTGAGATTGTTGAGGCGTCTGATGGACAGCGAGGGGGAGAGGTTTTTAGTTTTCATCAGGTCGGACCCACGCGGGCTGAGCGGCACGGAGCCGCTCCGGTGTCTGGGTCTCTAGCCAGGGCTCTGGGTGCGAGCGCTCCGCTGCCCCGTGTTACTCCGCCGAGTGACCGTGGTGTCGGAACCTGGCTGCCTGGATTCCGACCCGCGCCCCCTCCTGACCCTTCTTGTCGGCTCCCGTGTCTCGTGTGCCTGTGGGTGACCTCGGTGTCCCGACTGCTGCCCCTGCTCACAACGTTTATCATTAAGTAAACCTTTGAGCCTGGATCATATTCACACATGTGATTCTGACGTAAATTACAAAGAGTTGATGAAAGTTAAATTTGGTCATGGAGCCCTTTATTTTAATTTTTTTTTGAGACAGAGACTGAGCGTGAGTGGGGGAGGGGCAGAGAGAGGGGGACCCAGAATCCGAAGCCGGCTCCAGGCTCCGAGCTGTTAGCACCGAGCCTTATGCGGGGCTCAAACTCCCAGACCGTGAGATCATGACCTGAGTCTAAGTCAGATGCTCACCTGAGGTGCCCGGGCCATGGAGCCCTTTAAACGAGCTTTCCGGTGACCCGACCAGTTCTGTCCAGCCCGACGGAGTCTCTGCAGCCGCCTCCCTGCCGAACATGAGCAGCAAATACTAGTTCTACCTTTGACGTTTCCTGCCTCTGAAAACCTCTCGGAACTAGTTGCTTATTGGAACCTTTTTTGTGATTTTCCAAGCGGTCCTGTGACTCCTGAACAGAGGAGGCCGCGTGGCCCAGGTGCTCGGCCCTCGGGAGGCCCGCGTCAGGCTGGGTCGGAGACGTTCGTGTTCACCCCAGCCTTTTGGAGGTCTCCCGGGGTAGAAGTTGCCTCTAAGTAACGTTTTTTTGGTTTCCTTTGAGTTTAAAAGAAAAAAGGAACTCACGTAAATGTTGAGTTTTTAATCAGCGGTTCAAATTTGAGTCTAGAAAATTGTATTGACCAGTTGTTTTCTCGGAAAAATCATCCTTTGTGTGGTGTTGATCACCCGTTTTTCAGTTTGGGCTGGAGTCAACTCCACTTTCTTTCAGCAAACCCTTTTTCCCGTTGTGTAGGCGGAGGAGGGGGTTGTTACTGCGCCAGCTGGATGACTCGTTGGACTCACCCGTGGCTTCAGGACCTTCCATTCTTCTCTCCGGCTCTTGTTCTAGAAAACACAAAACCCCAAAAATCCCACACAAAAACCTCCACTTATCCTCCCGGAAATCGGCAGACTTTTAGTCTGTGGCATCCTGTCGCTCAGTCTCCTGTCACGGAGTCGGGTCTGTTGTCAGGTTACAGGAGACCCTGATCTGTCCCGTCCGCTCGGGAAGCTGCAGGCCGCGCGGTGGGGCCGGCGCTCAGCGCCACCTGCATTTTTACGTGGGACCCCCTGTGACTTCGCAGGGGAGGTGCCGAGTGTGAATCTTGTGTCCTGGGGCGGCGCTGGGTGCCTCACGTGCAGAAAGAGTCCTTTTCTTCGTTTCTTTCCGGTGACACCAGACCCCCATACTCGAGGTTTTGTCTCTGCAGCATGTAAATCATTTCTACGTTCTCTTGCAGCTGTACCCCAGAATTAAACCCAGACAAAGGAGCTTGGCCTGAACTACGGAGTTTTAGTTTCTGAAGAACTCATCTGTTATCAGTAAGGAGAAGTGACGTGATTGTTTGTGGCACATTTCACAAGACTGCTGACGACGTCACTGGAAGGCATCTGGAATGGGCTCTGGAGGGAGGTGAAGGATTTGGGGAGTTGGCTCTCCGAGGGGGACCTCGGCGTGATAAACTGGCCGTGCTGTGCTGGGGAAGCATGTTTCGCGGAGCAGAGGACAGACAGTGACGTCCTGTTTGAGAGAGAAGTGGGGCCGCTCCGTGGGCTCCGTGTCCCACCTGCTTGCTGTTGGTCGGCGCGTCCCCTGCAGCCGCCCCACCGGGAAGGACCAGAGCCGTGGAGGCGGCCCCGGGACCTTGGGACACAGGCCACACGCTCAGAACCACGTGTTGGCGGTGTGGGAGGCCCTTCGTGTAGGAGTTTGTAGCGTCTTCGGAGTCGCTTGTGGAAGGAATCCTGGGACCGAGCCACAGCACAGCTACCTGAATGTGGAATCTGGTTTTTAGGGGGATTTGAATCTATATTTATTGTCTTTTGTATCCTGGAAATTGGAGACATCGCTATATAGACTTAACCGTGAAATTTTATCAAGATCGTTGCTGACTTTAAAAACAATTGTAATAAAATTAAAACTTTTGGACTCTAAGCTTTTTACTGGCTTCTGTTCTTTGGGTCATGAAAAGCCTTGTTGAAGCTCCCCACGCTGTCGGGGAGAGTAGCGGTTTCTTCCCCGGCCGTGTGGATGCAGTGAGGAGTGAGTTCTTACAGACGGCTGGGTTTTTGAAATTGGTGAGCTCGGGGCGCCTGGGTGGCGCAGTCGGTTAAGCGTCCGGCTTCAGCCAGGTCACGATCTCGCGGTCCGTGAGTTCGAGCCCCGCGTCGGGCTCTGGGCTGATGGCTCGGAGCCTGGAGCCTGTTTCCGATTCTGTGTCTCCCTTTCTCTCCGCCCCTCCCCCGTTCATGCTCTGTCTCTCTCTGTCCCAAAAATAAATAAACGTTGAAAAAAAAAAAAATTAAAAAAAAAAAAGAAATTGGTGAGCTCTGCGGTGGCCCTGATCGGGAGCCACGGGGACAGCCGGTGGCCCCGTCCCCATGCCTCTGCGAAGGGAAAGGGTCTGGTGTTTCGTGGTGCTGTCTGCAGGGATTCATTGGACAAGAACTCAGACTGAGTCTGCATTGTTTGTGATCCGTTACCCGGTTTGTGAGTCGTTTCGGAGCCCATGGCTCCGTGTGGCGGGGTCACCGAGTAGGAGCCACGCGGGAAGGGACCGGCCGTGCGAAATCCCGGCATGTTTGCGGGCAGCTCAATTCCAGCAAGAAGGCGGGGGAAGAGCCAACAGGCCACGCTCTGCGGGTAGCAGAGAAGGCGGTGACCCCGAGGCTGGACACCAGAGGACCACCCTGCTGCTGCCCCCCGCCTGGCAGGGTTTGGGAGGTGGGGCTCACGTGAGGTCACCAGGTAAGTTCCCCCTCCCTGAGGCATTTGCGTCTTGGAGGAGGAAGGAAGGGACCACCTCCCCTCCCCACGTGAGGTCACCACGAGGGGGCGGCCACATGCATGCCACGAAGGGTCCTGCACCCCGGCCTCGGGCTCCCCAGAACAGTGAGGGGGTGTGGGGGTGGTACCCGGTGGGCGCTGTGGTAACGGGAACGACATGGATCGCTGACCTTGGACAGAGTGGCTTCCCCAGGGGCTGCCGCTGGGTCTGGCTGCAAGGAGGGGGGGGGGGTTGCTGGTCCTGGAGCCGCGGGGGGGATCCCGCTAGGAGGACAGTTTTAAGTGATCTCCACGACCCCAAGATCAACCTGCTGCGCCGGGCCCCCAGGGGGATGGGTGATTTTAAGCGCATAAGCGACATGAAGTGAGCGCGACACCTGGGTTGGTGGTTCCTGGCCACCAAGCAACCGTGACCCGGCCGTGCCCTCCACAGCGGCCTCTGCGTGCACCTGCTGTGAACCGTGATCATCCATTGTCCCCTCAGCCCTATACCCACGACGTGTTTTTGGTTTTTACTTGTTTACACGTCTTACCCAGGTCTGCATGGGAAGGTTTGCAGGTACAGAGAAGGGTCTGGGGTCGGGGGGGGGACAGACGCTCTTCTGTCTGGCTGTGGTGTCTGTCGTGCTGTGGGCGCGGGACCGCCACGGGAAGGACCCTGGGGTCGGACGCGGTGGCCCCGTGAGGCATCTTCAAGGCCGCAGTTTTAGGTTTTTGTAGAAGGAACAGGGCAGCTGGCGGCGGGCCCCGCGGAAGTGGGCTTTTAAAGGGGGCGGGGGCACGTCTACCTTCTCCCCGTGAGGGAGGCGATGACCAGCGCTCCCCTGTTTGGGGGACCCAGGTGCTTGGTCATGTCTCCAGTCCTTTTCTAAATGGGATGAGCTAAGCGGAGCGTAGCCCTTGGCTGTTTCGTGTCTCTGTTTCCTCTGCTGTGACAACGAACCAGGGAGCAGGGCAGGTGGTGGCGAGCCGGGGGCCTTGCGGGCGGCCCCCGGCACAGAAGCGGTTTGTGGGCCTCTGCGACCTGGGAAGGCGCCTCCCTCCCCTTCCTGTGTGCCCGGCCCCCACTGGACGAGGCTGGAGATGCGCTTGCTGGCCCGGCCCGGCCCGGCCCGTCGCACACCTCTCCTGGGTCGTAGGGCTCCCCGCAGGGGCACCACCGGCAGGCCCGTGACTGACGCGCCTGTCCTGCCTCTCTCGTCCCCACACCCGAGGGACCTGCCTGGGCCTCCTCGGGGGAGGCCAGGGGCAGCAGAGGAGAGCCGCACCTACTTGTGGACACTTGAGAGCCTCTGAATTGGATTAGAAACTGCGTAGTTCCAAGCTGCCTTTAACTCTCAAGAGGGGAAACGAGAGGTGACCTTGTCGGAGCGGGAACAGGCCGAGACCCGGGGCGCACCGCCCGCCGCGGGGCCCCCCCGAAGGACAGCACGGCACGCCGGAACCGCTTGGGTCACTCTTTATTAACAGCACGTTCAGCAGGAAGTAAGGCAACAAGGCGGTAGGTGTGTAAGGCGGCTCGCGTCTTCCAGGGTGAAGCAGGGCTCAAGCTCTCCCACCCGTGTCCCTCCCGGCTCCACGCACAAGCGCGGGGGTGCCGACGTCCCGGCCACGAACGGCTCGTCTGTCCTTTCCCGTAATCGGCTTCGGACACCAGGCACCTGCTTTCGCGCACAGCTCGGTTAGCGGCCGAGGGCCGCGTGGCTTCGGCATCTTCTGCGACACACGGGTCACCGGGCCGTTCTACATAAAACCTGGCTCTCTCTGCAACCACGTGACGGAGGTGTGCGTGCTGGCCCGGCCTGTCACTCTTCGATGCTTCCTGTTTTCCGTTCACTCCAGGGACGCGCACTGCTGTTTGGCAAATGCCGCAGCTGCATTGTTAATCGGGAATTTACTTCAATGTTCCCAGCAAGGACCTCGTGTCCTTGGAGACTGACTTCGTGTTTGGTCAGCGGTTAAAAATACCTCCCTGTGTTTTTCTGCAATTGGATATTGCCATAAACGGGCAAGTGGGTAAAAGTAAACCGTGGACCTGTTTATAGATGGAAGGTTTTCTCTGAGCTAACCCAGGATGGAGTGAGTCACCTGCACGTGATACCAGGATACGCAGATCTTTTTTACTGTGAAACGTGAGACCTGTCTCAAAAAGTATCTTTATTTTCAGCTCTAGCCATTCATCGGTTAGGTAAATGTTCCCGTCATTTTGGGGTCCAGATAAAAAGTTTCTCTGTGGGGGCTTCGTCCTCGGCTGGCTGTCTTCAGGCAGATCAGTTAGGACTTCAGAGGACCGAAAAGCAGAGCCACTGTGAGGAGGAAGACAGCCGGTCAGCTCAGACACCTTGTGCAGAACTAACGTCATTCTGGAAGAACGACTTGGAGCAGACAGGATCGGGGCACAGACTCGCGGTTCTCCTCCCCACTTCTACAGCCTGGCCCGGCCCAGGTCAGGGGCACGACCCGGCTCACGGGCCGACGGCCACGAGACAGACCGGACCACGCGGCATTTCCTGCCGCCCCCTCCAGGTCGGGTGAACATTATTAGTTCGGCTGTCCCCGAAACCAGTGCTTTCGACCTCGGTCAAGTGGGGTCGAGTGGGGGCTCTGGGTCACACTCTGCTCCAGTCGGTCCGGGACCCGGGCCCGGGGCCCCGGCTTCTGCAAAGCTGCCCTTGGTGCGTCGTGCAGCCGGGACCGAGACTGAGACTGCAGCCTCGTTCTAGAAGTTACCTAGTGTCATTGTAGCCAGCTAAAATGTATTCTCAGTTGGCTGAAGGTCCTTTATAATGCATCATAGCAGGTGCAAAGCTAAAGCTACTTCATTCTGGCTTCCCCCAGGTCAAAGTTCAAGGACAGGAGTCCCTAGTCCCTTACACCTGTCCCCTTGTCACTTTGCTCCTGGCTGGAGCATGGGACCGTGTCATTCCCCTGGGCACCGGCCCCTGACCGGCCCTCGCCAGCCTGTGCTGCTCCGAGCTCAGCTCCCCTGACAGCAAACGTGAGGCCACGACCGGGAGGGCGTGCCCTTCCTCCTGGAGGGGAGAACGTTCTGGCACCAGGGTGACAGGACATTTTGCACTTTGCTTTTCACGGGACCTGTCAGCCCGCTGCATTGGGACTGACGGTCCCCTGGGCCTTGCTGGGGCTCCGGACCAGGAGCTCGGTAACTCTCTACGGCAAGTTTATGTATTTTCGATGGAATTTTTAACCGGGGCGGGGGGTGGGGGAATAAGGTAATCTGCCCAGGAAGTATTTTAAGTAGATCTGGTCTAAGAAGGACACATCTTCCCCAAACCCACTTGAATTTCATGCAGGAGAATTTTCTTACGTGACCACCATCTCTCGTTCATGTGAACAAGCACTTCGTTTTCCCCTCGTCCTTTTCCCGCGTGTGCACTTGGCAAATTGTGTGGGAGGAGGAACCGGGAGTGTCTCCCGGGCCCGAGGGTCGGAGGGGGGGTGCGGGGAAGGGTGTGCACGTTTGTGGTGGGACCTCACACCCGTTCACAGGCCCGCCTCCCACGGCCACAACACTTGCAGGGTGGAGCTTTTTAAGCCAACGGCCACGGGTCCCTGTCCCGCCCCCCACCCCCCACCCGTGACAGCTCCCGGTGCCTTGTGAGCGGCTGACTTACAGAGATGAGGTCGAGCTCGATGGTCCCAGTGTTCTCGGGATCCAGCTGCTTAAATATCCCTGAGGGAGGGGGGTGGGGGGTGGGAGGAGGGCCGCCCGTGAGCACTCCTCCTCCTCCTCACTTCTCCTCCCCCTCCTCCCTCCCTCCTCCCCCCTCCTCCTTCCTCCTCCTCCTCCCTCCTCCTCCCTCCTCCTCCTCCTCTCCTCCCTCCTCCTCCTCACTCCTCATCCTCCTCCTCCTCACTCCACCTCCTCCTCCTCCTTGCTCAGCCACCAGCTCCTCCCTCCGCCCACAAGGGTCTGCACGGCCAACCGTGCACGCACGCCCCTTTCCAGGCGGCCTCCCCTGCACCAAGCACAGAACTGGGACGGGCCCTTTCCCCAAGCGGCCACTCACTGAACAGCGTCTCCAGCCGGACCAGACACCGAACGAAGTTATCGAAGTCAATGATGAGGTCATCGTCCGCAAAGCGCGCAACGACGACCTGGTGGAGCTGACACGGCAGCTTGAAGCCTGAAGTCGGAGGAAGAGGGCGCGGCCTCAGGGTGTGCGTCACACGGCGCCCGTGCCACCGACGCGGCCCTCACGTCGCCGCCGCCCCATCCCCTGGTGCTCACTTGGGGACCCGCCGCTCCCACCCTTGCTCCCGACTCTGACCGCTCACCTGGCTCTGCCTGTCCCCGCAGGCTGCCATGAGGCTTCCTGTCCCCGACCCTGTCCCTGTGGCCCACCCCCACCCCCGTGGCCCGTCCCCGTGGCCACCTCCCCCTGTGCTTCCTCTCCCGGCTGTTTAGCTCTGAATCCCCTGGAGACTAACTTCCCGGATGCACATGGCAGAGACTGTCTGTCCTAGATTAGCGATAATTTCTGTTCCCGTGGCAGGATTTCCACTGGGCCACGGCTGCCTGAAATCAGGACCATGTTTCCTGCCTCCCCTGCAGCACACTGAGGGCTCGTGACTCAGTCCTGCCAGGGGGTCGTGTGCCTGACGGCGGGGGGAGCCCGTCTCTCCCTCCTTTTGTCCACCCGTTGCCGGAACACGGCCGTGGTGCCTTGCCGTCCTAGTCCTAGTCCGGAAGGCCCGGCGGCGGGGGGCACCTCCCCTCGCACTGGGACCGCGTGGCGGGAGGTGGATCTCGCTGAATCCAGGTATCTGGGGTCTCAGTGTCGGGATTTTATGTTGCCCGTGGGGGACTCACCCCAGAGGGGAACAGAGACCCTCGTGTCAGCCCTGCACCTGGCAAGGGCCGGGGGCCCGCTCGCCCCGCCAGCCTCTCGGAGGAGATGTAGATTCAGGAAGGTATGGCGGGCAGAGCGTTTTACCAGGGAGCTTTTAAAAGGGGAACGGAAAGGACGTGTTTGTACCAAACCAGCACCCGCTTTGTCTCACGGTCGCCGACCTCCCCAGGGTGCGGAGCACAGTCTCCCGTACCCCACAGCCGGGACGGAGCCAGCGCTCGCGTACCCCGCAGCCGGACGGAAGGGAGAAAACAGCCACGAGGCGTTACCTGCTTCCTCCAGTGCTTTCCGCATCTCGTAGGAGTTCATGGTGCCAGACCTGTCCACGTCGATTTCCCGGTAAATTTTCTGGAACGAGAAATAATTCCAAGAACCATGACCCAAAGCGAGGCAGGCGGCGAGTTGGCCCGCGCCGAGTGCCGCGCACGGACGCAGATTTCCCAGCTTTGCCTCCGGTGGCCTTGGAAGAGTCGCCCACCTTTCTGCCTTAATTAGCTAATAGCGTTGGCCTCTCTCGTGAGCCGGTTTGTCAATACGCCCGTCAGCCAACCAGCCAGCCACCACGGCTCACGTTATCTTATCCGACCGTCGTGCTTGAGCTGCTAAAAACCCATGTTACAAAAGGCGACGTGGCTTCTCCAGGACGCTTTCGGGAACAGCTGTTAGGGGACCCCATTTCCGGTCGGCGCCACTCTGCGTGTGGCCAGCCTGTCTCTGTGGCTCCAGTCGCCGCCCTGGGGATGTCCCTCCCACCTGGCAAAGGGTTGTACGGGCACCGCACGACCCCGACACAGCCCCCCGCCCCCCGGCGGCCCCCGGGCGCTCACCTGGTACTTCTGAATCTTTGTCCAAAGAACGTAGAACTCCTTCAGCCCCAGCTTGCCACTGCCATCTGACTGCCCGCGGTTAAGGAGAGCCCGGCCGTGGGTGCGTCCCCTCCACCGGATGGCGCTGACGCCCACAGCATATCCGCAGGCGGCTCCTGCTGTAGGACCCGGCCTGCCTCTGAGGCTGGCGGAGGGCCCAGAAGGAGGCCTCTGGCGACCCTGACCTTTGCTGCTTGGTCTGGGGATGCGGGGGGCCCCGGCCCCGGTGAGAACGAGCTGTCACATGACCTGCAGAGGCCCCCCCCCCCCCCCCCCCCGCTAAGTTCTGCAGTGCTTCTAAGGCCTCTTGTGAGGCAACCACTGTGAGCCCACGAGAGGAAACTTCGAGCAGCACAGAGCATCCGTGCCCAGGACTTGTCCCTGAGCCACGAGTCGAGGCTGCGGGCGGCCGGGGAAGGAGCTGCCCACGGCGGGCGGGCCCCGCGCCCGCAGATCGGGAAAACCCACAACCAGAGGAGACTGGTCTGCGGGGTATTTTCCACGGCCGCTCGGGCACAGCTGAGCGGCCGCCTCCCGTGCGGGGACCTGGGACACGGCCCTCGGCTTCCCCTCATCTGCAGCTCCTCAAGTCCCCTTCAGGGGCCCCTGGACGGGCGGGGCGCGGTGTCAGAGCCCCCAGGGCGGGGGTCTCAAACGCCGTGTCTGGGCTCTGCCGCCTGGAAGGATACGTCCAGCATGTCCACCATGATCTTACAGGTCTCGATGCTGAAGCCATCCGACTTGATGTCCTGGCCTGTAAGACAAAGTACCGGTGATGGTTACGTCCCACAGAGACGCGCCGTCCCCGGGAGCCCCCTCGAGGAAGTGCTCATCCGTCCCTCCAGGGCCACGGCAGGCCGGTGGCTGTCGGAGGGGCCGGGGGAGGGGGGCGTCCGCCTGTGATTCGCCCCGAGGACCAGAACCCGGCCGGAGTGGCCGCGGCGGGTGGCTGGCGGCCTGCAGGAGACCCTCATCACAAGTAGGAGCCTGGTCCCTCCCGGACTCCACGAGGGGTCCCCCTCTTGTCCTGTCCTTGTAAAGGCTGCCACTTAACTCGCAGCTGCCCTCGTGGGCACAGACCCCTCCCCGGCCGGGGCAGAGGCAGGGGTCAGCGGGCAGCCGGGGGCAGGGAGGCTGAGCCCCGGCGCGGCCTGGCTCCTTCCGCCTCCGTCTGCGCGGGAACAAGGAGGCTTCGACGGCCACACGCCTCAGCAGCCCTGTGACCTCACTCGTGCCTGGCGGCCTCCGGGACGCGCACCATCTTCTTGTCCGCGCCTGGCCTGCCCGGGGAGGAACCGGTTACGAGCGGATGCCTCCCCACAACCTCCGCGGTGGATGGGCGGCCGGCCAGGCTCTTCTCTGGCCGTGAGGGAGCTTGCCATGGGTTAGGCCGGCTGCTGGTGGCGCCCAGGGCTGCTGCTCAGGACACGCAACGTCCAGGCTCGCGGGGTCTGACCTCACACAGACCCGCGCGGGGACGGCGGTCTCTTTGAGGGCCGTGCGGCTCTTGTGATAATTTGGGGGGGAGGAAATGTGTCCCCGGGGACGGCCGGTCCCGTTTCTGACTCGGACGCAGTTCCAGGTGTCCCGGGCCCTCCTCAGGTCCCTCCGGGCCTCACCCCTTCTTCCAGGAGCCTGCCAGCCGCCTCTGGGCCCTCAGGTCCCTGGCCTGGCTCATCAGTTCAAGGGAAACCATGTCTCTCCGAGTAAAGAGCCAGTCAGACGAGGCTCCTGACACGCACGCTGGGGAGATGCTTTGCACACCGTTCCGTGGTTCCAGACGGCCCGTCTACCCTTCCACCCTGGCTACTGAGTGAGGTGGTATCACTCCATCCACGGCTCCGCCCCCCTGCCAGCTGACCGTCCGAGGGGCCGCCACACGGAGCTCCGGCTCTGCGTCAGGCAGCTTCGCAGGGCACCCGTTGGAGGCTCCCCAATCTCTGGGGTCAGGTAGTGACGCTCCTGCTTTCCAGGTGCAGCAAGAGAGCCCGACGCTCTCCGCGCACGGGCTTCCAGCAAGAGCCAGCCAGTGGTGGTCTCGACCCGGGGCCCTCTGATCCCGAGTGGCCAGGGCACACAGAGCCTCCTCTGCCCGGTTCCTCAGGGGGCCGGGGGCTGGCGGGTGTTTACGTGCGGGCGGGAGGGGACCGGCGGCCGGGAGGGGACCGGGGCCCCACCAGGAGGGCACTTACGCTTGGCCAGCACCCTCCTCAGGATGGTCTGCAGCTCGAAGGCCGAGATCTCCGCGTCCTGTGGACACGAAGCAGAGCGTGGTCACCGCCCGGCGGCCGCGCGACGCGGGAGGCTCCGCCCACGTCAGGTGCACTGGGCGGGGCTGGGCGGGGCCTGTGATGGGCGGGTCCAGCGCCCCCTGCAGGCCGCACGTCTGGGCGGACTGCAGGCCCCGTGGACACAGTTGAGAACCCTCCGCTCCACTCACACGTGCGGTCCCACTCGACGCCCTTCCGATCCCAGTCCTCCGCCCGTCGCCCCTTCCTCCCCTTTGAAACCCGGGTCTGGCTCCTTGCAAAGCTGGTGAGGGCCCAGCTGTCTCCCCGCCGCTCTGCCTCTGAGGCCCCAGCTCCCGGGGCGGGTCTGGTGCCCTACACACGCCCTCGTGTTGGGGGACAGGGGAGGAGGGACCGGGGGACGAGCCCAAGTCGCAAGACCACCATGGGCCACAGCCCCTTCTCCTAGGGGTGGGGGCGGGGCCCACGTGCCGCGGACCAGCGGGAACAGGTGTCTGTGACATGAGGCCAGAGACCTGGTGGCCCCAGAGCTCTGTTTGGACTGGCTGGGCAGACAGGGCCGGACGGTGGGCGGGGGGTGCCGGGGGGAAGCGCCTGAATGAACTGTGCCCTGAGCCGTGCTCTTGAGATGTGCTACCCTTCTGTCCCTTGAGCGTCTCTGTGGACATCAGGGACATCCCAGCTGGACGCAGAGGACAGGAAGCAGCCGGAACCCTAAGGCCAGAGGGAGTCGGAGCCAGAGCAGACGCCAAGCGGCAGCCCCACCGTGTGGGCAGGAGCCCCAGTCCCCCCGCGACGCCTCTTGCTTCTACTCTTGCCTCTGCCCCTTTGGAGTCGCGTCGGGGACGAGACTGTCCCTTCGAGTGGACCACAGCGCAGGGCAGAGGCCGCGTGTGCAGACACCCACCTCGCCTGCCAGCTGTGCAAACAGCCTTCTGAAGCCGTCGTCAATGTCGTCCTCGCCGGCATCGTTCTGGAAGGGGGGATACGGGAGCAGGTCAGAGCCGAGGAGGCGCCTCCCGCGGGCTTGAGACCAAGGGCGGTGTGAGGAATTAAGGGCGGATGAGAGAGGGATGGAAAGCCTGAGGGGGGGGTTAACAAGTCCTCACGGAGGCGTCTCCTCTAGCCCTCAACCAGGACGCCCTTCCTGATCTACACTAGTGGGGATCCAGAAGCAGAGCCCAGCCGGAATGTTCTAGAAGGTCTTCGACAGTGGCCCCCTGGACTATTCACTCTCTCCCTGGGGACAGGGGACAGAGCAAGGGCCTTCCGTCATGTTGGCTGTGGTCTCCTTCCTGGACTTGGGATTTGTGGTGGTCAGGCCTCCCCTGGGACCCCCAAACCCTCGGGATTCACCACTATTTGAACAGCGACCCTTGGTGTTACCCTCGGGAGCCTCAGAAATCTCGTCACCCAGCGTTTTCATTTTACAGATGAGGAAACTGAGGCCCAGGAAAGGTGGTGACGAGAAGCCCGTGGTCCCGTGCGTGGGGGTGGGGTGGTCAAGGGCCACGCACTGGACGGTGCAGGTGCAGGGGGCGACCCTAGTTTCAAGCTGTGGGCACGAGGTCCTGGGGCCCCCTAGCGATTAGGGGGGCCCCTCTGGGTCCTGGGCAGTGGGGGGCAGAGCGGGCGAGTCCGGAGGTCACACACACCTCATCAAGGTCAGCCTCAATCTCGTCGTCAACCACCCTGGAAACAGAGGGAGACTGTGTTACCGGAAGGGAGGTGGGGGTGGGACGCACGTGGTGCCAAAATCAAGGCCGACGGCACGTGTGACTGTTAGGGCAGCGCAGGGCGGGGTGGGCAGGGTCACTGGACCACAGCCCTTCACGGAGGAGGCGGAGGCGGGCAGGGACTTTCTTGCTCCTCGAGAAGCATGTGTGGGGACAGCAGACCCCGGCACCCGCTCTCCGATTCTGCGGGAATCTCTGTCACATAAACCTTCCACACCCGGGATCCTGCGAAGTCCCTGCTGCCTACGTGTCCTGCTCGGAGGCCGGGGTGTGGTCTCAGCTGAATCTCGGGCAGCTCGGGCGGTGCCCTGTGCTGTGTGCGGCGCTGGGCCCTTCTTGGGCCCCGGGACCCTCCACTGGTCCACCGAGGGCCCCGGCCGCTGTGCCCGCGGCTGGCCCGAGCCGGCCCATCGGACACACTGTCCTGGGTCTGATGGGAGCCCGTGGCACGAGGTAGAGGCAACACAGCACGTGCCGTGTGCCCTGCTTCCCATCTGTTCAAAGCCCCCGTGTTTCCCCGTAAATCTCCTTTTGCTTAAGCCGCCGAGGAGGATTACGTCTCCTGCAATCAGGTGCCCAACCGAATAGATGCGGCTGAGGCGGCGGCCAACGGGGCAAGAGCCATCGGGAACCGAGCCATCCTGACAAGGGGCCCTGGACCGCTGGGCCCAGTGACCACCGAGGCCGTCACTCGAGGGCCGCTGGACGGAAAGGATTATACGGTGCGGCCTGGCTTCTCCCTGCGAGGTGCCTGGGTTCAGCCGTCCAACCCGTGTCGTTACGGCGAATGTGACAGCTCGATCTTTCGGAGACGCAGCTGCCACAGCAGATTCTGCGCTCGGCTCCACAGCCGCCCTTTCTAACCGCGAATACCCCGCGTGGCTCGTTTCTTTGCTCGCTGGAATGTAATGCTGGGGTCCTTCCAGCTGCTCCCTGGAAGTGGGCGGGTGTCGCAGAGCAGAAACTCGGAGGGAGGGCGCCGCGCTCCAGGGGACGGGGATGGGGACGGGGGGCGGGGAGGAGGGCAGGAGCACCTACTGGTAGTCGGCCTTCTTCTCGGAAAAGACCCGGACGCAGAAGTCCCCGTCCTTGTTGGGCTCGAAGGTGGACGGCACCAGGATGTACTCCCCAGGCGGCAGCTTGAACCGGTTCAGCACCTCCCGCAGGTTGATGAAGGTGTCGGACCGCTCCCTCGCCCGGTGCGTCAGGAAGAAGTTTCTGCTGAGGTGGATGTTAGTCTGTCCAGTCATCTGAGGGACAAACAGAAACAGAAGGGAGTAGATGGCAGAGAGAGCCCCAAATCCGCATTGTTTTCGCTCACGGAGAAGGCGACGGTGCCCGTCGTTCCAGATCAACGCAAACTTCCCGCCCACGAGAACAAATGTCCACGGAGGGGCTCAGGGCACGTGCGGCGGGGGTCCCGCGTGCACCCAGCTCTGCAGAGACCCCATCTGCACACGGAGGGGCTCGGCCGTGAGGCCCCCCGCAGGAGTCGGATCAGTGCTGTGTGGTGTGTGACACGTGAACAAAAGTCGGGACGGGGCCGGGCCAGGAAGGCAGGTGTGGTCGGGCTGGCCGCCGCGAGGCCGGAACTCACCCGAGGGATCCGGAGAAGCCCGGCTTGCCCCCGACGGCACTGCCCGGCCCGACAGTGTGTACCACCGGGGTGGAGGGGGGCACCCCGCGTGGCCACTGGATCAGCCAAGGCCTTTATGGACCCACACGGCTGCCGTACTTCCCACCAGTCCTGCTAATGCCAGCTGTGAGCCTACTACGCGCTCTCACGCCATTCACCTCATCGCTATGGTCCCTCCAGGTGGGTGGTGGACCCAGTTTTATTGAAAAAGAAACGGAGAGGGACGCCTGGGGGGCTCAGTCGGTTAAGCGTCCGACTTCGGCTCAGGTCGTGATCTCGCTGTGCATGAATTCGAGCCCCGCGTCGGGCTCTGTGCCGACAGCTCAGAGCCTGGAGCCTGCTTGGGACTCTGTGCCTCCCTCTCTCTCTGCTTCCCCTGCTCATGCTCTCTTTTTCGGAAATAAATAATAAACATTTAAAACATTAAAAAAAAAAAGAAAAAGAAACTGAGGTTCAGAGAGGACCCATAACTTGTCTGAGGTCACACGGCCTGCAAATGGCAGGGCTGGGGCGTGGATCCAGGCCCCTGGGCTCCCACATCATCTTAGGCACAGTCCTGGGGCTCACCTTTCCCTTCAGGCTTGTTTTAGGGGGAACTGCAGGACTCCGCGGAGAGCCTCCTGCGTCCCAGACCACACGTCGTCCACCCAGAGCTGACCGTGCCCCGCAGGGACTCCCCAGAGACCCGGCCCTGAGCTCGGCCCAGCAGGCCCTGGGACCTGAGCAACCTCCCCAGGGTGCCCCCAGCCACCAGCCCTGCCCAGGCCTCCCGGGACCCCCCGAGCCAGCAGTCGGGGCCTTGTGCCTGGTGGTGAACACGAGCCAGCGTCTCCCAGACGTACCTCCTCCGGCACCTGCAGGCACAAAGGAGAGCACGCTTCAGATTCCCGGAAGCTGTACGAGGTCACCCCCGTGATGGGCTGCGGCCCCCCGTCCCCTGCAGCTCTAGCAACGTGAAGTGACTCAGCACGGTAATTATTTTCCAAGGGGCCCCAACCGTTCCCACACGGAGGACAAACCTCGTGACCCGGCAACAATGTGACTGAGCCCTTAGCGCCATTGCTAATTTATGGAGCATAAAACCGGGGCACGGAGCCGTGAAACGCCCGGCTGAGGTCTCGGAGCCGTGAAACGCCCGGCTGAGGTCTCCCCGCCCCCGACTCGAGGGTGCCCGCCGGGCCGGGAGCCAGCAGGCGTCACACCCAGCCCGTGTGTCCTTGGGCAAGTCAGCTCCCTCTGTTGCCAAAGTTTCCTTGTCTCTGAAGGGGACCAAGTGACCCCCCGTGCTCCCCAGCTCCAGAGCCCAGGACCGGCTTTGCACCCCCTGAGGCGGGGGGTGGGCTCCGCGTCACGTCCCGTTGGCATTTTCCCTGGGGTCGCTTTGTCCCAGAGCGGAAGTCCTCAGCTCCCGTTTCAGAGGCCGAGGGGCTCAGAGTTCACGTGCACGCCTGCTGCAACGATGGCAGGTGACCCCCTCTACAGGCAGGGTCCCGTGACGGGCGCCACGTTGCCAGTGATGAGTGAGCGTCTGACCTCTGACCTCTACCAGCGGCATGCTGCCCTCCCCACCACGGCGGTTTCCCTGAATGTGGGGACCGCCCCTCCTCATCCGAGCGGCTCTGGGCCGTGCTGCAGGGAGGAGTGGGGCGGGCATGGTGGGGGGCAGAGCCCGGCCTTGCTTTGACTTGGTTGGAAATGAAGCCCCTGCGGGCGGCACAGAGCTCGCGTTCCCGGCCCCGAGCCGGTCCCGGCGGGACGCTGGAGCGGTACCTGCCCGAAGCGTCCCCTGTGGGGGCTCTGTTCTAGGCCTGGAGGTCGGCGGGCCAAGCAGAGCACCAGGCCTGGTTGGGGGGGGGGTGTCTCAGAAGAGGTGGGAGGCCTCTAAAAAGAGTAGACTGTCCCCAAAGCGGCTGTGGGGCCTAGGCAAGCCCTAGGCACCTCCGGGGACACGGACCAGCTGCAGGGCCCTCGGGGTGTCTCCTCGCGCCGACCCGGCCCGGCCGCCACATCTCGCACACAGAGTTTTGCCGTAAAAGCCCTGCTTTCCCTGGCCTGGCCTCCCGACAGGGCCCTGGGGCCCACCGTGCCCGTGGGGAGGGCAGTCCCCCGGGGCTGAGAGCAGGGAAGGAGGCGGCCCATGCTGCCCCCACCTCATAGATGCCGAAGCCGATGGTGTGCATGTCCTCCCCCATCTTCCTCTGTCGCCGCCGGTGCTTCTGGATGAGGCCCACCAGGAAGGTGCACCCGCTCTCTCCGTCCTCCTGGTCCTCGTCCTCCTCCTCCAGCTTGATCAGGTACTGAGGGTTCATCCAGAACGTGTCTGCGGCCAGAGAGGGGCCGGGTCACTGAGGACTCGGGGCCGCCCCTGCCCCTGCAGGTGCGCACGGGGAGGGGGAGGGAGCCCCATAAAGACGGGGGGGGGGGGGACAGGTGGGCGGGCGCTGGGGGGCCGTGGACAGAGCCGGCCGGCACTTGCCTGGGGACCACGGGGACCCATGTCAGAAACTCCCTCGCACGGTTCTCTCGCCCGCCCTCAGGCTGGCTCATCTTTGTCAGTCGGGAACGGGGTGTTAGGGCTGAGCCCCTGCGGCCCCTGTCCCACCCCAGGCCCAGCTGGCCGGGCTGGGGCACTGTGGGGGCACACGCTCCCGCACGCCCTCTGTGAACCCCGAGGCAGGAACATCCTGTGCAAATTCCCGCCTCTTCTTCTGTGTCCCGTTGTCCACCCCAGGGTGTGTCTGCCCCCCTCCCCCCAGTTCCAAAGCCCATTTATGGAAGGACCAGAGACTCGTTCACGTCTGAGAACAACTCCCCTCGCCCACCTAACGGGATAAACTCTTTGTTGGGGAAATAAAGGCATCATCTGGTGCAGGGGTCAGCAAACTACAGCTCGGAGGGCCCCTGGCCGCCTGTTTTCGTAAATAAAGCTTTATGACAACACGGCCATGTTGTTGAAGGCCTGGCGGCCTTCGGGTGACGGCGGCGGAGCTGACAGAAAAGCGGTAGAAACTGACGCTCACCAAGCCCCAGATGTTTCCCATCTGGCCCCTGAGAGATTTGCCGGCCCCGCATCCAGCGAGCGGCTTGTCGGGGGCAGACGGCCTCCCCAGCACCTCTGGAACCGCCACTTGGTGGCTGGAGGGGAAGGACTGAAAGCACCAGAACTCGAGGTCCCACCACCTGTCCGCGGCCCGGGATGCCACGGGAGCCCCAGTCTCCCCATCAGTGGAGGATCGGCACACGACCATCACGTGGCCTCCACGGTTCAGACTGCCTGCGTCACGTCCCTGTGAGGGGTACCGTGAGGTCACTTAACCTCTCCAAGCGGTGGTCCCCTCGCCTTGAAGATGAAGAGGACAGCAGTGTGCCCGCCGTGGAGGCTCGTGAGGACGGACGGGGACAAACGCACATAAACCACTTGGGACGGTCCCCAGGCCCGATGTGTCATATCACACCGACTCAATTTCTGCAGCTCGGGGGGAGGGGAGCCCTGGGCCACAAGGCAGAAGGTCGGGGGTCAACGAGGGAGGGACCGGGGACCCCGTCTGAGCCGGGCCCGAGTGCGCAAGAGCGCTGCGGGCGACGGTTGGGGCCCGGGTGTGCAGCGGCCCCGTGGGCGAGGTCCCTGCAGGGCGGGGCTGCCTGGGCTTCACGTGGACGGAGTGGCCCGTGGGCCTGAGCTGGGACCACGCTCGGCCTCACGGGGTGTGGCGGGAGCCACGGCACAGGGGAACCTAGGGCTGGGGAGGCCGCGTGTGGGGTGTGGCCGGGCAGGGGACAGGCAAGCGCGGACGAGGGCCCGGCGGGCGGCCTTACTCGGGTAGTTCCTGCAGCCTCCCGCGGTGGAGCCCCGCCTCCAGGTCCCGTCCACCTTGGTGAGCTTCCACTTCTTGTAGGACTCACTGGTGAGGGTGTCGGGGGTCAGGTTGCAAATCTCCAGGCGGGAATAGTGCCTCAGAAAGTCACCGAACGACATCCTGGCGGAGGCAGGGCGAGGGCGCCCCGGTCACGGGAGGGCACGCTGCCGAACCCTGACCTTCCGCCCAAGGCCAGCCCAGGAGCCGGTGAGGGCCGGCAGAGCGGCCAGCAGGTGCGGATTCCAGCTCTTTCCCGCTGGGCCGCGTTGGGCACTGCCCACCGGTGAACCTGCGGGCCCAGCCCTGCTCTCAAAAGGCCTGGTTCTCGAGTGTGGGGACGACTCGGAACTGGTTGGGAGAACGGCCCCGTCCTTCCGGGTTTCTGTCGGGATCTGGACACGCCTGCACGACTCCCTCCTGCTTTTTGAGGGGTTGTGCCACCCCCTTGTTGAGAGGGACGAATGGTTCCATTCACGGTCTTACGGTGAATTTGAAACGATGGGGGCAGATCCCACGGCCCCGTCTCCCTAATGTCCCGCTACAGCCCACCGGCAGACCCCTCCAGCAAGCTTACCAGAACTCTCCGTCTTCGTGCCGTCTGGTCAGCCTCTCCCTCACCTCTGGGTCGACGCTGTTCCAGTTGGGGCAGCTGGAAAACCCCATGACGGGAGGGCGTTAGCACCAGTGCCGGCGAGGATGTGTCCCCAGGACCCCAGCGGAGGCCCTGGGGACACACTCGAGGGCCGGGAGCCGCAGGAACAGAGGGGGTGAGGCCAGATGTCGCCCTGGACGGTGGCGGGAAGAAGACAGCCAATCCGGGGGGAGACGGGGCGGCATTGGCGGCCAGGACCAGACAGCCCCGTTTTAATGGGAACAGAAAATCCAAGGTGTCGCTGACCTGCAGGCACCTGGCCTGACCTGGCCGCAGCCCCGCTGTGGCGCCTGCCCGGGAGCCTGTGTTCTCCCCCGGGGCCCGCCAGCGGGGACGCTGAGCCAGGCAGGCGTGGACCTCGAGCTCACGGCAGGAGCGCCGGCTTGGACGAGGGCGCCAGACCGCTGGGATGTGCTGGTGGCCCCTAGAGGGGCACCTGCCTGAGGGCGCCCGGCCCTGTGACCCCGGGGCCCTGCTCCTGCACAGCCGCCTGCCTCCGGCCTCCCCCGCCCGCAGCCTCCTCTCCTCACTTGTCATTCCACCGGCCCGTCCACTCCACCTCTCCCCAGGGGTTTCGGATGCGGATCAGCTTCTGCAGGCTCCCCCCACTCTCCACCTGCAGACGGGGCACAGGGAGGGGCAGGGGGGACGCTGAGCTCCAGCCGGGCCTGGACGCGCTCGGGCCCAAGGCCCCTTCTCCACGAGCCAGGAGGGGTGGGGTCCATGTTACAAGGGGGTCAGAAAAGGGAGAAGGGCTGGACCCCAGACCCCTCCAGGGGCCGGCTGTGGGAGGACCCGGGTCTTTGACCCCGAACCTCAGCTTCACTGTGCTGTGGTCTCGGGAGCCCCCGGCGCCTCCCGACCTGTCGCAGAAACAAGGTGCTGAGAAGCAGGTGCGCCGCCTGGATCTCCAGTGAATCCCGGGGTGGGGGGTGGGGGGTGTTTCTACAAAGGGTGTTTTGTAGCAGCTGGGAACACGTAACATGAACCCTGTGTCAGATGCCGCTGCCGGGTGGATGTTTATTTTCGTTGGCGTGGGAACGGAGATGGCATTACGTGACAGAGTGTCCTCACTCGTGGGAGGTGGCTGTGGAAGTATTCGGGGGCAAAGCGTGATGGCGTCCGACACTTCCTTCCATGCGGCTCGGAAAGCAGCACAGGGAGGGAGGACGTGTGCAGAACCCTAGGTGTCGAGTCTGGGGAAACCGCACTGGGGCGGGCATCACACTGTTCTTGCAACTTTTCCACAGACTTGAACTTTTTCAAAATAAAACAACGGATGCGTGGGGGGTGGTGGATGGAGAACAGAATAAAAGTCCCGGGTTTAAAAGAAACGGAGCCCCGGACAAGTCAGACGACATGGGGTTTGTACGTGGCAGTGGGGCTGTCCTGTTTCTAGTGACGCTGCGTGGGCAGATGGGGACTGCGGGCAGACGGGGACCCGGGCAGTGGGGGCCCGTGGGCAGACGGGGGGCCACGGGCAGCGGGCGTCGGTGGGCAGACGGGGACCGCAGGCAGGGGAACAGCCCTATGGTATGTGTCATCACGGCCTCCAGCTTGGGGGTACGGAGGGGTGGGGGTTTAGGAGAAGTTGCCCAGGCAGCTGGCCAGAGGCCGTCCGATCTGAACAGGAATTTGGGCGCTAACATTGTTGTGAGGTCAGACGCAAAAGCACTCTGAAGGGTCGGTCTACACCACTCTGTGCACGCAGTAGCCGGTCCCGGGGGCAAAGTGAGTCTAAACAAGCACAGTGGGAGGGTGGGACCCGGCCGAGAGGGGACACCAGCCGGCTGCCCCACCCAGGCTCCCTCGGCTTCAGGGATCTGAGGCCTGGCGGCCGGGCCGCGGGAATGAGGCCGCCCCCCTCCTCCTGGTGACCACCCGCCCAGCCAAGCCGACCGCCGCGTCAGGGACACGACGCCGCCCCCCACGAAAACCCCGGCCGCCTCACCTCCTCCGCCCCGGTGACTGAGTATGCGTGCCCCTTCACCAGCTTCTGGAAGGTGATGGCCTCCGAGTCCGCCATGCTGGTGATCTGGAGACAGGGGAGGAATCAGGTGGACGCAGCGGCCTCGCCCTCACCCCTGCTCCCTCCAGTCCCTCCACCAAACCCCCGGACCCCGGGCCTGGGGGAGGACAACCTCCCGGCTGCCCGTGGACGGAGCGGGCCTGGGGAGCCCAGCGGACGGGCGCTCACGGCCCTCTGCAGGGGGCACGGGAGAGGGCACGCCCTCAGGGTGCTGGAGGCCCTGGTGGCCCAGCCCGCTGCTCCCAGGAGGACAGCTGTTTGCCGTGGCTGCTGACGTGCCCCTGTTGCGTTAGAACCTCTTCAGCCCCCCCCACCCCAACCACTGGGCGGAAGGGGGGCCGCTGTGTTGGTGACCAGGCAGAGGGGCCGAGAGGAGGGTCTTCTGCCCCAACACGGTGTGCGGGCGAAGTCAGGGTCCCTTCCACTTGGTGCAGCTCCGCGGACGCCTCCCCTCCCCCCACCCCCCGGCCGATTGGGGAGACGCCTGACTCACGAACCGCTTAGTGAGGCCACTTAGGTCTTCAAATTTGCTGGGTAGGAGTTTGTTTTCTAGCAAGTTGCCCAGCGACTTGGGCCCCGAGAGTGGGGGCTTCTCACGTCTGTCCCCGCGGGGAACAAGCCCGCAGCAGCACCGGGCTCCAGAGGGGGCTCGGCCTGGAAGAGGCCTGGGGACGGGACGCAGGGCGACCCTGCCTTCCTCTGGGGGGCCGTGCGGCAAGGCCGCCGTGAGATGTCCCTCCCGATGCCTCCTGCAGCCCCCCCCGCCCCCAGGCCCCTGGGCCCCGAGGCAGCGCAGGGGAGGCTGCGGGGGGGCAGGAGTCTGGACACGGTCCGGCCCCCGGGACCTGCCGAGGGGTGGGGGCCTCGGGGAACCTGTGGTCCAGGCTGGCCGCGCCCTCGCCCACCAGCGGCCCGCAGACAGCCTGGCGGTGGCCCCCCATCCAGGTGATGCGCACGCCGTGCTGAAGGGGCTGGGCTCCCAACGGCCAGAGCAGGCAGGGAGGGGCCCCGACTCACGTCGATAGAGCAGCCCAGGAGGGAGCCTTTCTGCAGAGCCTTCTGGATGATCTTGAACAGGTTGGGAGGGGCCTTCCTCAGCTCGTACCACTCGGCGATGCCCCCGGTGAAGTCCTCGAAGCCCTCCGTGGTGGCGCCGCCCGAGAGCGCCTCATAGCAGCCGTTGACCCTGCGGGGAGACGGAAGCCGCTGCCCCTGCGTCCCCCCCGCTGCCCCCGGCCTCCCTCGCGGGCGGCTCCGGGGACCCTCCGCTCGGATTCCCCCCCACGTGGCCGCCCGAAAATCTCCTAGAACCTCGGGGGTGGAAGGTCCGACCTCCCACACGGACTGTCTGTCTGTCCTGACGGCGAGGACAGCCTGCTCAGGGGCTGTTGGGCATCTGCAGCTCGACACAGGCCACAGGGCAGTGACGAGAGCACCTCTACGCGCAGTGCGCCCCACGCTGCACCCGACCGCCCTGTGGTGGCCCGCGGCTTCCGGCTGCGCCGTCTGGACCCACGACTGAGAAGCGGTTCTCCCAGCCGGCCGTGGGGACCCCGGCCCTCCTCCCCACAGGGGCCGCAGGGGACGGGTCCCTCGTCTGTGGACTCCGCACCCTTGTGTCCTGCCTGCGGCGGGTACACACCGGCAGAAACCGTGCTGCCCCACGCTGATGAAAATGTGACATGACCCGGCAGTGACCTGCGAGGGAAGCGGGTCCTTCCCGAGCCAGCCCTGGGCGCCACAGCCCGTCCCAGCGCACAGCGTCGGGAAGGGCCATCGCCGTCGGGTATCGGGGCGCGGTGCGGCCGGCAGCCCACGAGCCCAGTTCTGGCCAAAGCGGTCCTTGTGTAGAACGGGACTCCTGCTCGAGGTGGTCCTTGAACACCACCTGCTCTCCCCAGAAGCCGGGGCGGTCGGGGGGCAGGGTCGCTCACTTGGCGTAGGCCTTCTCCAGCAGGGCGCTCCAGAACTCGCTGCCTTCTGCCGAGTGCACGAACAGCAGCTCCCCGTCCTTGGTGGGCAGCCTGTCGTCCACGACCACGTCCACCCACTCGCCGTACTGCCAGAACTGTGGGCGCACAGACACGGGGGTGCTGGAGGGGGTGCTGGGGGGGCCAGCACGGGGACCCCGGGCCTCGGCGGCCCCTCGGCACAGGCTCCGCCAGCCCATCCCGGGAGGCGGGTCCTCGCTGAGGGACAGAGGGCACGGCCCACGTCCTTCCCTCTGAGCCCACCCCCCCCATTCTTCCCCACCTCGTGCTCTCCTTCACCAGCATCGAAGGAGCACGGCAAGCAGCACCTCGCCATTGTGTCCCTTTTCTAGAACTTGGGGATTCCTTCCTGAGCACCCTGCTCTACCTCCCTCCGCAGAAGTCCCTAGAGGTTCCCCGCTGCTATCCTCCCTGGGTCCCCGTCAGGGGCAGGCCAGGGAGTTCCTGCAGTCTCTCAAAGTCCTTTGTAGAACAGCGTGTCCTAGGAGTCGCCAAACACTGGGGTCTGATAAACTTGACCAAGCCAGGGGATCTGTTCCAGCGTCCAGGACCTGTTCCTAGCCCCCAGCACTTGTCCTTAGACACCAGGACCCATTCCTGGCCCCCAGCACCTGCCCTTAGCCCCCAGGACCTGTCCTTAGTCCCTAGGATCCACTCCTGTCCCCCAGCACCTGTCCTTAGCCCCCAGGACCTGTCCTTAGCCCCCAGCATCTGCCCTTAGCCCCCAGGACCTGCCATTAGTCCTTAGGACCCATTCCTGGCCCCCAGGACCTGTCCTTAGCCCCCAGGACCCATTCCTGGCCCCCAGCACTGTCCTTAGCCCCCAGCACCTGCTGAGAGGACCTTGAGCCACCTGCTACGTCACCTGGAAGTGGAAGATCCCAGCATAGTTTTCCTGGAAACTCTGGTTTAGGGGGACAACTCGGGCCAGGATCTCTTCGTTCAAGGTGAGGGAAGCGATGGCCGCCAGCAGCCAGCAGTCACCTGTGAACACAGCACAGAGCTCCAAGCAGGGGTCTCAGTACCAGGAGGACATCAGACACCACGTGCCCCCTCTGGGATCTTGAAGCCAAGGACGGGCCGGTGTGGACAGTCCCCACTGAGGGGCAGTTTGGAGGGGGGAGGCCCTCCCAGCCCGGCCCCCGCCCCGGCCCCCTCTGGTGTGAGGACGCAGACGCTTGTGGGAGCGCGGGACTCACCGCTGGGCTTGGGCAGCAGAGGACAGGGCAGCGGGGGGAGACAGAGGGATGGGGTCGGGTGGGGAGGCGGGGCTGGCAGGTCGTGAGTGGGGCAGGTGTGGGTGCCTGGCTGGAGCGGGCGCGGGGGCCGAGGGCACATGGCAGTCACTTCTGGGGCGCGGGAGGGCACCGTGCGGGACACAAGAGTGGGGACGGTGGGACGGGCCCCTCCTGCGGCCCACGGGTGACCGAGGCGTCACGGGAGCACGTGCGCGAGCCGCCACACACCCGGCACCCGTGGCAGGTGCTCGGCACACAAGCACTGCGACCGTCCTACGTGGTCGGCTGTGACAGTGCGTGGTGGGGGCTCACATTCTCCCCCCAAAGGCCGCGGCCGGCCGACCCTCCTCCTACAGGCGTGGGCGCGCTCCTGCCCCCTCCCAGGACAGTGACAGGAGCAGCTCGTGGAGAATGCGCCCTGACGGTTCTTCGACGAGACTCTCCCGCTGGCGCGCGGAAGTGACGGCGTGCCAGCGGCTCTGCAGGGAGTGTCCGCCACCAACGGGAGGCAAATGCATCCTCTTGCTCCTTCGGGTGGCGGTGTGGGGGTGCTGGGGACCTCGTGGCCACCGCTCTCCTCCTGGGAGCCCGCGTCCCTCTGAGACCCCGGCTGCCCTGCACGCTCAGTCTGCGAGGTGTTGGCAGTGCGGACCCTGCCCCGATTCCAGGAGGCGGCCCGGCTGAGGGGGTCGGCTCGGGAAACGTGCCTTGACCTTCACTGGTGCGTCGGCGAGAGTGGACAGGTGCCTTGTGAGTCTGCTCAGTGACCTACAGTCCGCTGCTGCTGTGGGACGGGCAGTCTGAGAACCAGGCCAACTCGGAGGAAGAGGGGCCGGGGATGGAAAGTCCTGCCAGCAGCCCTGCAGACCCTGGATCAAGCCGTACCTGCAGCCCAACCTGCCTTGGACTTTCCTGGCACATGAGTTGATCACCCCCGTTTCCCTGAGCACCAGGGCAGCTGAGACCCTCCTATGTGCCGGCCACTCCCCAGGAGCCGCAGGGCCATTGCCACATCTGTGGAAGCCTGGACGTGCCTGTGACTCTCACTCTTCTTGAGCGAGCGTGAGATTTTCTGGGACTCTCCGCGGTGCTTGAATTGGGTCTGTCGACACGTGGAGGCCAGACGGGCTCGTGGACAGCAGGGGCCCACGTGTGGGGAGTCCAGGGACTGAAGCCAGAGCTCCCACATTTCCTGCACAGCCCCCTCGAGTCCCTGAGCCCCCTTAGATGAGCCGCCGGGTCTGTGGGACTGGGGACTCAGGGTGGCCACCGGTCCCCGAGGGGCAGGGCCACTCAGAGGTCCCGGCTGACGGCGCTCTGTTCTGGGACGTGACTGGGTGCAGGGAGGACTGGCTCCAGGTGACCGTGCTGCCTTTTGGTGTCTGTAGTCTGACATCTAGGTCAGTGCCGACCACATACCCAGCTCAGATTACCGCTCGCCACCAGATCCGGAGGCTCTTGCCACATCCCGGGAATCAGTGGCCGTGTTCCGTGGCTTCTGGTTTTCTTCCTCCAGGTCTCCCCTGGCCACCCTGCGGGGGGAGCAAGGCCCCAGTGCCCCCTGCCCTCTGGAGACAGCGCTCTTATGCCGGGCTATTCCGATCTAGCTGGTCTCCTCCGGAAGGGCGTGTCAACCCAGAGTGTTTTCTGGACGGCAGACCTGCGGCTTTAAGAGGCCGACTTCCTTGCTTCAGGTCATACGTCTGGAAGGTCCCAGAAGATCCCGCAGGGGGCAGAGAGGCTCCCCTTCCAGCTCAGGCTCTTAACAGCAGTGAGCAGCGAGCGCAGTCAGCATTCTGGATCAGTGCAGTTTACGGAGAACTCGCTGCACCGTTTCTGTGTAAGTCTTACGGGGCGATTACCCATGTTAGCGTCACCTTTTGGGGATGAAGAAACCGAAGCTCGGGGGCCTGTATACCAGACGGCCAGCCAGTCTCGAAAGCAAATCCTCTAAATCAAATCCCAGGTTTTGTTTAAAACCCGAGCCTTGCCAGAGATTTCTTTTGGTTAAGAGGGTCTGATTCCTTTAACGCAGGAGAGACCACAATAGAAATACCCAACCGCAGCCTAAACTTAAAACTATGGGGTAACAAGCCAGCAGCTCCCTGAAATCCTACATCGTATCTTAACACCTGACACCATGCGCCTGTGAGATCCTGAAATGCGTCGCCTGCCCGCTGCAGCGTAAGTCACGAAGGCCACGGGACGGTGGCCTGTCATGGCACCTTCCAGACAACAGCACCAGGAGCACAGCAAACAGGAGGAAACAGGTCAGAGCATTTCACAGCTGAAGACCCGAAACGCCTCTCATCAGGGGACCCACTACCGGGACAGCGGAGTGGCCATCCAAAACATAAAAATCAAGTTCTAGCTCATCTTGTCACAGGAATACATTCTAAATGGAATAATGTTCACATTGTAAGTATGTATTTTAATACGTTATTGACGTAGTTGATGTGTCAATAAGGTAAATCGAGCCATTTGTTTTAAGGTTTATTTATTTTTGAGAGAGAGACAGAGAGAGACAGAGCGTGAGAGGCGGAGGGGGAGAGAGAGGAGTCACAGAATCCGAAGCAGGCTCCAGGCTCCGCGCTGTCAGCACAGAGCCCGACGCGGGGCTCGAACTCACGAACTGTGAATCATGACCTGAGGTGAAGTCGATGCTCAACCGACTGAGCCACCCAGGCACCCCAACGAGCCATTGGTTTTATTTACATATTTATTGCCTATGTATTTATACCATATATTTAAAAAAAAAATTTAACGTTTGTTCGTTTTTGAGTGAGACAGAGCGTAAGCGGGGAGGGGCAGAGAGAGAGGGGGACACAGAATCTGAAGCAGGCTCCGGGCTCTGACTGCCAGCACAGAGCCCGACATGGGGCTCGAACTCACGAACCTCGAGATCATGACCTGAGCTGAAGTAAGACGCTCAACCGACTGAACCACCCAGGCGCCCCTACAAACACAATATTTTTATAAATCCATCGACATTCTGGAAAAAACAGGAGAATTCCAGTGAAGACATGTTATCGACTTGTAACCTGGAAGCCATAAGCTTTTTTCTTTAAAGAGTTTTTTATTGTTTTAAGTAATCTCCACCTCCAACGTGGGGCTTGGACTCATGAACAAGAGCCATGCGCTCCAACAGAGCCAGCAGGCGCCCCTGAAGCCATAAACTTTTTATATGACACATTTAACGACGCTAAAGTAAAAAGAAAAAAGTCTACATGGTAAAAATATCATGACCAAGTGAAACTAAGAAAGTAACAAGGAAAAATATCTATTATTCAGATCCCAGACGAGACGTCATATAGAAAGATTTCTAGTAAATGACGACATGAGAGCTCCATAGAAAAATGGACAAAGATATAAGCAGTTGACGGAGCAAGGAAAAACCAGTGTCTCTGCCATATTCAGGGCGCCTGGCCGGCTCAGTTGGTGGAGCAGTGGCTGTTGATTTTGGGGTCGTGAGTTCGAGCCCCACACTGGGCACAGAGATCATTTAAAAAAATTTAAAAACCCCGAATGTTGAAGGGTGCTCCCGTCACTCGTCATGAAAGAAATATAAAGGGAAGTTCCCCTGAACCATTTCCACCTCTCAGATCGCACAGTAAGGTTGTGTGGTCCCGGAGGGGCCGGGGGAGACCCACTCGCGCCTGTCCATGAGCAGTCATACCACGTGGAGTGCGTGCCCCCAAAATCCCAGGCGCAGGAGTCGTCCACGGACACGCTCACGTGAACCAAGGACGGTGATAAGTCATTTCCTAGAGCCCTGGTCATCCGTCCACAGAGCGGAGCAACGATGTTCTCTGGGGACACAGACCAGCCTCCGAGAAGTCGCATAAACCAGAGCAGGGCACAGAACATGCGTAGGACACGCCAGGAAAGGGAAAAAGGCAGGTGGGAGAGAAGGTGGGGAGCGCCGTGGGTCCCTCTGTAAGTCCTGTCTTCACAAACTGAAGGTATTTCTGGATGACTGTTGTATGTGTCCTTTGACATAAACGCTAGGGACGTTTTGACGCCCTCAACGGATTAGCTGGTCATGTCATTCCTTAGAGTAAGGAGAAAAATAGCTTACTATCATTCTTCTAAATGAAAATTATTTCCGGTCGAGGCCTCCCGTGAGAACTGGTCAACCGTCGGCAAGAACAGCTAATCAGTTCGCCTCCTCCTGGGCCCCCAACGTGTATTCTGTTGAGAAGTTACCAGGTATTCCTTGAGAAAGGGTTCCTGCGGTCAAGTGCATTTCCACAGGACGGGCAAAGCTAACCAGGTCAAGAGTGGAGGCTGCTTAGAGCTTTCCGGGAATTCTACGGGGTCAGGGGAGAGGGGTGCAATGCACTTCCCACGTCTCCGACCCCGGAACCTTCTGGCTTGCTTGGGGAGGGCGCGTCGGCTGCCGGCCCACCCGGGCAGGGTCCCTGGACCGGGCCCCTCAGAACCAGCTCCTCCTGGGGGTCCGGCGAGGCTCCCTCGTGGCAGTCTGGCATCGGCCCGAAAGGCAGGGGCCTCCTCCGGCAGCTAAGGTCCTTCTGACACCACCTGCGTCTTCTCTCTGGATGGTGACACCAACTTCCTTCTGGATCGTCTTTTCTTCACTGTTTTTCTCTACGGGGTTTACCGCGTGCACTACGGGGAGGGGTTGGGCCCCACTGAGGCGAGGCTTGTGCAAATGCTGGCACATTCCGTCCACTTGGTCTAAAGCTGTGACTCACCCTCTCATCCTGGGAGTCCGATGCCTGCCCCGGTCTGTGCGGCGCCCCGGCCGTGGGCAGGGACAAGTGTCAGAGCCGGGTCACTACGGGTCCTTGAACACGCTGGCTGCCGGCCACATCCATCATTAATGGAGCAGACAAGGCCGTGCCCGGAGGGCTAGACAGACTAGCCCTTCCCACATCCAGGTTCCCGCCCCCCGACACCCAGCTGAGCCCCTGCCCGGCCTGTTCTGTCCTGGGAGACACTCGACTGGTACAGGCCTGAGAGGCCTCTCTGGCCCGCTTCCTGCCCTAGAAGCCCGCCCAGGTGCCCCAACAGCCCGGGCTCAGTCAGGCGGGAGCTGCCCACAGGCGCCGGCACCCTCTTCCCGAACACAGCATAAGAGAGTCCTCGCCCTGCTCGGAGACCGGACCTGAGTAGCGCCCTGGAGAGCTTCCGGGGGTCCGAGGCCGGGCCGGGGGCAGCTGGAAGGCCAGCATTCTAGAAATCACCGGGGCAGGGTGCGGGGCCTCAAGGCTGACTTGTCCTTCACTTAGGTGGACAGAGACCCTCCCCTCCCCAGCAGGGACCTCTGGGTCCCCGCACAGGTGTGTGTGCTCCAGGCTGTGTGCGCACCTGTTCCCTCAAGCATCTGACCTCACCGGAACCTTCTGTCACCTTCCGTCGCCTGCCTTCACCGGAACCTTCCGTCACCTTCCATCACCTTCCGTCACTGGGACTTCCCTCACCTGCCCTCTCCGGAACCTTCCCTCACCTCTGTCACCCCTGGAGGCACCTGTGCAGACTCCACCCTCCCTGGTTCCCATCTGGTTCTGGTTCTGGCTCTCGGCTGCCCTGTCTGCCCACTCTGCCTGGGTGTGTCCTTCCAGCGAGGCCCCCACACACCCTGTTCCACGCTGGGCCTTCAGGAACCCCCGACGGCCGGGGGGGGGGGGGCGGGGCCCCAGGTGGGACGAGCGCAGGATGCGGGCTAAGAAGACCTGGGTCTGAAGCCCGCCCCGCTCATGGTGTATGAACCCGGGGACATGTCTCCCTTTCTCTGACCCCAGGTTTTCTCGGCCGTGCAGGTGGATAGGGAAGCTGGGGTCCGCGGGGGGGCTTCAGAGATGAACCCCAAATGCTCTGCGTGAAGGTGAAATGTGAGCACGCGCTTTCTTCTGGCGGAAGGACTGCAAATGGGAGATGTCTCTGAGGCCGGGGTCTGTGGCCCCGGAAGGGGTGACAGCTGACAATGGGGGTGGGGTTGGGGGGGCCCCTTACAGAACACAACCGCCCCTGCCCCTGCGGGTGGATGAGCACGTTCTCCCCGTGTGACTTGCCGTGGGTTTTCAGAGGGATTTTTACCCACGAATTTTGTGCCTAAGGCAGAGAGACTTCCTGTACTCATTTATTCACGTGTCCGAGGACTATTTGGTGACCGTCTCTCGGGCCCACCCTCAGGCACCTGCTCCTGGGCCCCAGGGAACCCCCTCCCTCCTAACTTGCTTGGGAAAAGTGGGACTGGTTGTGTCTCTGGGTCCTTGGGCACAGCCGCCTCGCCCTCTGGACCCCGACAAAGGCTTGACTGTGTCCAGGGGGGCTCACCCGCCTCCAGGCACCCCCCATTCCCCACACAGGCCGCGCCCAGGACACGGCCTCCCCGGCCGCCTTATGAATGGCTCCTTCAAGGCCCTTCTGAAAAGGTGAATTCAGACACAGCCGTGTCAGTACATTTCCAGGGCTGTGCTCCCTGGGCCTTTGCCCTTGCCCTGAAGGGCAGCTTGGTGCACGACCCAGGTCACCTGGGGCCCCCTGCGGGGCGCGGACAGAGGTTACTAACACCTGCGGCTGCCGGGAGTTTCTCCCAGAGGGGAGCACGGTGATACTTCTGGGTGCTCCCTCTCTGCCCCTACCATCAGCCCTTCCCTCCGCAAGCAGGAAACTGAGGCACAGAGTCCAGGAGACGCTGGGCTTTTGTCCCCCGTCCCAGCTGTGGGTCCTCACGTCCCAGCACGGCTGCTGTGGCCTGTCCCCAGAGAACGGGAGATTCGTGAGGGCAGGCCCCGTGTCACTGTGAGCACATATGTGTCCGTGTCTGTGATGCACACATGCGGCACGCACACACACACACACACACGCACACACACACGCACACACCAAAAACGAAGACCGAGGAAGCTCTTCATCTCCGACAGAGCAGACAGCCCAAGGCCAGCCCGCTGCCTCCAGGAAGCCCTCCCGGCCTCAGCACGCCCCACGCTTGCTTCTCTCAGGGCCTGTGGGACCTGCCTATGTGGTTCACCCCCAGGGGCGTGGTCACCAACTCCCCTCCCCCACCCCAGGGAATCCGTCTGGATGCATTTCTGACTGTCAGCTTTGGGTGGGGGGCTGGCGCATCTAGTGGGCGGTGGCACAGCCCCCACGAGCACCCGGCCCCCACCGTCCACGGCCCTGAGGCCGGGGAGCCCTGCCCTGCCTCCCGTCCTGCTTGACCCGGGGCTCACTGCCTCGGTGTTTTTCCTTTGCTTTCCGTGGTGACGGCGACGTAAACACCAAACAGACCAAGATGCCGAGGCTGCTTCCGCCCACACTTGACCCTGCAGACACACCTGTGGTTAACAGTGTCCAGCAGCTGGGAGGCCCCGCCCCCAGGTCACCCCGGAGCTTCTCCACAGGACGTGCACACCCTGCCAGGGGCCCAGGCCTTGAGATGGTGGCTGATGAGTCACTGGGGGCGTCCCTTCCGTGACGGTTTCATGCCGAGAGCGGCCCAGAAGAGGGTAGCCGCAAACCGGAATTCCCCCCACCCCAGACGGCGCTCAATCACTTCTCATTTACGTCCACGGCTGTGGGGAGGGGACACCCCTCGGGTCCCCTCTTACTCCCACCTGTCAGCCCTGGTTAACCAGCTGGCAGCCAGCGGCCAGTGACCACTCCCTTCCCCTGCTGGAGGAGGGCCCTAAAAGGAGGGGGTGGGGAGCTGAAGACACAGCCCTGAAGTTCCCAGCCTCACTCTGCACTTGCCTGGATCGGGGACGCTCGCAAGGGAGGCCCTGCCGCCCAGACCAGGAGGAGGAAGCCACCAGGTGCCGGTTTCCTCTGCGGTCCCAGCTCGGGGACCCACGCCCCTCCTCCCCCGTCCCTGCTGCCCCCACGGCCCACAGCGGGGAGCACCTCACCTCCGGAGCCCCTGCGGGCCCTCGCAGCACAGAACGGGGACAGAGCCTCCGGTGGGGGGGCGGCCAGGTCACATGACAAAGCGGCCCACGAAGCACGGGTCCTTCCCTCTGATGCGGCCCCCCGGCCAGATGGAGAAACCGAGTCGCACGGCTACACGCGCCGCCCCCAGCCTCACCTGAGCTGCTCGTCCCCGAAGACAACCTCCAACCTGCAGCTTCTAAGGCCCATGCGCCCGTCGGCATTGCCTAGAGTCACCTCAGCCCCGTGGCGTTCGCGGATGAGGGCAACGGAGGCCTGAAGACCCCGGGATTCGCCCAAAGCGAGAGCCGAGCGGCCGAGCCGAGGCCACGCTCTGCCTGACGCACACGCACGTGCTCACTCCTGACCCCGCTAGTCACACCTGTTGCGTGGCTCTGGGGGGGACGCACAGGCCTGTGGGGACCGTCCTGCCCGAGGGCAAGGGACGGGAGGCTGGACCCCGACACGGCCCGCTGCGCCACCCCCTGGGTAGCCGTGACGCACACGAGGCTCCTGGCAGTTACACTTGGAAAATTAAACCCAGCTCCTCGCCTGCATTAGTCCCTCCTCAGGGGCTCCCATGTGGCTCACGGCACAGAGTGCAGACACGGACCCCGTCCTTCAGCGTTGGCGTGCACCCGCTGGCCAGGCGCCGGACGCCGTGTGGACCACCCTCAGCCCGGGGCTCCCTCGCCCGCACTGCCGCTGCGTGGACACTGGTGGGGTGATCCGAGCCAGGCTCCTGGGACCGTGGAGCAGGGACGTTACTGTCACGGACACGGGCTGAGCCCCGTGGCGGGTGTGGGAGGGACTGGGGTCCGCCAGCAGAGGGTAGCATCCTCTCAGTGTCACAAGTAGCGGGACCTCAGGAAAACGGATCCCAGGGAGCACCCCACAAAGGCCCAGGGACTGTGCCGGCAGGGGGCAGGGGAACCCCGTAAAGTCCTCTTGGGCACTCTGGGGCCTCCGCTGCAAGCGTGTGCAGCGAGGGGGAGGGAGGCCAGGAGCCCTGCTGCGTGGTGGGCCCGGCTGGGCAGCCAGGGCAGGACAGGGACCCCCCCCCCACCGGTCCTGCCAAACAGCAGGCCTAGTGCTCCAGACTTCCCGGCAGCAGGAAGGGATCTGGGAGCACACGGGGAGCAAGGCCCGGACGGAGCGTTTACAGCTGGCAGGGGGGCGGTGGGAGGAAATGACTCACGGGCGCCTCACATCTGCTCCGAGAGCGAGAGCGGAGGGGCCCCGTGGGGCGGGGGACGCACCAGCCGAGAAGCACAAGGGAAGGCACTTACTTTCTCCATCAAAGCAGCTGACGCTTGGTTCTCAGTCCTTTTTTGTTTTTTTTGAGAGAGAGAGAGAGCTCGAGCGTGGGGGAGAGGCAGAGAGAGAGGGAGAGAGAGAGAGAGGAAGGGAGGGAGACAGACAGAGGGAATCCCAAGCAGGTTCCATGCTGTCAGCATGGAGCCCGACTTGGGGCTCGAACCCATGAACCCTGAGATCACGACCTGAGCCAAAATCAAGACTCGGACACTCAACCGACTGAGCCCCCCCAGGAGCCCCAGTCCCAGTCCTTTTTGTTTTTAAACTACATGCATTAGTTTTTAAAAAGGCACCTGCAAATTCAATACAGGGCGTCCTGCGACACCCTACAGCACCCTACAACGTCCTACAACATCCCTGCAAAGCAAGGAGAATCTGAACCTGCCACCTGGGAGAGCCAAGCTGACATGAGTCGACACGTCACGTGGTCGCTGAATGGGATCCCGGCACAGAGTCAGGACGTGAATCTAAAGAAAGTATAGACTTTGCTTAACGATGACGGATATTAACGTAACAAGCGCAGGGACCGTGAGGTGGGGGTGGGGGGAATGGAATTCTCTACTATCTTCCCAATTCTTCTGTGAATCTAAAACTGCACTGAAAAATAAAGCCTGTTACGTTTCTTAAAAGGCACCTATCATACGAATGACTTTTGAAAACTATCATTTAAATCATCTAGGGGCGCCTGGGTGGCTCAGTCGGTTAAGCGTCCGACTTCGGCTCAGGTCATGATCTCGCGGTTCGTGGGTTCGAGCCACGCGTCGGGCTCTGTGCTGACAGCTCGGGGCCTGGAGCCTGCTTCCGATTCTGTGTCCCCTTCTCTCTCTGTTCTTCCCCTGCTTGTGCTCTGTCCCTCTCTCTCTCTCTCTCAAAAATAAACATTAACAAAATTTATCTAAAACTGCTTTCCGATACTTACTAGTAGTCAGGTTTTGGGGGGGGTTGCATGTGTGTCTTCATCTCAGGGCATCTCTGAGGCCACACCATTTGCCCCGTTTCCCCCCATTTTTAGAAGAGACGGAGGTTCCGAGTGACGACGCGCCTACGATCTAAGAGGGGAGCCCTGGCTGCCACCTCTGTTCGTGTGACCAGATGCCGCTGCCGCGGCGGCCCCTTCCAGATGCTTCCGAGCCTGCTGGCACTTGGCGACCGTGACCACCCCGTGCCCAGAGTCAGGGCGAGAGCTCCGTCAACCACATGTCACAGATGGTCATCGAACCAGGAGCCTCCGAGAGGAAGGCTAAGACAGCCAGACGGCGACACGGCGTGAGACAGCTTAGGAAGGACGCACCAGCAGGGGCGTTCTAAGCGGGCTTATCACACGCAGTTTTGTTTCCGTTCGATCCACTCCAGGGGCTTCACCCCAGGAACGTGAGCTCCGCCGGCTCCTTTCCAGAAGCCCGGTGCTGTTTAAACAAGGCTTAAATCCTGCAACTGTTAGGTGCAATTTGGCCCTTAAGGTGTCCTAACACTCCGCGGGCCAGTGTGGGGTGCGGGCCGGCGTGGGGTGGGGGCCGGTGTGGAGCGAGGGCCAGCTGCGTGTGACAGGCCAGGTGTGACAGCTGCCGTGTGTGTGTCCTGATCTCCCAAACCGCAGGGTTGGCCAAGGCTTCTGCCAACTTGCAGGCCTGTTACGACGTCCCATCGCTCGAGGAGAGGCTTCTATCTTCTGGCGGGGGGGGGGGGGGGTTGGAAAGGAACGAGGGGGGAGGATGGGGGAGGATTCCCGCAGGTAAGAATGTGCTCCGGCATCTCAGGCATCTGCACACACGCACAGGCCAGGCTCGGACCAGCTGGCCGGGTTCTCGAAGAGGCATTTCCCGTGGGGCTCCTGGGGCGCCCAGCCTAACGATTCACACAGCTGCCCTGACCCCCGGCAGGGCCCGGAACTTTCCAGGCCCTCTTGTACAAGTCTAGCCCAGGGTCTAACGCGACGGCCCCGGGGTCAGACCGTCTGCGCCTGTGGGCCAGACCCCCAGCTCCCCGGGCCTCAACGCCCTCGCCTATACACCGGGAATAATCACAGGGCCGTGGGGACTTTGCTGTCACAGCTCAGCGTCTGGCACACGGTACTCACTCGGGACACATGGCTGCTCCTGCTTTGGGCACCAGGGCCTGTGCCAAGCGGGCCAGGAGAGGAGGTGCAGTTCAGGTCAGTTTTGCTCCCGACGGAGCCGCGTAGGGGGCAGGCTGAAGCTGGAAGGGGCACAGGTCTACGGGAGCGGACACCCGCCATTTACCACGAGCGGATTCCGTGAGCATCTTAGACAACTGTCCAGACCCCTCCACAGACTCGGGAGTCTCCCACCGACGCGGGACGCGGCGAGCCCTCCGCCTCAGACCCGCGCCCACCTGCCTGCTGTACGTGCACGTCACACCCACCGAGGCCGCCTCCCGCTGTCGTGATGCCACAGCGAGCGGAGGACGCCCTGGGGCCTGAACTTCCTCCAGCAGACAGCGTCCTCTTCCCTCGCACTGAGTCCCCGTCCAGGTCCCTGAGCCCCGGAGACCAGAGTCGTCCCCTGGCCCTCAGCCCGCAGCCCGCCATGTCACAGGCCGCGAGCAAGGCTGTCCCCAGCGGGTGGAGGCAGCAGCCCAGAGCAGGGGGCACAGGGGGCCTCGGGGCACACTGGCGCATCTGTGAGCCTCGGCGTGGACCCCTGGGCGGGGGGAGGGGGAGACATTCCAGGAAGCTTCGGAAATGGAAATCACCGGGCTTCCTGAGAGGGGAGGGAAGGTGGGGCCTCGCAGACAGGACCCCGCAGCCCCTTCAGATGCCTCACTTACCCAGGGCTCCTTGGCAGATGTCTGTGCGGGTGGCTCCTCCAACAATAAACTCGGGGTCGTCGCAGATCTCCTGGGAACGAGACCCACAAGGTGCCATCAAGCCACCAGCACACGCTTTCGCGGTCAGGACACCTCGGTTCCCGGTGGGCGCGGCAGGCGCCTTCCCCCCTTCCGCTCCCCCCTCGGAGAAGTTCTGCGGTTATAGACAGACCGCCCTGGGTCCTTATCATTCCCCTGCTCCGGGGAACCCCAGCGCTCGTGTCGCCACGCCCGGGGCCACGATGCCACCTCTCTGCCACGTGTGGAGTCCCTTCAGCCTCCGGAGCTGCCCCGCCAGCCACGCCAGCCCCCCTCCTCTGTCCCTGCACCTCTCCCCGCCCAACTCTCTCCTGTTTCGCCTCAGACCACGTTTCATGACTCACTGCCGCCTCCTCCAGGAAGCCCTCCTTCACTGCCCAGCCCTCGCTCATCTCCGGGATTCTGGGCCCCAGCGCACTTGTACTCTGCGGTTTGGTGTTTAGTTGTGCCCTGTCTGGTGGTGCTGCTGGGTATGCGCAGGGGAACTTTCTAGCCTTCTGAATTCGTTCACGGGGCCAGGACACTTGCAGGATCCGCGTCCCGTGAACCTGCCGTAGAGCAGGGCCGCGTGTGGCGCTTTATCTCACGGAGCCCCTCCAGGAGCACAGACGGGCGCGTCCCCACTCTGCGGGTGAGGACGCAGGCGAAGGCGATAAAGCCACGGAGCGCAATGTGTGGGGAGTTACAGCGAGCGCTCTGTGACAGAGGGCACCGGGATTTGAACTCACGGGCACACAGCCAGCTCTTTCTGCTCCGGAGCTCCTCTAACTGATTAGCAGCAAGTCTCTGAGGGCGTTCAGGCCTCGGGATTGTCCCGCAAGTGGCCCGGTGGGAGCCACTGTTGAACCGTTCTGGCCCCTCCCGCCGCCCTCCCTCGGTGTTTCCGGACTCCGAAGCGCTCACCCCACCCCAGAGCCACAGAGGAAGCCGGGGCATAAATCAGGGTTCTCGTCAGCTCCGGCAAACCCGGTTTGCAAGGGCTCCACCCCACGGCCCCCCCCCCCCGAGCGCCCCTCTGGTCAAGCAGGAGCCTTTCCCGGGTGTGCCCCGGTCCGGCCCCTGCCCCGCAGCCGAAATCCGCAACAAAGCACATTCCTTTCGTGCCCAGGTCGGTCTGTTTCGGGGGACGGACAGTGAGAACGAGCTCCTGCCAAGGCGAGCTCCCCGCCAGCCGAGCACCCCTGCAGCAGACTAACCTGCACACGGGGCTCCCCGCCGCTGTTCCTCCGTGTGCCGGGTGCCTAACCCCGATGGATTTTTCCAGGGGGCTGCGGGGGCAGCCCTGTCAAAGAAGGCTCCAGGGGTGCTTAGAAGACCGACCCTTGTGCCCAGCATGGGGGCACTGGATTCAACACGGCTGTGACAGTCCCAGGGGGGCGGCCGAGGGTGTGGGCTCTGGATTTACACCACCGGGGTCGGAACCCAGGCCCTGCCACTTTCGCGGGTTCTAGGACCCTGGCAAGTTCCTTCCCCTCCTTCGGCCTCAGCTTCCTCATCTGTAAAATGGGGACGGTGTGACAAGTATGCTGAGACGCCTCTGTAAGCGCTCCACAGACATCACCTGTTATTATGATCCGGGGAGGACAAGTTGCTGACCCTCCCGGAGCCCAGAGGCAGGAGAAGCAGGTTTGAGGCGGTGTAAGCGAGTCCTGAACCTCTCGGGGAGGTTTGTGCTCAGGGAACAATGGGACTCACGCCTGTCCTAGCTGTGGTTTCCTGCCTGTGTAACTGCGGCCCCCTCCCCAGCCCGTGAGCTCCAGGCCTGGGAAGGAGCACGCCCTCTGCCCTCCTGCGCCGACCCCTCCCTGCGCTCCCTTCCTGGGGACCCCGTCCCCCCACCTCCTCCTCTCTGCCTGTCTCCCACCCCTTCCTCCTCGGTGACTCAGCACGCAGGTCGGTCTCACCTGCCACAGCCTCTCAACCCCCAAATCCGGCCCTGCCCACCACTAACCTGTCCCCTTCCACAGACACCCCCAGAATGTAGCTGGGACACTCCCCCCTTGGAGGCCACAGCAGCCAGGCGCTGCACCCCTTCCCACGGCACTTGCCCTGTTAAAGTCACCAATGACCTTGCTCGTGTCCAAATCCGGCGGGCGGAGGCAGAGGGCAGCTGCAAGCCTAGGGCTCCGCACACCCACAGCCTGGACAGCCTCCTGGTTCCACCCCGGACACCCGTGAGAGCACATGTTAACTTTTGCAGGCCCCCATTTCTTCAACCGCCGAAGGGGACCGTAACAGCCTCCCCTAAGCAGGGGTCCTGAAATGGCTCCAGGCCTCTTTCCTGCCTGGAAGCCCTACAGGCATTTCCACCTGCCCCTAAGGTCGAAAGAGGCAGAAACTATATGCACTGTGTCTGGTACATAGTAGGTACTCAGTTAATGCTTACGGAATGAACGCAGGAGTTAAGTGAAGGAGTGTGTAAACGCACTTTGTAAACTGTGAGTGAAGTGCTATGCTAATGCCAGGGGAATGCGCTCTCTTCTCGACCACTTCCACAGCTATAATTTCAGAGGAAGCTCGTTACACTCCTGCATTCATTCACTCACTCATTCCGCGAAGAATCGCCATCTCTCTGTTCGCGGACATATTCCAAGCACTGGAGACAGAGCCCGGCATCGAATATGTGCTCCGTAAATATTGCTGGATGGGTGAATGGATGTTGCAAAGAGCATTAGCCCTGCTGGGCTCTGGGGTGAATGATACACATGCTGGCCCCTGGTCCCCCCAGTTCAGTAGGAAGGACCATAATATGCAACTGTTTCTCTACATTGTGAAAATACCTGAGGGAAGTCCACAGGGCTCAGTGATGAATAACAAAAGATAAAGAGAGATAAATAAAGAGAAAAACATTTAGGCAACATGTTTCCTTTTAGATGAAGAAATGGAGGCGGAGAGGTTAAACGGTTCAGGCAGGGTCACCCCTCAGGTGACAGAGAATGAACTCAGGGTCCGGGGCATTCCTACAGCACTTGCGGCCTATGGGGGGCGGGGGTTTGGGGTACCAGGAGGTGACCTGGGAGGTACAGAGGAGTGGTCGCAGGGCAGCAACCTTACTCTCCCGTCAGGAATCTAGAGGCTGGATCCTTGTTTAGGTCTGGTGGGGGAAGCCCATGAAGTCTGCGGAGGTGCAGGTGGCAGGGGATCCAAGGCCAGCTGGGGTTGGGGGGGCGGGGGGGCGCGACCAGATCAGAGGGCAAGCTGTCCCAAGGCCTGCCAGGGCAGGAGGTACAGGACAAGGGAGCTTAGAGGGGCCCCGAGCTTCCCCAGGAACGATTGTGGGCCAGGCAACGAGGAGGAACATTTGGCCCTTGCTGCACCACCCCAGCCCTTCCTTAATCATCAGGGTAAATACTTGGCCGAGGTCTGGCCAGCTGCCATCTGGAAAACTAAACAGGGAACTCTGATTGGACACATGTAACCACCACGCATGAGACAGTCCTCACTCACAAAGGCCCCAGGCTGTGGATCCCGCCCTCCCCGAAGCAGACCGAAGCAGAGTTGGAGCCCCCCTTTTCCTGGTCACATACTGCCTGCCTCCCAGCTCCCTCCTTTCCCCGCAGCCCCTCCTCCCGCCATCTCCCCACGGGACTCCGATTAGTTTCCTCGGGACCCCCTGACGTCACCGCGACTTTCCGTGGAGTCCGAAGGCGGCTCCCCGGCCTGCGCTGGAGGGCAGGGCGCGCCGGACCGGCCGGGGCAGCGCCGGGGAGGGGAAGGGCCGGGCCGCGGGGCGGACGAGCGGGCGCCGAGTAACGGGGAGGGGCGCGCTCCCGGCGGCCGGCGCAGGCCCTCGGCCAGAGGCCTGGACCCCGCACCCCGGACCCCCTGTCCCCCCCCGGACCCCCTGCCCCCCCCCCCGGACTCCTCCCCGGACCCGCGCACCCCTCCCATGCCTCCGGGTTCCCCCCACCGCGCACCCCGCCGCGCCGCCTACCGTGGGCCGCTTCCACACGATGCCCTGCGTCTTGCTGGAGTAGGGTCCCAGCTCCTTGAAGCCCAGGGAAGAAGGGATGGCCGGGAAGGAGGGGTCCTGGAAGAGCGTCCCGGCCTCCAGGCACTCGTCCCGCAGCGCCTCGTAGTCCTGGTTGAGGTACTTGATGGCCTTTTCGTGCGAGCCCAGCCCGTCGGCCGCCTCTCGGTCCTTCGCCAGCTTGGCCGCGATGCCGGCCATGGTGGGGGTCTGGGCAGGGGCGCGGCGAGCGAGGGCCGGTTCTGCAGGGGCGCGGCGAGCGAGGGCGAGCCTGTGTCTGCAGGGGCGCGGCCGGGCCCGGTGCGCTGCGGCTGGACTGCGGTCTGCAGCTCTGCAGGCTGTGATTCCCCCAGCGGGAGGCGCCCCCTCCCGGCGGGGTGTGGCCTCGGCGCCGCGGGGTGTGGCCTCCGGGAGGGGTGTGGCCTCGGCGCCGCGGGGTGGGGCCTCCGGGCGGGAGTGTGGCCTGGGCGCTGGCGCCGTGGGCGGAGGTGTGGCCTCCAGGAGGGAGGTGGCCTCGGCGCCGCGGGGCGTGGCCTCCCGGTGGGGGTGTGGCCTCCCGGCGCGGAGCACGGTTGGGGCGGGGGTGCCTCCCCGCGGGGGTGACCTCGGCGCCGTGGGCGGGGTCCGCCACCTGCTGCCGGACCTATAACTCACTCCGCACCCCCAGGGCAGTAAGGAGGTGGGGGGGGGGACTAGATTCGCTGCCATCAGCTAGTCCCCGACTTTGCGCCAGACACTGTCCCAGCGGCTCTGCCGAGGTCACCTCGTGGGAGCCTCGCAGCGACGCCCTGGTCTCACAGGTGCGAGCGCCCGGCCCACCCACTACCACTGTCGCGCACCTGGCCACCGGCAGCACCGGGTTCCAAGGCCTCCAGGCCTGTGATGATCACGGGCAGGGCTGCCGGGCTGGCAAATACAGACATCTTCGCAGGTGAATTCGAATTTCAGGTTAACACCAGTATTTTTTTAGTGTAAGTGTGCCCCAGATACTGCAGGGACGTACTTACACTAAAAGGCTCAGTCGGTGGAGCGTGGGGCTCTTGATCTTGGGGTCATGAGTTCGAGCTCCACGTGGAGAGTTGGTGATACAGATTACTAAAAAAACAGGTAATGGTTGTTTGCTGAAACTCACACTGAATGGGGGGCTTGTGTCAATACTGGCAGAGTGTTCGGAGAACAGTGTAGGGTGACCGATCAGGGACAGAGCGTGGATTGGCAGCTCCTGGGGGGGGGGGGAACTGGGTGGCCCAGGCCTGCATGTCCTGCATTTCCCTGGCACTGATAGGCAGGTGTCTGTGTGTCGGTGGGAAAAGGGGTGGATTAGCCCTCAGTGACCCTCTCCACCCTATCCTACGGGCCATGTGACCTTGTCCGGAAGACTTTTTATTTATTTATTTGTTTGTTTTAATTTCATTATTTTTTAAAAGCTTATTTATTTATTTTGACAGAGACTGAGTGAGCCTGAGAACAGGGGAGGGCAGAGAGAGAGAGAGGGAGAGAGAGAATCTCAAGCAGGTCAGCACAGAGCCCGACGCGGGGCTCGAACTCACAAATCGTAAGACCATGACCTGAGCTGAAATCAAGAGTCGGACGCTTAAGCGACTGAGCCACCAGGCACCCCTCAATCCTGCATTCCTAACTGGCTTCTTTTTTAGTTTCTCCTTTGAACTATTAAAAAACAAAAAACAAAAAACACCTACTAGTTCCCTCCTTCTTTAATGAGTTAAATAAAATCTTGGACATATGTTCATCTTATATTTTCATGGGAGTCATTATTTTATTCTTTTAAGAAAGTATCTTTTAACACACTTGTGCGCAGGCCTCGGTGTTAACTTCCTGTTTACAGGTGTGATGGGGAGTAGGGGGCGTCTTCATTCCGTGTCCTCCACAGAGGGAACAGGGACCAGCAGGGCTTAATGGGGTGCAGGTTTTAATTTAACATAAAAAAGCCTGCACACTGGCCCGCACCGGGGAACGGACTGCCTTGTGACCCCGGGTACAGCCGCACTGGGGTGCTCCCAGGGTGGGGGGGGGGGTCCCCGACTTCGCGGCACATCAGAACCACATGGAAGCATGTGGTTACAAATGCAGACTCCAGGCCTGCCACACTCAGATGCTGATTCCATAGGAAGTGCTAAGGCTTTGATGGTTGAGGACCAGCAAGGTGGGGCTGTGGGGTCAAGGACAGGCCACCCCAGAATGTGCCCCTGTGGCAGAGTGATTATTCCAGAGAAACACCGGGCCTAAAGGCCTTCAGACCCTCCTCCTGTGGAGTCAAACAGTGGAAACAAACCCCCCACGTGAAAAATACCCTTCCTGCTGTAACAAGTGAAAAGACACACCCTCATCACCAGAGATGGGGCCTTGAGCGCCGAGAAAGCGGTGGAAACAAACCTGCTGACTTTCTTACTCGTCCACGACCTCAGCCCAAACTGCAGAGAATTCCATACTGGTTAAAGCTCACAAACCCCTGTTTCCCTTAACCTGTCAATTCCTCACAAACTTCTCGTCTCTTCGTCTACACCGTATAAAAGCTGCCTGACCTGGTCATCTCTTGGGTCCCAGTTTCATTACTGGGCCTCTGTGCGTGTGTTCTGTGCGTGTGTGAAGCAGCTTTGGGCCTTTCCCCTGTTGATCCGTTCCGTGTAAATTGAATTCCTTTTTTTTTAATGTTTAATTTTTTAGAGAGAAAGAGAGACAGAGTGTGAGAGGGGGGAGAGGCGGAGAGAGAGGGAGTCACAGAATCCGAAGCAGGCTCCAGGCTCCGAGCTGTCAGCACAGAGCCTGACGCTGGGCAGGCTCGAACTCACAGACTGTGAGATCATGGGCTGAAGTCAGATATTTAATGGACTGAGCAACAACCCCAGTGCCCCCATGTAAATTGATTTCTTAGTCCAGCCGACGACTTGGAAGGAGGAGGAAGAACTCCCCCTCCCCAAAAGGGCCCTGCCGCTGGGGGAGGGGGGTGCTGCCACTGGGTGGGGGCTCTGCTGCTGGGGGGCAGGTGACCTCTGAAACCCTTTCTACCCAAACACCACATGGCCTGAGGGCTCGCTGGCAGGTGGCCTGACCCAGCCTGGAGGTTTATTTCCAACATCATCAGGTGCTGGTTTCTTCTTGGCGTCAAAGTCAGCACTGGCTTGTTCTTGAGGCTGTTTCCATAAGGAGTGGCTGCATTCTGAAGGAACTCTCTCTGCCCCTCAACATCTTTTGGAGACTGCCTGTTGCTTTCCACTCCCTAAATTTCCCGGATTTGGGAATTGCATTTTGCCACCTAGAGTATTTATTCAGATTCAAGAACTGAGCCCTTGGGGCGCCCGGCAGGTGGGCTCAGTCAGGGGAGCTAACTCTTGATCTCAGGGTGGGGAGTTCGAGCCTCACACTGGGTGTAGAGGTGACTTTAAAAATAAGGCCTTAAAAAAAAAAAGGAAAGAAAAGAAAAAGAACTTAGCCCTTTGCACCAAACGCTTTAGGAGCGGAGTCACCGGGCACCCCTTTCTATGGAGTGACCCTACATTTGAGGGTTTGGGTTTGTATTCGCCAGTATCGTCCCTGTCCCCCATCGATGGCCAGGTGCCGCTGCCTGCCTTGGATGACACGGGGCCACCGGTGTTGGCTTCCAGCTCATAGGTTTAAGGAGAACACAGGAAGCTGTTAACTTGCTTACCGTCTGACTTCTGATTTCCCCTGGGCTCCCCGGATTTCCTCCTGGCCCCGGGCTCTTGGGAGAAGACCTGTCCACCTGGCCAGTGTGACAGAGCAACCAGGGGCACTCACGCTCCTGCCAGACTCCTGGAGGCCAGCTGAGCCCCAGGGGATGCGGTTCCTCCCGGCCTGGCCTGCGCTGCTCGTCCTCTACCCGACCCAGGACCCGGACCCAGGACCCAGGACCCGGACCCAGGACCTAGGACCCAGGACCCAGACCCAGGACCCAGACCCAGGACCCAGGACCCAGGACCCAGGACCCAGACCCAGGACCCAGGACCCAGGACCCGGGACCCAGGACCCGGACCCAGGACCCAGGACCCAGGACCCAGGACCCGGACCCAGGACCCAGGACCCAGGACCCAGGACCCGGACCCAGGACTCAGGACCTGGACCCAGGACCCAGGACCACCAGCTGGCCGCCCACCAGCCTCCAGGCCTCTGCACACAGGGCTGTCCTCACAGAAGAACTTCGCTGTCCTGAGAGACTCAGATTTATTTCAGACGCGCACAACGATTACTGCCCCCACCACTGGACAAGCGACAGTTTTTAAAACCTGAATAAACAGCGTTCTTTATATTTTCGGAGGCTCTCGCACGACGCTGTCTCACCGGATCCGGCAAAATCCCATCTCTTTCGGACCATACAATCCCTCGCACAGGAACACACACACCCTAGGGCCTCGCCCTGGAGAACCTTCCTGCCGTGACTCACCCAGGCCTGGGCAGTGGGTGAGTCACAGAGGCTGGGATCACCCCAAGCGGGAGGGGCCCCAGCTTTGAGGGCCAGCCGTGTGTGTGTGTGTGTGTGTGTGTGTGTGTGTGTGTGAGTGTGAGAGAGAGACACACACAGAGACACGGAGAGAAATGGAGACCGTGTGTGTGTATCAGAGACAGAGACAGGGAGAGACGTGTATTTGGAAGAGAACACATTCTTCCCCACAATCACGGGCAGGGAAGGGGTCGGTGGGGTGTGGTCTTCTAGGCCAGCCTATCGGGGCCTCTCTGCTCCAGCGACTGGAATGTTCTGGTCCTTGCGAAACATCATCACCGATGCCTCAGGAAGACGTGATAAGAAGGAAGTGCGCTGGGTTTCAGTTAGCGCGGGGGAAGGGGTCTTGTGTATTTGTGGCTTTGTCTGCTGGGGTCTGTGGTTGAGCAGAGGGCTGGCTCACACACACACACACAGACACACACACACACACACACACACACACACACCCCACCTGCCATCCACTCACCTGCTGGCGGACCCTGGGGCTGCCTCCACATCCTGATTGATGTAAAGAATGTGGCCGAGAGCATGGGGGAGCAGGTGTCTTTCCGGGTTAGCGTTTTCCTTTTCCTTCCCCGGGCAAACCCTCACAACAACCCTATGGCACAGGTCTTGTTACGTTTTCCACATTTGCAGATGAGGAAACTGAGGCACCCAGCGGTTCAGTGCCTTCCCCGGGGGCACCGGGCGGGTGCTGAGTGTCGCCTTCGGGAACCTCGGCCCTGAACGCGGGCGTGTGGTGTTCTGGGCCAGTGGGGGGTGGGGGTGGGGGGGAGGACGAACCCTCTTGGCTGCCACCCTCCGCACCGTGCAAGCCGCAGTGGCCACGGTCAGCCATGGGATCCCCGACCCTACGTCCAACCCCGGCTTCTCACTGTCCCTCTCCAGCCCGGCTCAGCCTGCGTCCTGTGTACATGATCGGGCGCTTCCTGCCTCGCAGCCCGCCCGGCCTGCACCTCCTGCTCCCAGCCTCCCACCTCCCATCACCGCCGAGTGTAAACGCAGTCAGTGCTCGCCCAGAATAGCCGGGTACTTCCCCTGGCCCTGGCCCCGGCCGAGGCCTCTGTGTCCTCTGGAGGCTGGTCCCCCCCTCCCTCTGTCTCTCCCACCCCCCCGCCCCTTACACACACAGATTTATTGTTTAGAATACTAATGTGAGTTTCCAGGCACAGCTAGTGGTGCCCAAGTCAGTCTCCACACGATTTATGATTTAATCTCGGTGGGGTTTGAAGCCTGGAAAGCCGTTTCTTTGCGTCGGTCCCTCGTACCGATTGGGTCAGCACCAGAGCCCAGCCCAGGCGGTCACTGCCTGAGTGTCGGGCTCTTCCTCGGCCCCGAGAGAGGCTCTGCCCAGCAGTTCCCGGGAGAGAACACGAGACCCTGCCCGGGGCCAAATAAGGGAATATTACAAAAGGGGCCTCCCCGCCGAGTCTCTCGTGTGAGTCACTTCTGAGCCATGTGGCCACACAGTGTCTGACTCAGAGATTCTCCAGCTCTTAGCAGAGGTGGAGGAGGAGGGCTGGACCATCTCCTTGTCCAACCCCCGCGGATGGGGAGCCGAGGCCAGAGCAGAAGGTCCGGCAGCCGCAGGGGAGCGCGCGGGCCTGGGTCCGGACACACAGAGCGGCTACGCCCAGCCTCTGTCCCTGTGCCTCTGACCCGGCTGGGGACACCTCTGCTTCCTGACTCACACTCAGAGGGGAGTGTCTGGGAGGGATTTCCTTCCGCCCCAGCAGTCCAGAAACTGCTCCAAAATGCAAGTCACGGCAAGACGGGGGTGCTCCCTAAGCAAGACGGGGGGGGGGGCTCCCTAAGCAAGACGGGGGTGCTCCTAAGCAAGAGGGGGGTGCTCCCTAAGCAAGACGGGGGTGCTCCCTAAGCAAGACGGGGATGCTCCCTAAGCAAGACGGGGGTGCTCCCTAATGCAAATTCTGTGGTGCGGATTCACTATAAATCCAAAAGCACAATAAGGAACAATTAGAACTATCGCCTCGGCACTTTCTGTGACTTCTCTGCTCCCGCCTGCCACAAGTGTCTGTGAGTCCGATTCCCTGCTGGCCTGAAAGTGCCCCAACTGGACGGACTTTCTTTGTGGCCTCATGGTCCTGGCGTAGCACCTGACCGTGGGCCCCAGGATCCCCAAGGCAGAGCCCGCTGGTGTGTTCCGGGTTCGTGTCCTTGGCCCGGGGTGGGGGAGGTGCAGCCTGGGGCCCCGCGTCCCGTGGAAGGGTCTCCCAGTTGACAGCCTTGAGGAGCTCTGATTGAATGTCCAGGATTGTTCCCGCCTCTGTGTTTAGGGTGGGGTGTGCACCCTCTGCCTCAGAGAACCGGAAGATCTGTCCCCTAGGGTGGGGCGACCTGTGCTCGGGACAAAGGTGAGACCAGGCCCTGCTAGCATTTCCTGCCGCCTTCCTCCTCCTCCTCTGTCAGCGTCAGCGGCTGGGCTGGCCGGCCCTTCCTTCAGGCGCTGGTACAGGGCTGGGGAATCTGCTCAGGACGCACAGCCCCCTCCCCCCGCCCACTTCTACCCCAGGAGCATTTCCAAGCCAACTGAGTAACTCAGGGAGTCCCTGGCCTGTTGGGAATTCATGAGTGGGGTTGGGGAGGGGGTGGGGATCGTGCTGGTGTGAGGGGCCAGGGGAGGACAGACGTGAAGCCTGGAGGTAGGGACAGACTGCGTCCCCTAGGGCTCGTAAAGGCAGTGAGGGAGTCAAAGGAGGGCTGGCGGGGGAGGGTCCTCGTCGGAGGGGTGGGGGCGGCCCCTGGCTGCAGGGGGCAGGGGTCTGGGCGGAGATGCGCCCCCGCCCTGCAGGAATGCTGCACCGAAGGCCCCTTCCTGGAAGCGGAGCTCTGGGCAGGGATGGTGGCCCCCCAGCCCTCCTTCCCGGGTCCTGCTGGAATAGGACTGATGGGCTGGAAGACAGCTGTCCCCACGGATCCCCCCCCCCCTCCCCCGGCTGTCCTCACAACGGATCCCAGGCTACGGGCTCCCTGGTGAGGAGACGCCCCCTCCCCACCCTTTTGGGCAGCCGGATGGTTGGTTGGAGCCTCAGAGTCCTAACAGCCCCGGAGATTTCCCGAACGACAAACCTGAGCCTGGGGTGACCCTTCACACCCAGGAGCTGCTCTCCTTCGTGGCCTGCGGGGCGTAACCATCTGGCCGGCGTCCTCGGCGCCTCGTCGGCTCCACCGTGCGGCCGAGCGCAGCATTGTGGCTTCAGAGCAGGAGAAACCCCAGTTGAGCAGCGAAAGGCTTTGGATACGTTTCAGTATAAACAGCTGAAATGGAGAAAGTGTGTTGGCGGGGTGGGGGGGGGGTGGTCTAAGGCAGCCACAGAGGCAGATTGTAAAGCCCTCTGGTGGGATCCCGCCCCGCCCCTTTGTCTCCTCTCTAATCTGTCTGTGTCTATCTCGTCTGTCTCTGTCTGCCTATCTATCCAGATATCTGTTATCTATCTATCTATCTATCTGCTATCTATCGATCTATCATCTATCTAGATATCCTTCTATCTACCCGACCACCTGTTTACCGATCCGTTGATCTGACCATCCATCCACCTGTCTGTGTAATGTGTGGTCACGTGCAGCTCTGGGCTTCAGCCGTGAACAGGACTCAGGCCTGGGCTCACAGAGGATCTAGGTGGCCGTGGTTAGCCCTGATCATTGCTGTGGTGGGAAGTGCCTACTGAGGACCCTCACTCAGACTTGGGGAGACTTGGAAGGTTCCAGCGAGGAAGTCATAAGCAAGCAGAGGCCCAGAGCTGGCTCAGCTCCTGTGAGGTGGGCGGGCGACGGGAGAGGCCGCCGAGGAGAGCGGAGATGTCTGGGCAAGTCCAGACCGCGAGAACAGGGCTTCAGCCAACACTTTTAACTTGAGTGTGGCAATCGGCTTTTGGGGCAGGAGGGCTGGGTGCCCACCAGCCCAGTGGTGGACACATCTGTGTGCTCCCCAGCTAACAGGCCCACCCGAGGATTTCTGTTTTTGTTTTTATTTTTATTTATTTATTTTAACATTTTATTTATTTTTGAGACAGAGAGAGACAGAGCATGAACAGGGGACGGTGAGAGAGAGAGGGAGACACAGAATCCGAAACAGGCTCCAGGCTCTGAGCTGTCAGCACAGAGCCCGATGCAGGGCTCGAACTCAAGGACTGCGAGATCATGATCTGAGCCGAAGTCGGACGCTTAACCAACTGAGCCACCCAGGCGCCCCAGGATTTCTGTTTTTATTTATTTTTTTTATTTATTTATTTTTTTCAACGTTTATTTATTTTTGGGACAGAGAGAGACAGAGCATGAACGGGGGAGGGGCAGAGAGAGAGGGAGACACAGAATCGGAAACAGGCTCCAGGCTCTGAGTCATCAGCCCAGAGCCTGACGCGGGGCTCGAACTCACGGACCGCGAGATCGTGACCTGGCTGAAGTCGGACGCTTAACCGACTGCGCCACCCAGGCGCCCCAGGATTTCTGTTTTTAAATGATAGTTTTATTCATTCATTTATTCACTCATAAGTAATCTCTATGCCCAACGTGGGGTTCGAACTCACAACCCCAAGATCCAGAGTCGCATGCTCTACTGACTGAGCCAGCCAGGCGCCCCGGATTTTCTTATCCTTTAGGAAAATGTAATTTTGTTTGACTTGTTATACACCATTGAATAGGGCCCCGACTCTATAAGGTTATACGTTAGCATGTAGGTTTCTGTCTGGTGCTGATGCAAATAATTCCTTTCAGGTAAAAAATACGAGAACAAAGTCTCCCAACCAAGGTTGTCCCTTCCTTGTCCTGTATGACATTAGCCAGTTTTGTGTATATCCTGGAAGTCCTGTTTTAACATTCTTTATTCCGAGCTAGGATATTTAGCCTAATATTAATATTTAATTTAAGCAGCTTTATCATCCTGCTGGCTCTCTGTTAATTAGGTAAATAAATTGTAGAAACCTTAGGTAAATAAATGCAGGCTGACTTTATATTTACGAAAGTGAATTCAGCTTCTAAAAAGTTATCCTGGGGGCGCCTGGGTGGCGCAGTCGGTTAAGCGTCCGACTTCAGCCAGGTCACGATCTCGCGGTCCGTGAGTTCGAGCCCCGCGTCAGGCTCTGGGCTGATGGCTCAGAGCCTGGAGCCTGTTTCCGATTCTGTGTCTCCCTCTCTCTCTGCCCCTCCCCCGTTCATGCTCTGTCTCTCTCTGTCCCAAAAATACATAAACGTTGAAAAAAAAAAATTTATAAAAAGTTATCCTGTTGTCACGTGAGTTCACGGTGACCCTTGATTCCAAATGAAGACCATGTGCCTTGTTTTAAAGTTCCCTCTCTCCTGGGTGCCTGGCTGGTTCAGGTGGTTGGGTGTCCGACCTCAGCTCAGGTCACGATCTCGCGGTCTGTGAGTTCGAGCCCCGCGTCGGGCTCTGTGCTGACAGCTCAGAGCCTGGAGCCTGCTTCGGATTCTGTGTCTCCCTCTCTCTCTGCCCCTCCCCCATTCGCACTCTGTCTCTCTCTCTCTCTCAAAAATAAATAAACATTACAAAAAATAAAGTTCCGTCTCTCTGCATCTGTAACGCTCTTCTCCAGCAATGAGAACGTGACTTCCATCAGTCTTAATGAATTTCCCCATTTTCTTTCTCCAGGGACGCCCAGAAAGGAGTTTGCAATTGCTGGCCCATGCTACTGTGCAAATCAAAACTAGTAGCCAGTGTTCAACATTTGTTCACAGTTCTTGTGGGTTTACTGAGGACACAAGGTCAGAATGCTGCAGGCAAAGCCTCTTGGATTAGTTCTTTCCCCGCTGTCTGTAGAGCCCGTGTCTGAAGCTTGCGGGTATTAGGACAGACAGCAAAATGGACGGCAGGATGGATGGCAGGACAGACAGCAGGACAGACCACAGGGTGGACGTCAGGACAGATGGCAGGATGGACAGCAGGACGGACAGCAGGACGGCTGTCACAATGGATGCCAGGACGGATGTACGATGGATGTAGGACGGATGTCAGGATGGACGGCAGGACGGATGGCAGGAAGGATGTCAGGACCGAAGGCAGGATGGATGACACGATGGACGTCAGGACAGATCTAGGATGCACGGCAGGACAGACGTCAGCACGGATGGCGGGATGGATGGCAGGACGGACGTCAGCACGGACGTCAGCACGGATGGCAGGACCGATGGCAGGACAGATGTAGGACTGATGCAGGACAGATGTCAGGACAGCGTGGGGCGCCCGTCACCCGCAGCAGTGTCGTGAACTGTGGGGCTCCGTCCGCAGGACAACAGAGCGTTACTCTGCACAAGGGGTCCTGTAAACAGAAACATCAAATAGACACGCGGCAGAGTGTAAAATCAGGGTGCGACTTCTATTTTTACCAGCCTTTGCCTGATATCTTACCCCTTAGTCCTTCCCAGCCCACATGGAAAGTGACGGTATTGGCCCATTTTAATTAACTACAGATATTTTTCTGTTTATTGCTCTGAGAACTTGATGTCCCCAAGAGGGCCCCCGATCTTGAGAAGCAGCCCCAGTCCCCAGGGCCGGGCCGTTCCGAGCCGGTTTTAGACAAGGACACTCCTGATTGTTCAGTTGCGTAGGCAGTGTTAGCGTCCTGGCGGTGAGGGAGTTTTTTAATGACTTATCTAAATGACATCTTCATGTTTAGTTTTTAATCGCTGGGCTGTGTCTTACGCTCACGTTGGCGTCAGGAACAAGGCTCTGACAAAGACAAACTCCGGGCAAAATCCGGAGTTTCTCTGCAGGCCCCCGGCCCTCTCCCCTCCCCTGTATCCCGTGCGTACAGGGCCCCTACGATCTCTTCATCGTACGCACGAAGTGTGAATAGCAGATAACAGCTCACAGTACGCCCTCTGGTGCACCCCTCCGGGGTGGCCACTCGTGGGGCGGGAGGCGGCCCTCGCGGCCAGCTCGCCACGTGCGGGGCTCAGTGCAAATGTGGCCACGTTTTTTAAACCCAGGGAAAAAGTGCTGTTAAAATACAGTGGAACCTTGGTTTGCGAGCACGATTCATTCCGGAAACATGCTTGTAATCCAAAGCACTCGTATGTCAAAGCGAATTTCAATTGGCTCACTCGTGATCATGTGACGTTTGGTGTCACAGACGACTCGTATCGCAAGACATCGCTCGCTCCTCAGGTTAAAGTTTATTAGAAATGTTTGCTTGTCTTGTGGCCTCACAGAACGAGTTCCTCGCAATCCAGGGTTTTACCTTATAAGGCTTTTTCCTTTAAAAATATACTTTACATATAAGAGGTAGTAATAGTGACATGTGGGGAGGAACGTAAACTTACAAACTGCAAAAAGAGGCCATTTTTGGTGTCATAATTTTCTATAATACAATGGATGATTGTGATTTATTAATTTGGTATCTTTATGTAATGTGTATTTATTTTTGAGAGAGAGAGAAAGTGTGGGGAGGGGCAGAGAGAGAGGGAGACCCAGAATCCGAAGCAGACTCCGGGCTCCGAGCTGTCAGCACAGAGCCCGACCCGGGGCTCGAACTCATGAGCTGTGAGATCACGACCTGAGCCGAAGTCGGACGCTTGGCGGACTGAGCCACCTAGACGCCCTTTAATTTGGTATCTTGACTGATGAAAAGATTTCTCTGGCTCACTTTGCTGAAAGTTCACTTACGGAATTTTCCATAGAACCAAAATCACCACGGGGATTTATATTTTCAAGATGGTGAGCAAAGAGCACGAAGCCGCGTGCGTCCCTCCAAGCGCACGCCCGCGTGGCTGGCCTGCTCTGTTGCCGGCTGTGCTCTCCGGGAGTCGACGCTGAGCAGGGGTTCCGCATGCCCGGTGTTTACCGGGATTAGCATCTGTGGAAGGGGAACAGGGAGTCCCGGTCGGAGGGAGGAGTCAAAATGCGACACCGTCGTGACAGAGATTTGACCAGTCCCTTGGATGCCCCGGACCCCCCGTGGCCCAGAAGAGACGCGAGGTTGGGCCGGAATGTCTTTGTGGGCTCGTCCCTACCAGGCGCTGGGTGCGGGCTGCCCCCGCTGCCCCCTGTGATTAGCACCAGGTTTGCCCCCTGTAGAGTCACCGCGGGAGGACACAACCTTCCCAGGTGACCCGCATCCTTCCGAAGAGAGTGTGAGCAAACCGAGTCCGGCTGTATACACGTGACAATAATCACAGCCCAAAACACAAGCTGGGGGGCAGCCGGCTGGCTCAGTGGGTGGGGCGTGTGCCTCTCGCTCTCCTCGTTTTATCGTCTGTCGGTGACGGCTGCTGAGACCCAGCATCTCACCAAGGCTGGCAGACTGTTGTCTCTTCCAGTTGTCTCTCACCCCTGCTCTTATTAGCCAAAATTCTTCTGTGAAGAAAAGCGTTGCTGGGGCGCCCGGGGGGCTCAGCCGGTTGAGCGTCAGACTTCGGCTCAGGTCGTGATCTCACGGTTTGTGGGTTCAAGCCCCACATCGGGATCTATGCTGACAGTTCGGAGCCCGGAGCCTCTTCGGATTCTGTGTCTCCCTCTCTCTCTGCCCCTCCCCTGCTATCTCTCTCTCTCAAATAAATAAACATTAAAAAAATAAAAAATAAAGTGTTGCCCAACCAACCACTTCCCCTGAAACACGGCGCATACAGGAGAGTCAGGTAAATGCACGTCCTTTCCCTTACTGATTTTCAGAATGCTCTAGTCATTTAAAGATAAAGACGGGTGTAAATATTCTTTATCAGCAGAAACAGCTAGCGGCCACCCTCTGGAGCAAACAGGAAAGCGCGAGCAGATCACTGCAGAGACAATGCTGTAGGGAGCGCTGGTTTAAGGAGTCCCCGAGGCTGTGGGGTGACCCAGGGCTCTGGGGGGCAGCAGAGACCAGCAGCCGCGGCCCCTTTACCGATGCCTTACTGCAGAGCATCGTCACTCATGGCGCTTGTCTCAGCTGGAACGTCAGGAGGCGTGAGGCCATGTGCCGGTCACGGGTGCAGGAGGAGCAGGGGCTGTTCCCGGTGTCCCAGTGTCCCCAGTGTCCCCCGTGTCTCTGTTGTCCCCGGTGTCCCTGTTGTCCCCAGTGTCCCCCGTGTCTCTGTTGTCCCCAGTGTCCCCGATGTCCCTGGTGTCCCCGGTGTCCCCAGTGTCCCCGACGTCCCTGTTGTCCCTGGTGTCCCCATTGTCCCTAGTGTCTCTGTTATCCCCGGTGTCCCCGTTATCCCCAGTGTCCCCAATGTCCCTGTTGTCCCCAGTGTCCCTGACATCCCTGTTGTCCCTGATGTCCCTGTTATCCTTGGTGTCCCCATTGTCCCCAGTGTCCCTGTTGTCCCCAGTGTCTCTGTTGTCCCTGGTGTCCCTGTTATCCCCAGTGCCCCCAATGTCCCTGTTGTCCCTGGTGTCCCCATTGTCCCCGGTGTCCCTGTTGTCCCCAGTGTCTCCGTTGTCCCCAATGTCCCTGTTGTCCCCAGTGTCCCCGTCGTCCCTATTGTCCCTGGTGTCCCCGGTGTCCCTGTTGTCCCCAGTGTTCCCATGTCCCAATTGTCCCCGGTGTTTCCATTGTCCCCAGTGCTCCCGGTGTCCCTGGTGTCCCCGGCCCTGCTCCCTGCAGCTGGAAGAGAAGGGTCCCGCCTCTGACAAACAGCAGGAGCCCAGCAGCTGTGTGGGGACTTGAGCACGAGAGAGCAGCCCCCCCAGTTCAACCCCCGTTTTCCATCGATTTTTTGTCTCTTTCAACAGTGCCAATATAGTGTCTTGGGAAAACACGTGGGCTTTTAGGGGAGACGAGCCTGGGTTCAAATCCTCCTGCTGCTTAGCTTGGTGCCGCTGTGCTCTCATCTGTGACGCCCCGTCGGCGACAGCGGCTGTGGCCCAGACGGGACGATGCGAGCGCAGGGCCGGGCCGGGGGCTCCGCGTGTGGCACGCGCATGCGTGTGTGCATAACCGCGGGGTGGACCCCTGACCTGGGCCCGGGGGGCTTGGCCGCCCTCCAGGGCTGACGGCTGCATTCAGCTCACCAGGCGCTGTCTCCCCTGGACGCGGGTGGCCCGGTCCAGCTCACAGCACGGCCGTGTCCTCTGGGTCAGGTGAGCAAAGACCCGCGAGGAAAGTGACGTCTCCAGGTGACCGCGAGGATGGGACAGAGTGAGGCTGAAATCCGGGTCCGCCGTCCGTCCGGGGCTCCTACTGGCTGCATCTAAACTACTATTTCTAGATACTCGTAGCCTTCTCCCAGCACTTCCTACTTTGTCTCGGTTTCAGTCATACGTGCAACCCTTTTCAGACTATCACACACGAAATAAGAGCCCTCAGGGCACACGTGTACTTGAATTCCATACTTTTATCCCCCCGGGGCTCGATTCTGTCGTGTCTTGCTAATCCAAGGACGCAAGACACAAAGCTCGCATGGAATTGCACGTTTAGTGAGTTATTCCTTCATTAGGCACGTGCCGAACACCTGTTCTGTGTCCAGCACTGGGCCACAGCGAGGGGTGTGTGTATCGGGGGAGAGACTCAGGGACGAACACGCAGTTTCCGCGTGCCAGGAGGGTCTGGGCACAGGAGGCGTGGCAGGAAAATTGCACACGGTGGGCGGGGAGTGGGGGGCGGGGGGCTCTCACCGTCCGTTCTGCCCGAGGAGCACCCGATGGGCTGCGTGGGCATCAGGTGGTGAGAGTCCGGGTGCTGGGCCCGGGACACAGGATGTCACCCTCAAGGCAAGCTGAGGGGCCCCGAAGCTCCTCATGTAACAGAATCATCTGGAGGTTGGAGGGATTTGGGAAGTCGGGGACACTGTTGCCGTGATCCGGGCCTGAAGGGATACAGAATTGTGCGGAGGCCGTGGCTTGGGGTGCGGCGAAGGGAAGGGACCCCAGCAATGATATCGAGGGATACTTGGGGGAAAGACTGTCGCTTCTCTGCCATCCGAGGGTCCTGGCGGGGTCCCCAGCCCACGCACACCACCCCTCTGCCTGCTGCACGGTTGTGTGTTTAACGGTCAGTGTTCAAAGCTGGATTAATTACAATCCTTGATTCATGGCACGTTCTCATCGTTAGTCCACGCGTGGCTTGCTTTAACAAACTTACTACTAATAGTGTGATAAAGCCCTGTAAACGCATCCGCCACCCTGCCCGAGAACATCGCCTAAACCTTGCATGTCTCCGTATTCCCGTCCCATCTCCCTCCTCGAGGCGGAAAAGACCACGCTCCTGATCCTTGTGCTCAGCTTTCCTTCTGGGTGCGTTTTATCAGTCATTTATTTATTTTTAAGCATTTTATTGTTAACGAGTCTCTACACCCTACACAACTCCGAGATCGAGTCGCAGGCTCCACCGTGGGCCCCTGGTGTGTGTTAATTCATATCCTTGCGTGTGTGTGTTTTCCCCCCACATTTGAAGTTGCCCCACTCCTCAAAAAGTGGAAGATAGAACGACCCTACGGCCCAGCAACTGCACTGCTAGGTATTTATCCAAGGGATACGGGTGTGCTGTTTCGAAGGGCCGCATGCACCCCCATGTTTATAGCAGCGCTATCGACAAGAGCCAGAGTACGGAAAGAGCCCGAATGTCCATCGATGGATGAATGGAGAAAGAAATGGGGGTATATATGTATAATGGAGTATTATTCAGCAATCAAAAAAAAGGAAATCTTGCCATTTGCAACTACGTGGATGGAACTGGAGGGTATTATGCTAAGTGAAATTAGTCAGAGAAAGACAAAAATCCTATGACTTCACTCATAGGAGGACTTTAAGAGACAAAACAGATGAACACAAGGGAAGGGAAACAAGAATAATATAAAAACCGGGAGGGGGACAAAAACGTAAGTATGGAGAACATATTAAATATGGAGAACAAACAGGGTGGCTGGAGGGGTTGTGGGAGGGGGGATGGGCTAAACGGGTAAGGAGCGTTAGGGAGGGCACTTGTTGGGGGCACTTGGGGGGCTCAGTCATTTAAGCATCCGACTTCGGTTCAGGTCATGATCTCAGAGTCTGTGAGTTCAAGCCCCGGGTCAGGCTCTGTGCCGACAGCTCAGAGCCTGGAGCCCGCTTCGGATTCTGTGTCTCCCTCTCTCTCTGCTCCTTCCTGACTCACACTCTCTCTCTCTGTCTCTCAAAAATAAATAAATGGTAAGAAAAAAAATTGGGGGGCACCTGGGTGGCTCAGCTGGTTACGCATCTGACTTCGGCTCAGGTCATGATCTTGCGGTTTGTGGGTTCGAGCCCCGCGTCGGGCTCTGTGCCGACAGGTGTGAGCCTGGAGTCTGTTTCAGATTCGGTGTCTCCCTCTCTCTGCCCCTCTCCTGCTTGTGCTCTCTCTCTCAAAAATAAACACTAAAAAACAACCTTAAAAATTAAAAGGTAAGAGCTTCCCTGAACTTGGGGGTCGAGCCTGGCAGCCTCCTGAGTTTACTTTGTGTTCAACACTTAAAACGTTCCTTTTACAGAAAAATCTTTGAGGGCCGCCTGGGATGGCTCAGTCGGTGAAGAGTCTGATTCTTGATTTCGGCTCAGGTCTTGATCCCAGGGTCGTGGGATCGAGCCCTATGTCAGGCTCCGTGCTGAATACGGACCCTGCTTGGCATCCTCTCTCCCTCTCTCTCTGCCCCTCCCCCCGTTCTCTCTCTCTCTCTCTCTCTCTCTCTCTCAGCTGATAGTTCAAGAGAGCAGATTGTGTTTCTGCCTCTGCACGTCAGCAGATACCCGAGGGCGCAGGTCCCCGGTGAGGGCATCGCTCTGACAGCCTGGAACAGCGGGGATGCAGAGGGGCGGCGGCCGTGTGCGTGGAGGTGGTGAGGGGCCCCGGGGGGGACAGGGCAGAGCGCGGACATCACGCCGCACGCAGCCGGACCCTCAGCCTGGTCAGCGACCCAGGACCCGTGGGCCCGGCGGGTTCTCTCGCCCGCTAGTTAGCGGTGGGCTTGTCCTCGACACGCCGGAGCCAGAGCTGGAGCTGGGGAGGCGGTGGTGGCCCGCGGGGCAGTCCCGGCCCTGTTGGCAGAGACGACGAGGGCTCCGAGGAGGCCAGCAGGTAGCAGGGCAGAGCTAGGTGACTGCCCGGCGCGAGGGGTCGTCTATGAGGGCAGGGCAGCTGGGCTCGTCCGCCGCCTGGCGACCACACAGAAGCCCCCTGCCCTTTCGCTCTCCTGTGCGCGCAGTCGCTATTTCATACCTTCGGTGTCTCAGTCGCCTCCGCCCCCTGGGCTCTCTCAGCCAATGTCCTCCACCCCTACGTCCACGAGGAAACGTCACAGCCACCGGAAGAGAACTTCCCAGGGCCCCACTGTCCCGCCGCCCCTCACGTGCACACCTGCCTTCTCGCCTGTGACAGGGACGGACTGCGCGTGCTCCCAGGAAGACCCGCCCCACCCCCCGCCTCCCCTTGGGCTCTAGGTCTGAACTCAGGGACACCCTCGTGCGATTTCCCTCCGTTTCTAGAAGGAGAGAGCGTGGACTGTGTCCAGTGAGATGGGGGTGGGGAGCAGCCACTGGTTTGGGCCACCTGAAGGTCACGATGGCCTCTGCGGAGCATGTGACTGAGTGACGGGAAGAGAGGACGGGTGGGGCGTGGGGTGCAGAGAACTCGGCTCCGTGAGGGTCTCCCCTCCCTGGTGGAACCGCGTTCTGTGTTGTAACGAGAGAGGGAGGGGCGGGGCAGGGGTGCAGGGGCGGGAGAGGTTAGAAACAGAAGACGCTGAGGGACAAGGTCCAGCAGAGAAGCCGACGGACGACGCAGGGCGCCCCGCGGCCACTGGCAGCGGGGCCCGAGTGCCGGGAGCGTGTGACACGGTGACACAGTGACAACACGAGCCGCCTCAGAGACCCCGCAAGCAGCGTCCAGGTCACAGGTGGCGCTCTGTGCGGCCAGCGTCACGAACTTTACACGTACCCGACTCCTGTCTCCCGCGGCCCCGTCTCTGAACAGGCCGGGTCGGGGGGTCGCCATCAGCTCTCGTCCGGCTTCCAGCAGCTGCCTCCCGACTCCGCCTTCCTCCGGGTCCCCCGCTGCTGCGGCCACTCCGGAGACTGTCTGTGCTGCCCTCAGGTCTGGGACGTCCCCTCTCACGGCCTCTGTCGGGACCCTCAGCGCCGTCCAAGTCTCCTGTTCTCCAGCAGCATCACGTTCCTCGTGGGCAGGAAAGGCGTTTATCTGTCCTTTCCTCCTTCTACCCGGTGTCCACCTCTGCCCGCCCCGTCTGTGGGGCGTTGCCCGGGTCAGGGCTCCCCTCCAGCAGGCAGGGCAGGTCCTGTGTCATGGCAAGAACGTGGAACTGAGAGACCTGGGGTCACGTCTGCCACGGAGCGACCGTGGGCTGGCCTGACCATACCGTCTACTGTAGACCTTCCGTGGGTCTCCGACCGGCCCTGGATCTATAGGGGCCACGTCGACCTGACCTAATCACCTGCTCATGCTGGGTCAGCAGGATCTGGGTTGGCCGCTGGGGGGCGGTGCGGCGGGGTGGGCGTCTGGGGTGGCGAGTGATCCCACAGGGCAGGAGAGGAACGAGCCCGCGCTCCGGGTCCCCCCTTCTGCCTCGTCGGGGCTGGTCGGACGGGCTTATCTCCCCCCGGCACCCTTGGTGTCCTGGCAGATGGGGCCAGTCTTTCCGCAGAGACCAGTAACGAACGCGTGGGTTATAGCGGGTCTCCTCTGCCCTCCTGTTTTCTTTTAAATTCTCTATCGAATCAAGTTCTCCCGATACGAAGCTCGCCGTTTGAAAGGTTCTTGGTGCACTCTCTGTGCTGGGCGCCCATCACCGACGGCTGGTCCCAGAAGATTCCCACCACCCCGAAAAGAAGCCCCGTCCCTGTGTCAATCCCTCTCCCGCGTGCGTCCAGTAATCTTCGCTCCATTTCTGTGGATTTGCCCATTCTGGGCATTTCTCATAACTGGAGCCATCGGTTATGTGGCCCGTAGGGACGAGCCTCCCTCGCGTGACCCTGTTGTAGCATGTGTCGGACCTCCTCCCCTCTTACGGCTTCTCATCACTTGCCCGGGGACCACGTTGCTTACGGAGTCCTCCGCCGACGGACGCGGGGGCCGAGTCCACTTCGTGTCCCCGTGGGCCGCCGCGAAGGGTGCTGTACGAGCACCCGGGCACAGGTCTCCCTGTTCCTCGGTTCCCTGCGGAGGAGGGAACGCGGAGTTACCGTGTGGCAGTGGGAGGGCCCTCCAGACTGCTTTCCCGACGGTCTGCAACACCTCGCGTTCCCTCCAGCACCGCGGACACTGGGTCCGTGCGTCGTCGGTCTTCGAATCCGGCGGTGGGAGGGCCCGGGAGAGAGGACGCTGCCGGCTCTCGCCGCCCCTTCCCTGATGCTGGTCACGCGGGACAACGTGCTCTGCCGGCCGTAATTGTGTGAGACGCACGCCCGGCCTTTGGGCGATTTCTCGTCCTTGCCGGGGGGACGACGCAGCCTTGGTCCTTCTGCGGATCCGTGTGCACGCACCAAGGGGACCCGTGTGACTCAGGTGCTGCGCGACCACCCTGCCTGGCATCCCCAGTCTCCGAAAGGGGCCAGGGCTTCGTGGAACGGAGTTGGCGGGGTCTTGCGGGGTCTGGGGCGCGAGGCTTTGGGGACGTCTGTCCCGGGTGACGGGCTGCTTCCTCCGGAGCATCGGCCGGGTCACGCTGAGCAGGAGGCCGGTGAGGGTGCTGCGTCTGGGGCTTTCTGGGCTCCAGCGGCACAGCGGCCAGCACGGTAGGAGGGGGCGGGTGGGTGGCATCCAGAAAGCCTGTCCTGGGACACTGGGCGTCTGAAGGATGAGCACAGCAGGGCACCGCCCTGGAGCCCGCATTCCCGCGCCCGAAGGACAGCCAGGAGGCGGGGAGTGGAGGGAAAAGGGCCGGGGTCCCGGCTCAGGGGTCCCGTGGGGCCCCTCCGGCCTCGTTCCCCTGAGAGTGGCCGGCAGGGTCTGGGCTTCAGGCCAGGTCTGTGTTTGCAGTGACCGCTCAGGTCAGTCTTGGCTTTGGACACTTGGCCGTAGATTCCAACTGAAAATACGTATTTCCTTTCCTTTCCCACAGACCGGCTAGATTTCTCCTGGAGGCCAGTGCATCTGGAAGATTCCGTGTTGACTGAATGGAGCCGTGGTCCTGCTTCTCCGGGAGGAGAGGCCACCGGCTGAGAGCAGGGTCACCTTTGGGGGCCGGCGGCGGATCCAGGGCAAGTGGGAGCCCAGCAGGGAGGGTGGGGCCCCCGAGCAGCCGCGGCCCCGTCTCCCCGCTGAGGCCGGACAAACTCAGCTTTACGGTGGGTGCCTGTCGGCTGGCCCAGACCTGCCCACCTGCCTTCGCTCCCAGACCGTCCCCCTCAGAAGGTCAGAACCGGGTGCCGTGGAGGTCAGCTGGTCGGCTGGCCCGGAGCGCCCCGTGTCTGCAGATCCGGGTCCCGCCTCGGACCCTGTGACTCAGACCTGTTTTTGGAGGGCGGGATGGCGGCAGGGCCTCAGGGAAGCAGCGTTTTGGGCAAGCACTCCGGGGGATCCTCGCCCACCCCGTGTGGCTTCCGGGCTGCTGTTCGCAAGTGACTACAGGCCTGGTGGCTCTAGAAGCGCAGAAACCCTTCGGCCACGGTTCCGGAGGCCGGAAGTCCACACTCTGTTTCCCTGTGGCCGCAGCCAAGGCCACGTGCCTGCAGAGGCTCCGGGGCTGTGTTCCCGGCCTCCCCCAGGTCCGGGGCTGGTGGCATCCGTGGCCTGTGGCTGCAACGCTCCAGCTGCTGTCCCGTGGGCACATCGCCTCCTCCTTTTTGTGCTTGACACGTCCGGCCCCTCCTGGGTCTCTCGAGGACACTCGTGGTTGCATTTGGGGCCACGATAATCTCCCCATTTCAAGAGCCTCAACTTAATCTTATCTGCAAAGATCCTTTTCCGAATAAGGCTCACAGGTCCCAGGGATTAGGTGTCCAGGTGTCCAGGTCTTGGGGGACCATTCTCCAGGCTGCCACACACGCTAAGTTCAAAAATCCCTGATGTGTGAACGGGTGGTCTCTGGAGGGGAGGGGTGGGGAGGGGAGTGAGAAGGGAGGGGAGGGGGCAGGGAGGGAAGGGGAGGGAAGGGAGAGGGTAGGGTGGGGAGGGGAGGGAGAGGGAGAGGAGAGGGGGAGGGGAGGGGAGGGGAGGGGAGGGGAGGGTGGGGAGGGGAGGGGAGGGGGGAGGGGAGGGGAGGGGAGGGCGGGGAGCAGGTGCTGGGTTGAGGGAGGCAGGCTTCCAGTGACCATGAGTGCATCTCGGGGGTGGGAAGTGCAGAGCGGGGACTGGAGTGGACAACACTGTGATGACCGTCCGGTGGCAGAGGTGACCACACCGGCCGTGGGGAGCACCTCGGAGCGTGGAGACATGTCGGGTCAGTCTCTTGTGCGCCTGAAACCAGCGTAATGCCTGCGTCAACTACGCTTCAGCAGTGAAAGTTAGAACGATCACGCATGGGGTCCACGTCCAGAGAGGAGACCAGGCCCAGGGGACTGGAGCCACGAGAAGAGTGCCCCATCCAAGGTCACATTCCCTTCTCAGCAGAGAAGCCGTGACTCCTGACCCCCAGGCCTTCCCTTCCTGGCCCTCCGGGTCCCCAGGAACAGCGACAGCTGACACCTGCTGAGCGAATCCCACACCCTGTCTCGTGACGCCCCAACTGGTGACACTCTCAACCCTGCAAGGCGGGTCCCCCTATTATCTTCCATTTTACGGATGAGAAAATTGAGGGGAGGAGGTTGAATAATATGCTCAAGGCGAGCTAATTACTGGTGGACGTGGGACAGAAACAACCTAACCTCGCTCGTGGGGCAGGCTCCGCTGGGCTCGCTCTGACATTCCCACCCCCCACCCCCCTTCCTGGCCATCCTCTGAGCCACTCCCCCAGGGCCCGGCAAACACTGGAGCCATAGGACTGGTCTTCCCACGGGGCCAAGGGCAGGGGAGTGGGCCTTGCCCAGGGTGGGAGCGGCTGGGATGCCACCAGACCTCCTAGGGAGGGGCCCCCCCCCCGCAGGTTCCCAGCCTCCTAAGTGTTTGCAGAAACGCTCAAGGCAAAGGCGAAGGTGGGTGACATTCATTAGCGCTTTTGTGACTCACTTCCCAGGGAGCAGGCCCCTGGATAAAGGTTCCCGGCAGCGTCACCTCCCCGTGGCAGGTGCCCGAGAGCGCAGCACGGCTCTGCCCCCTGTCCCACCCGGGGAGCCCTCGGCCATGTCTGCGCTCCCGGCCAGCGTATCTCAGCGGTGGGCGGCGGCTCATGGTCTTGGCTCCCAGCACAAAGCCGTCAAGTATTTAGGCCAGGACTTCGAGACCCTGAGGAGGCAGTGCTTGGACTCGGGGGTCCTGTTCAAGGACCCCGAGTTCCCAGCGTGCCCGTCAGCCTTGGGCTACAAGGACCTTGGACCACACTCCCCCCAGACTCGAGGCGTCGTCTGGAAGCGACCCCCGGTAAGCAGACCGGCTTGCAGCTGAGGGTCACACGGATGGAGAGTCCTCACTTCTGGTCGGAAGTAGTTGGGGGGGAGAAATCGTGCCCCTGGGCCCTAAGTTTCTGGGTCCCCTATTTTAGAGCAATCCCCCCCCAAGACTTTCTCAGAGGCAGTGAGCTATGGAGGGAACACCACACACAGGCTTTGGGACCAGAGGCGTTGGATCTGAGCCCGTGTGGCCGTGTGCAGAAACCTCACCTTTCTCATCTGTGGAACGGTGCTTCAGGGTGGGGGGTGCAGAACCGTCCTCCCCAAACCCAAGCCGTGACCTCCTGCTCCGGGACCCTTGTCCAGTGACTCAACCGGAAGGATGGGGGCCCCTCTGCAGGGTGAGGGCCGAGACCAGGGCTCCGTGCCGTGTCTGGCACATAAGGCGAGTCACAAGGGACCACGATCAGCGGCCCTACGCCAGGCGCCTCTGTTCTCGCCCACAACGGGAAAGCCAAGCTGTGGGAGCCATCTCCTCGGCAGGGGTGGGGAACGGAGCGCGAGGCAGGGACAGCGCCGCGGACGTGATCAGAACCGTCCTTCGGTTCCAGCTCCCGCTGCCCCAGGGTCTGCGTCCTGCCCGGTTTGCAGGACGGTCTCCTGGAGAAACCCGTCACCCCACTCGCTCCTGCCAACCCGGCCCATCCTCCGTACCCGAGACCTGAGGGGCTAGTCGGGGGTGTTGGCAAAATCGAGGCCGGGAATCGGTTTTGGATTCTTATTTCGAGAGTTGACGGCCATTTCGTTTCCAAGGACAGGTCGTCCGGCCTGAGTTTTGGGCCAGGCGTGGGCTCCGTCCCGGGGAAGGCGGTCGGGGAGACCCTGAGGAGGGAGCTGTGGTCCCAGCTGTGAATCGGGGACAATGGAGGCGCTGCACAGGGACGTCAACTGCAAGCCAGGGGACCCGGGGTGTCCAGAGGGGGCAGCCTAGTGGGGCTGGGGACCCCAAAGGGCCTGGGGAGGGGTGAACGGGGATGACGGGGGTTTCGCCGGGTGACCGAAGCCACAGGTCAGTTAACCTTTGCCAAGGTTTTCTCCTTCATCTGAGATTCTCAAAGCTCCTACCTCCCCGACCACTTTGCTCTGCCCTAAACCGAGTCTTCACCGGGTCTCACTGTCCACGTAAACACGGTCGCTGTAAAGCGGACGCGTGGGTTTGCTTGAGGCTGTGCTCACACACCGTGAGGTGTCACACATCCTCTGAGACCCTACCGACGTCACACAGGCTCCCGAGCTGGAAACGGCCCTGACCCTCCCTCCGTCGGGCGCCTGCCCCGGTACCTGGGAAAACCAGCCCGGCCAAGAGGCTGGGCCCCATCCCCGGATGCCTCGGGGCCGCAAGAATGGGGGCGTCCCGACTGGAGCTGCACTGATGGGCCCCCTTCCCCCTTCTCTCCTTCCTTCTTTTTCTTGCTTCTACTTGTGGGAAAATACACATAGCGTAAAACCTCCCGTCCCAACCGCCTCTAGGCTTGCCCGCCAAGCACTTACCCTTTCATGCACTGCCAACACGCCATGGGCTCCCAAACAGCTTGTGAAACGGGGCCTCTGTCCTCACTAAACACTGTATGTGGAACCACACGGTATTCGTCCTTCCGTGACCGGTTCATCTCACTCGGTCCGATGTCCTCAGGGTCACCCCTACGGTAGCAGGTGTCAGAATTTCCTTCCTTCTGGAGGCTGAGCCCCAGTCCACTGGGGGCGGACACCACGCTTCTCCCACTCATTCACTAATCGAGGGACGTTCAGGTTGTTTCCACCTTCTGGCTGTCGTGGGTCATGCCGTTACGAACACGGGTGTTCAAGTATCTCTTTGAGACCCAGCTTTCAATTCTTTTGAGTGTATGCTCCGACCTGGCACCGCCAGATTGTATGGTAATAATGTTTTTGATTTTTTTAAAGGAAATAAAATGTGTTTTTTTAGTTTATTTTTGAAAAATGTTTATTTATTTTGAGAGAGAGAGAGAAAGAGTGAGCGAGGGGGAGGAGGCAGAGAGAGAGGGAGGGAGAGGCTCCCAAGCAGGATCCACACTGTCAGCGCAGAGCCCGACGTGGGGCTCGATCTCATGAACTGTGAGATCGTGACTTGAGTCGATATCGAGAGTCAGACACTTAACCGACTGAGCCCCCAGGCTCCCCTTGTTTCTTTATTCTTTTGTTTTATTAATTTTTTTTAATGTTTATTTGTTTTTGAGACAGAAAGAGACAGAGCACAAGCCCCCAGGCTCCCCTTGTTTCTTTATTCTTTTGTTTTATTAATTTTTTTTAATGTTTATTTGTTTTTGAGACAGAAAGAGACAGAGCACAAGCAGGGGAGAGGCAGAGAGAGAGGGAGAGAGAATCCGAAGCAGGCTCCAGGCTCTGAGCTGTCAGCACAGAGCCCGATGCGGGGCTCGAACTCACAGACTGTGAGATCATGACCTGAGCTGAAGTCGGACGCTCAACCGACTGAGCCACCCAGGCGCCCCCCAACAAGTGTCCTCCTTAATGCCCATCACCCATTTAGCCCAACCCCCCACCCACCTCCCCTCCAGCAACCCCCAGTTTGTTCTCTGTATCTAAGAGTCTCTTAGAGTTTGCCTCCTTCTCGGTTTTTATCTTATTTTTCCTTCCCTTCTTGTATGTTCATCTGTTGTTTCTTAAATTTCACATGTGAGTAAAGTCCTAGGACATCAGTCTTTCTCTGCCCGACTTCTTTCGCTCAGTGTAATACCCTCCAGTTCCATCCGCGTTGTTGCAAATGGCAAGATTTCCTTCTTTCTCGTGGCTGAGTAACATTCCACTGTGTGCGCATACAACGCCAGCTTTATCCGTTCATCGGTTCCTGGACACTTGAGTTGCTTCTGTATCTTGGCTGTTGTAGGTGATGCTGCGGTAAACACCGGGGTGCCTGTATCCCTTTGAATTAGTGTTTTTGTATTCTTTGGATAAACACCTAGTAGTGCAGTTGCTGGGTCGTAGGGTAGTTCAATTTTTAACTTTTTGAGGCACCTCCACGCTGTTCTCCAGAGCGGCCGCGCCAGTGTGTATTCCCACCAGCGGCGCACGCGGGTTCCCCTTTCTCCGCGTCCTCACCAGCACCTGCTGTTTTCTGCTCTTTGACAGTGGCCGTCCTAATGTGCGCGGGGTGGCCTCTCACTGTGGTTTTGGTTTGTGTTCCCCTGATGATGATGCTGAGCGTCTCTGCATGTGTCCGTTGGCCACCCGGATGTCTTCCCTGGAGAAATGTCTGTTCAAGTCATTTGCTCATTTTTAAGTTGGGTGATCGGCTTTTTGGTTTCACTCGCTGCTTTGGAGGGTGATGCCTGACTCTGTTTGTACCAGGGACTTCACGCCAGCTGCCCGGCTGTGGCTCTAACGCCCCTGCCTCGCACCAAGCTGTCAACTTGTACCTGTCCTGCGGGGCACGAGGATGGGGTGGGCTGAACACGCATGCACGTATGCTTTGGTTCTCTTGACAGGAGATGATGCTGGCTACTTAGATGTTTCCTGAAATCATAAAATTTGGCATCCCGACCCTTTCAGGGTCTTTGCCTGTTTTGTTTTGTTTTGTTTTGTTTTGTTTTGTTTGCCTATTTTTATGCTGCTGAGCAGAAGGTCTGCTTGGGCTCTCGTCTCGGTGGTTGGTAGAAGACTTGAGTTTGCCCAGATTGAAGATCTCAGGGTCCAGCTTGTAAGCTCAGGATAAGCTTTGGCTATTCACGATCCGAGTGAGATTTTCTCCGCTGGGGCTGGACACGGACGACAGACACAACGGCGGCCGTGTGAGACCCGGGGCCTCCCGCCGCCCTCCCCACGCCGTCCACCCTCGTGTCCCCGCGGCGCCCGGGCCCGCCGCCTGAGGGACGCCTGGCGTGCGCGGCCCAGCTGACGATGTTCTTTTCCGCCCATTTGTTGGCAGTTGAGCATTTGGTGGATCCTGAGGACAGACAGACTCCGGGGGAGGGGGTGATGCCTGCTGCGTAGTGAGGACCCAGGGGAGGGGTGGAGGGCGTGGCTCTTGGGAGGTTGGGGTGCAGATGAGCGGCCGGGCCTCTCCCCGGGGCTGCCACATTCCCTCCTGCTGCTGTCTCTGGACTAATGGATTTGGCCGCATCTATTAGCACTGGTCACGCACAGATGCTGGTGTGCAGCTTACGCAAACCTTCTCTAGTGGGGGGCGGGCAGCGTGTGGCTGAGATCCTGGGTCTGGGCGCCAGGCACATCGGGATTATGGTCCCCTCGGTGCCGTTTCCTGGCCCTGTGACCACGAGCGAGATGCTGACCCCCCAGGACCCAGTCTCGACATCTGTAAAAGGGGTAATGACATCACTTACCTGGTGGGGTTCTCCGGAGGCTTGGATGAGAGAGCGGGAGTGGGTTGAGCACGGCGGCGCTCGGGGCTGGGAGCACCCCTTGGTTCACGTCAGAGGGCGAAGTACAAATAGGAACAGAACACACGGGGCCAGGGCAGGGGCGTTAACCTGACCGTGGAGTCCGGGACGGTTCATCACTGCGGACATTTGAGTCGGAAGGTGGGGTTGGGAGCGGGAGCAGGAGGGCACGGGTGGGAGCGAGCAGGGCTGTGCAGGTGTGCGGGAGAGAGGGGGGCTGTGGGAGACAGAGGTGAGGCTGGGAGGTCAAGGGGGCCGGCCGCAGGGGTGGGAGCGCCAGGCAGGTGATGAGGCCACCACCCCGGCGGTGGTGACCGAGGTGACAGCACCGTGGGCTCTGGAAGCCACGGCCGGAGATCCTGAAACTGTCAGACGTGGGCTGATGCCCCGGGGCGCTGTGTTTCCCCGTCACCGCTGTCACCGTCACCATCACCTGGAGTGTGCCGTCCAGTCACTTCCTGCCTGGGCCTCCTCAGGGTGCCCGGGGGTCCCTGTGCCCTGCCCCACAGGCTGATACGGGCTGGAGTAACGTATGTGTGTGTTGAGATCCCTGCCCCAGCGGCATTAACACCATTACGGAGCAGGGGGAGGGGGGGGACGCATGCCTCTCCGAAACCGCCCGGGCCAGCGCGTTCCTCAGTATCTCCCGCCCGCATTCCGGCAGCAAGCCGTGTGGGGAGACTTCGGGAACGCGCTGCGGCCACGGCTCCGAGCCGAGACGCAGTCTGCTCACGGAGCTGAGGGTCCGCACGACCCGGGAGTCGTGGCGTTTCTTGGTGCCCGTTTCCGAGGAGGCGTCGTGAATGATGCTAACCGACGACGCGATAAACCAACGTCCCCTCCGCCTGTAGGCCACGCGGTGCCATTCCTCCGACAGGGTACGCCGCCTCCGGGTCTCGCAAACCACGGTCTCTCAGACCGAGCGCAAGATCTTAGCAGAACTTGGTCTGAGTCTGCTTAGATCTCAGTCTCATGAGCTTACGTCACAGGAACTGTGACTTGTGCAGCTGGGGACATGGCCATCCTCCGTGGCTGGGGGTTGAAGCCAGGGGTTTGGGTTGGCGCGACTTGGGACTCGAACTCGCGGACCTCAAGAACAGGACCTGAGCTGCAGTCGGATGCTCAGCTGACTGAGCCACCCAGGCACCCCGAGAGTATGTTTTTAATGTTTGTTTTTGAGAGAGAGAAAGTGTGAGTGTGGGAGGGGTCGAGAGAGAGGGAGACGGAGTCCCAAGCAGGATCTGCCCCATCAGCACAGAGCCCGACGCGGGGCTCGATCTCCTGAACCCTGAGATCATGACCTGAGCCGAAGTCAAGAGTCAGATGCTTAACTGGCTGAGCCGCCAAGCACCCTGGGAGGGGACAGTCTTTCAGGAGGGTTTTCAAGGAGCGAGATTCTGTGAGACCCTGCTCGGTGCGTCCTCTCGTCTTTCTTCTCGACGTTTTTTGTCCCTCTCTTTTTAATTTTTCATTTTCCAAATCTGTCCCCCTTCTGCTCCCCAAGAGCTGACGGTCTGGAGGCCGGGAGCCCCCAGCACCTGGCATCAGCATTTGCAGCTCTGAGAACCCCTGGCGTGGCTGACACCAGGGCGTCTCTCAACTGCCCCTGGAGGTGGCCGAGAGGGACCCGGACAGAGCTGCAGGCCCGCCAGCGGCCCAGCCGCATAACCTGCGGTTCTTACAGCGAGGTTGTGAAGTCTCCACGTGCTGAGAAAGCGCGGACAAGACACGTGTGATCGAAAGCCGGCATCTACCGCGACCTCCTGCCTCCCCCCTACCCCGGTCCTTCTGCCTCCTGCCTCCACACACACACACCCCATCCTCCTGCCTCCTACCTCCCCCTCCCCCCCCGCCATTTCCCCATGGTCGGTCACAGAAGGGTCTCTGTTCCTTGAGGGTCCACCCTCGCCCTGGACAGTCTGCCGGAGGCAACGCAGACCCACCTCTCCCTTGGGGACAGAGCCGTGGTCAGCCCCTCGGACAGTCTGCATCCTCTCCCACCCAGAGAGCCCCAGACACAGTCCCTCTCGGGTGTTTCTCGTTCCCCCCCCCCCCGAGCGTACGCGGCCTACACCCGGCTTTTCTCCGACTCTTCCGTGAGGGTCAGTCCTGGTTTCCCGAGCAAAGGCCGGAAGCACCTTGAGTCTCAGGACCGGTTCTCCCTTCGCTCCCGCCTTGCCCTCTTGCCCGCCTGCCGAGCTGTGCGTGGAGCGGGCTCCCGGACGAGTTGGACAAGCTGCTCGGGGGAGTACACCGGCCCCGTGGTGGGGGGGTTCACAGGAAGGAAGGACTTCTCGCGGGGCCCGGAGCTCCAGGCGGATGCCCCGCGGAGGCGCGTGAGCGCAGGGAGCGCGGCTGGGGTGTGTGGGTGCATCACCGCGAGCTCTCGCCTGGGGTCACACCACACGCCCCAGCGCCTGGGTCAGTGCGAGGGGCCCCCTTCATGCTGTCAGGCGGTTAATGAGCGTCCGCGGGTGCACAGCACTAGTTGGGGCGAGGAAACGCTTCTGTAAGCCTCTCTGTAGGTAGGGGTGCTGAGAGGTGAGCTCACGAGTCACCACATTATTGCCGGGGCCACTGCCTTTCGTCCCTCCCTGCCCTGCATCTCCGCTCTGCACCCTGACCGCCTTCCCCCTCCGCACCCCTGCTCCGCACCCCGGCTGCCTCCTCCCTCCTCCAGGCTGCAGAGTCCTCGGCAGGTGATCTGGGCTCCTCCCAGGCTGAGCCCTGACCGTGACGCTCCCTGACCTCCACTCCTTCCGGCACCGGACGACCAGTGACTCATGTTTTGTCCCCTCGCTTTCAGGAGCTGTGTGCCAGCCCTCAGTTTATCGTTGATGGAGCCAGGCGCTCGGACATCTGTCAGGGAGACCTGGGTGAGTACGGGGTCAGCCACAGCCCTCTTTGTCCGTGGTCAGGGCGTGCGTGTGGCCGTGTGCTGACTGACGCGAGATCAAGCTGTCGGACGCGCCATCGCCTGTGCGATTTTCTGCGTGGGTCTGCGTTTCCAGGCGGTTGTCTTCACTGTGAGTCTGCACAGCTGGGAGTGTCACTCCCCCGTGGGGCTCCCGCGTGGCACCCGGCCCCTCCTCACGCGAGAGTCACGAGCCGGGATGGCGGGCGCACGGTGGCGACCGTGCTGCGATGCGTTTCGAGGCTGGTTGCCTGTAAGTGGACGTAACTCGCCCATGGAATGGCCACGTCCGTATAATTGTGGTCTGTCCACGGGACGGTTCTAAACTCCGTACGAAGACGAGGATCCCGTTTTCTCGCCAAGCTGTGTCTCGTAGCCTGGAATCCTGGGAGAACAGCGTCCACCTCCCAACCTCCCACGCTCCCTCCGAATCAGATGCACTTACACTTAGAAAATCGTTTATCCCAAGTTTTTGCTAAGTTCTGGCCTCGGGTGGGGGGCCGAGGCTCCCCTTGAAGGTGCCTCAGGGCTGCTGGCCTCTCAGCCGCCCCCGGCCCGTGGGGTCTGCGCACGGAGTCGCCCGACGCCGACGTCTCAGGGGACGGGGTGGCCCTCGGTCGAGCTCACTGGGCTCCTGACCGCCAGCCCGCGCCGGCTGCAAGGCCAGAACTGGAGATCAGGCACCGGGTGATCCAGTCCCACCCGGAAAACCAGCAAAGCAAAAGGAAGCATCCACACGGGCCCGGAAACCCTGTCTTCCCAGGAAGCCCCTCCCTCCTCTCCTGCTGGTTCCAGCCGAGAACACCTGCTCTCCTCGGCCTGCCAGGAGGTTCTAGGAATTGGAAGTTCACGGAGCATTTTATTTTAGGTGTTCCCGCATCCTGGCTGTTACACGTGGAACAGACACCGCCTCGGCCGGAGCCCACAGAGCGTGAGAGCAGAGCGGCTGGGACGTGGCCGCGGCCTCCGTGTCCCAAGCCCTGTGACTTCTGTGCCCCTTGTGCCCGGACTCGCGGCCCTTTTACTTCCAGCCAAATGTTTAACCTAATTAGCGTGCGTCTCAGGGACACAGCTTTGAATGTCCACTTGTGACGGCTCCTCGTTATAGACGCGTTAACTTTGGGAAAGGTATTTAGTAAGTGCCTTTTAATCGTCGGCCTGAACAGAGGCTCTTGAGTAGTTTCGAGCAGGGAGAGGAGAGGTTTCCAGAGGAGGCCTGCGTGTTGCCATGGTGAGCGCATGCAAATGTGGGGCCAGACATGGACCGACTGCCCTCAGAAGCCGCCTCCCGGGTAGTGAGCGGGGCCGCCAGCCGGTGCCCCGGGGGAGCCCAGCCTCCGCGGCGGCCTTTCGAGAGCGGAGCGTAAAGGGGCTGGAGGGCGCGTGGTGGGGGCCTGAGGGCCAGCCGGGCGCCCTGGGCCCCGGGTGGAGGCCCCCGGGGGAGGCTCCCCATCCGACCAGGAGCCCGGCGGCCCTGGCGAGTCAGGGCGCGCCTCCCACGGTGTTCGTCCAGTGCTGAGAGTCCGATAGAGCACAGGGGGCCCTACTCTGGGTTTACTACGTTTTTATCACCATTGCTACCCCCGGTCTATCATTTTGTTATTTCGGATGCACGCCGTTCACCAGTGGCGAATCCCGGAGAGTGTGCGGTGAAAAGCTAGCTGCCCGCCTCCCCGGGGGCCCGCCGCCCTGTCACCGCCTCTTGTCCGGCCCGCTGGCTTATCGTGTCCTTGCGCTGGCGGCAGAAAAGTGTAGGCACCGCTGTTTGTTCTCTATGCGCTTAACCAAGTGCTGGTCTTCCCACAACGTGTCGGGACAGCTGGGTCCCCTTCCCGCTCAGTGCTGTCCCGTCTTGACGTCGCCTGCCGAGCCGTCTTCCCCTTTGCTGTTACGACACGTGTAGCAGCGGATGTCCTTCTTCCCCGGCCCTGTCGCGCGTGGGTGCCTGTCCCTGGGCCTGCGGCACCGCAGGTTCGGTCCGCGGGGCGCCGATCTGCCGCCCGCCGGGCCGGGCCTGCCTCCCGGAGGCGTGAGCCGCTCCGCGCCCAGGGGAGACTCTGGGCTCACCTCCGGTCCAGGGCCTGGCCTTGTCTGGAGGCACAGTTTTAGGAGAATCAAGGCTGGGAAGCGAGTGATGCTACCCAGCTCCTAGCGCCGCGGGCCAGGAGCGCAGGAAGCGCCCGTTCTGGGCCCCTGGGCTCCGCGACCGCGACTATGGGGCAGACGTCTCCGGCAAGTGGGTTCTGACGCTCGCTGCCTTCAGCAAATGGGGAGCAGAGACGTCCGGAGTCCAGAGGGAAATTAGATCACTCCTTTTGTTTTTTGTTTTAGGTTTATTTATTTATTCTGAGAGAGACAGAGAGAAGACAAGTGGGGGAGGGGCAGAGAGAGGGGGAGAGAGAGACTCCCAGACACACTCCCCACTGCCAGCGCAGAGGCCGACGTGGGGCTCGAACCCACAAACTGTGAGATCACGACCTGAGCTGAAACCAGGAGCCGGACGCTCAGCCGACCGAGCCCCTGGCGCCCCGGAATTAGAATGGTTTCCGAATCACGACTGCTGCTGAGGAGCAGGGTGAGGGAGAAGGGTCCCCTACGAGGCCCTGGTGGCTCTGGGGCCTCTGCCCTGCTTCCTCTCTGCCCGGCAGCGGGCGTGGGCGCTGAGTGTGGGCGTGGGCTCCCCGGGCGCTCCCCGCACCTCCCTGGAATCGCTGTCCTTTCTTCCTGGTTGTCTTTCTTCCGGGTCAGGCCCTGTGTTCTCGTGAAGGGGGCGTGGGTGGCCCGTTCCCCACGTCTCCACAGAGAACCAGCAACAGGTCCTAAATCCCGGCTCCTTCTCTGACGCGTTCCCCTCATGGATTTTTCCGTGTGAGTCGGCGCTCCCGCGAGGGGGCCACGGCGGACCGGTGTCTCCATCCTTAAAACGCTCTCCGGGACGCCTTAGATCTGTGGCCTCCTTTGAGGAGGGCGCGAAGTAAGTCAGTTCATCAGGACTGGCGACCAGGCAGCCTCAGCACGTAGAGAGCCAGACCCCTCACGGACTCTGGTGGGCGCGGGTCAGGCCTCCAGGAGGCGCTCAGCCGCAGATGGCCGTTCCCGCAGCCAGGCCTGGGTGAGGAGGGCGAGGTTCGCTTTTGCCAATGGGGCCTTCTCCTACTTAGGGTGGTCCCCCTTCCCTCCATTTGATACCTAGTGCTCAGTGCCCCTGCGCTCAGACCCACTATCACAGTATCCCGTCTACTCTGAGGAAGGGGCCCAGGACAGTCATTTACACGTTAGTATGAATCTGAGCCACTGGTTACAGGAGGATTTGTGTGTCCTGTGTGGTCGGAATGGTTGCAGGCAAAGATGTGCAGCAGTGGCAGCCGCGGATCACATCACAGTGGCCGTAAATACCTCAAAATACCGTTTCAATCTCTACTCATTACCACCTCGTAATTAAGCTGTCACCAGGCCCCACCCCAAACCTTTTACATCGAACGTTGGCAGAGAAACACAAGCCTTCCTGTGTCGTCATTGAAAAGACATTTTAAGAACGGTTTTGATACAGTTTATGATGTCCTGTTTTTCATGTTATGCATTTAGAAACATTATTCTATCTGTCCCTCACGGGCAGAGATGCTGCTCAGCTCCGCTGGGGTCACTGGGTCTGAGGCCCGAGGCTCCCTGGCCCCCCAGGAGCCCCAGTGTAGAACTTTGGTCCACTAGCAGAGAGAGTCCGTCCGGGGTAACCGCTTGGTCTTCCAGACGCCTGTCCCCCTCCCGTCTCCTGCCCCCGATGCTGCTGGGCTGGCCTGGCCGCACCCGGCGGGGCATGTCTGTGGTGGGCGCGGTTCCCGCCCGGGCCTTCTGCCGCCACGCGCCTCGGGCACCACGCTCCTGGCCTCTTGTGCTTTGCTGAGGCCTTGTAGGTATCTCTGCCCTCCCAGGGCTTGTCTCCACCTCGCCGGCTGGAGGCCGCTGGGTCCGTGCAGATGGTCCCTCCTCACCGGCTTCCGTCTCGGTCCCCGTGCCTGTGGGCTCTCGGTCCCTGTGCCCACGCAGCCCCCCGGCACCTCCTCCTTGCTCTGAGCTTGGAGCCCCTGTTCCCACTGATCCCCACCCGCCTTCCCAGAAGCTGTATCTGGGGATGGGGTCGGGGGCGAGGTACCCTGAGGACATTACGTCTGCTGTTAACCCCCGCACGCGCGTGCGCCTGTTATGTCCCGATCCCCTCTGCCAGCTGGGGATTTATATCCATATGTATTCTTAAATATTCCTCTTGTTACAAGTAAGTCCTTTCTGCTCAGTGCCAAATGATCCTGTGCAGTGAATCGTGAGGTACAAACCCATTTTACAGATCAGAAAACCCAGGACCACAGGAGTTAAGCGGGGGCTGCAGGTGGCTCAGCAGACAAGTCCGAACCCACGTCATTTCTGCTTTTCTGAGCTTGTAGGGACCGATTCTCAAAGCTCCGGTCCCAGTGTCCTGCAGACTGTCCCCCACAGCGTGGGGTTTGGTGGTGACACACAGAGCAGGGCCCCCAACCTGAGGGCGGGAATCTCCCACAGGTGGGTTCTCCTGGAGGGGGGCTGGGACTCTCACCCTGTGACTATAAGGGCCCAGAATGTCCACGGAGGCTCCTGCTCGGGTCCCTTGGGGCACAGGCACTGCTGACTTGTTCGCTCGCTGGCCCCGTTCACCGCCCAGCCCTCCTGGGCAGATAATGCGACCAAGTGGCAGTGTGGTCAGGGAGCAGGTGACGATGACCAGGGTGAACAGGAGACGGGGATGCCCGAGGTCGTGTCCCAGCTGCCATGTGTCCCAGGCTGCCGGGCATCCGGGCTCTGGGCAGAGCCTGGGAGAGGGCAGAGAGGTGTCCGTGGGGCAGAGGCTGGCCCCAGAGGAGGCCGGGGCTCTGGGGACCCGGTCACCCGGCGACTCCGAGGTTTGGAACCGTCTGGCTTTGTCTCTGCTTGCTGGGGTGAGGGCTGGCATCAGCGTGCCTTGGAGGGAAAGAAGAACGGTATAATTACAGGGCTCGGAGGGCCTGCAGGAGGCCACGAGGCCACGTTCCCAAATGCGGGTGGGCCTGAGACGGGTCCTGCTGTGACAGCGTCTCACGTGGGCACCCGGGTGAGACGAGACCCCTCTGCTGGCCTGGGCACCAAGCCAGAGCGGCGAGAGGGAGAGGAGGAGCAGGGGAGCGGAGCGGGGCTGCCGGAAAACTCTGTAGTGACAGGGTTAGAAGGATCGTTGTCACCACCAGGGACGTGTTGCCACAGAGCCACATCAAGCTGTCTTGTCCGACCTCCCTCCAGCGCAGACCCCTCCCGTGGGGCTCTGGCTTGTCAGCCCCCCCGCTCCCCGTGCCAGCATGCCCCTCCCCCAACCCCGGGGACGTGTGCGATGTCTGGGGGCCGTGTGGGTCGTCACCGTGGCCTGGGGTGGGCTGAGCATTCTGTCACACACAGCGGGATTCACTCAGGATACAGGGGCTCAGAGACCCACGTCTGCTTCTGGTCTTACCCGGCTGTCTCCGCTGTCCCCGTGTGCAACGTCGTTGCACAACAGCTAAGGCGTGACACCTTCTCCCCAGTAATCAACACACGGGTTTTCGAATCACTTCTGACAATTTCGTGCCTACCCACGTGATTTCATTCAGGTAGCATTTTATCCTGGGGTCTGCGAAAGCGTCGGGACCCCCTGCCCGCCTCCACTGGGCTGTCCGTGCAGCCGGGGGAGGCTGGGAACTGTGCGGGAGGCCTGGAAGGCGCCAGACGCGGAGGGGAGGAGGCCCGGTTGGCTTTGCGCCAGCGGCAGAGCTAAAGCAGCACCGGCTGGTGACGGCCCGGCAGGCGGAGGCCTCGGCCGCCGTCGAGTCTTGACGGTGGACTTTTACAAGGTGGCCCAAAGCCCTCCACGCCCTGCGCTGTTCTCAGCGGGACCCCGGCTCCCTGATCACGAGTTGGGGGGATCGCAGACCGTCCGATTACAGGGGTTCCGCCCTGTCTCTGAGGGGCTCCCATCTCTTTTGGGCCAACGCTCCTCATTCAGTCGCCCTTTTGGGGGCGCTTTCTTGCTTCATAAAGGCCAGCCCCTCCCCAGCCTCCCCGAGACGCCTGAACACAAGGAAGGCCAACCGTCCCCTGGGCGGGGGGAGAAGGGCCACGAGTTTCTGACTGCGGTCCCGTGTGTGGCCTTCCCCCGGGCGGTTCTGCGACACCCACGGGCCGTCCTGTGATCCAACTCAGTTCTGACGTTGTCTAGGTGGCGTCAGACCCACCAGCCCCGGGCTCAGCCCTACGAGACCGTCCCCGCCTCGGACGCCAGGCTCAAGTCCACGGGCTGACCTGTGCTTCTGACCAACTGGCTGGGGGTGGGAAGGTCCCACGACCCCTCCTTGGGCCAATGTGCCGGAGCGGCTCTCACTGCGCGGGCAAGCATTTTACTCGCTGGAGCTGGTTTCCTAGAAGAGGATGCACCTCACGAACAGTGACGGGGGAGAGGCGCAGGGTGAAGTGGGGACGGGGCGGGGGCGCCGGTCTCCCCGAATCTGCATGTGTGCACCAGTGACAGACGCCTGATGGATAGGATCATTGGCTGCCGGGGGATGATGGGCTCCCAGGTCCGCGGTGGGGGGGGGGGAAGGGGGGACTGAGGGCTCGGTTCCCCTGGCAACCAGTTAGGTAGGTCACCTGCCCCGGGTGGGGGAGGGGGACTGAGGGCTCCGTTCCCCTGGGAGCTTTCAAAGCCACCTCATTACCGTAACAAAAGAGTGAGTGACACTGTCTCCCCCTGCTTCAGCCTGGGTTACCATAACCTAAGAGTGACACTGGGTTTCCTGAGCCCTGAGCTCAGAAACAGGTCCGAGACCGATCGTCATTCGTTACTATAAACGTCAGAGCATCACAGGCCGGCTGGTGCCAGTGTGGTCCCTGGGCTGGTCCCCGGACGTGGGACTCTGTACCCTCGAGGTTCTCCTGCTACAGCCCGGGTTCCCACGCCCGACCCCGCAGCCACCACAGCTCTGGGGGGCGGGGGTTCACCTGCCTTGTTCCCTCCCGGCTCCCAGGGGGCGTCCGGTGGCTGGGCCGGCTCCCTCCTCTCCACCCCCCCCCCCACCCCCAGGCTCTGTGCATCCTGTTCCCAGAGTCCCGGGGGCCCCGCCCTCTGCTGTGGCTTTGTCTCAGCCCTTCTGCTCTTTACTCTGGTTCCTGCTGTTCAGCTTTGAAGGGGCCCCTGCAGGAGCTCGGGCACCTCACCTTTCTCCGTCCTTCCTCCCACCTCCTCCCTGCGCCCCCGTGGCCCAGACGCTGCCCCCCTCCTCCCTCGGTGTCCTCGAGTTCTTGACACGCAAGGTTCACAGTAACACTGGGTGGTCAGACCTCAGGCTTTGACGCTGACGTGTCAAGGGAATTTTTGATTTAGCGACTTCTGTGTCAAAAGCCTGACTCAGGATGGCTGTCTCTTCGCGGACTTAGAGCCTCTTTTGACAGAGCGCCTCATCGTTAGGGCTCGGGTCTGCCTGCTGCTTCGTGGCCCTGAAGCCCGTGGCTGCAGGGGTGGAGGGCTCCCGGGCGTCCTGATTTCAGCGGGATAAAAAATCACTTTGTTATTTTAATAGACATTAGCCCCCTTACAGTATAACCTGAGTGAGAGTGGGAGGAATGAAGCTCAGGTGCCCCCGACTTCCCCTGAGGTCAGAGACCCGGGACCCCCCAGTTCCAGCCGCCTCGTTGCTCCAAACTCTGCCCCTCCTGCGGCGGGACCTTGCTGGGAGGTGGCTGGCGTGGAGGGACTTGTCCGTCACAATTTCCCCCTCTTTCCCGCCCGCCTTGTTCGTCACCGGAGCCTTGTGGCTGCTTCTGGAAATGGGAACACGGCCACAGATCACAGCCGTGTCCCTCTTGAGATTCACGTGGCCCCGGCTTCAAGGCAGGTCCCCAAACAAGTGCTGGAAAGTTCTGAGCAACAGAATACATGTCCCCCCAGGAGCCTCTCCAAGGGGAACATCCTGGCTCGGCGTGTTCCTTAGAAAGAGCATCCGCTCACGCCTGACCGGGGCTGGTTGGAAGCCCAGAGCCTGTGAACCCACCGCGTGCACTCCGAGCTCTGCGCGAGCACGAGGGGGGGCCCGAGAGACGTCAGGACTGAGGCAGATGAAAGGAAGATTAACCTCCTCGAGCCGGGCAGCCCCGTTTGATGTCAGCCACTGAGGGACGCTTAGTTTCCGTGACTTGACTTGTAATGTCTGAGGTGTCGGAGGCGGGCAGCCGGGAGCGAGGTCAGTGCCAGAGGGAGCGGGGGGGGGGGGGGGCCGCGCCTGGCCGTGAGGGCACCTGCCTCCCGGAGTGGCCACCCTGTCAACCCCTCCCCGGGGGCACAGGCCAGGGTGACTTCCCTTGTTATCTCCCCCTGCCCCCAGGTTTAGGGGCAAAGGCCCCGACGTTTCCCCACAGACCCGGGAGACTCAGGAGCAAACACGGAAGGTGCTCCTGGGGATTTGCACAAGGACAAGATGTAATCCATTCATTCATTCCGTCACTTGCTTATTTATTTTTGTCGAACACTCGTTGAGCCCCTACTATGGGTCAGCCACCTGCGGGGGATGCCAGGCAAGGAATCCACATCCCTGCTGGGGCTCCAGGAGGGTGCGCCACCTGAGGGGGGGGGGAGGCAGGGTCACGCCTCGGCTGAGCACCTGCCGTGCAGAAGGAGCTCTGAGTCCACACTGGGTGCTGACCGTGACCCCGAGGTGCACAGAGCGGTTTAGATACGCTCTTCGGGAGACACAAGGGAACAGAGTGACGTGTGGCTGGAGAGGGGGCGGGGGCGTTGCAGCGACTCGCAGGCAGAGGGACCAGGGACCGAGGGGTCAGCCACCCAGGGGGAGGCGAGGGCACGCTCGTGCACATCCGAGTCTGACCGGAGGTCAGGTTCTTGGTAGGAGAGGAAGGAGGAAAGCTGGAGACGTGGGTCACGTTCGCGTGTTTTCTGTCTTTCCACTGTCCACCCCACCAATTGGGTGCGTGGAGGTGAAACGGTCAATTTTCAGGGATGGGGGGGGGGGGGCAGAGAACTTCCCAGGACTCCCAGGGAGGGTGCAGGGGCCGCCGCGACCTTCAGATGCCGGAGGACGGGGTCCATCTGACCCGGAAGGGTGGACTGAACAGGACGGTGAGGGTCAGAGAGGGCAGGGACCCTGCGGGCCGGCCTGACCAGCGTCCCCGTGTCACGGCACAGGTGACTGCTGGCTCCTGGCGGCCCTGGCCTCCCTCACCTTGAACGAAGAGCTGCTTTACCGCGTTGTCCCCAGAGACCAGGACTTCCAGCAGAACTACGCGGGGATCTTTCATTTCCAGGTATCGTGCTCTGCTCGTGGCCCTTGAACAGCGTGGGGATCGGGGTGCAGCCGGAAATCTGTGGATGACGTTGGACCCCCCCAAATGTCACTACTTTTAACTTACTGTCGACCTGAAGCCGTCTCGATAACGTAACCAGTCGATTCACACGTAGTTTGGGTGTTACGTGTATTTACACACTGTGTTCCCAGAATAAAGTAAGTCGGAGAAAGGAAAATGTTACCAGGAAAATCATAAGGAAGAGAAAACACATTTTCAGGACTGTGCTGTATTTATCGAAAACAGTCCACGCGTGAGCCGTTCTCACTGTGCAAACCGCGTGGCCCAGGAGCAGCTCCCGCCCAGACCCACGGAATCTGCGGGGGGCCGGGGGCCCGGCGGTCCCCCCGGGGGCTTCTGGCGCGCCCCTGGGTCTGAGAACTGCGGCCCCCACGCATCCGCGCTCCCCGGCTGTGTGGCCTTGAGGAGGAAGCCCCTTGGGGGGAGGGTCCCGGGGCGTGGGGTCCGGTCGCCCGCTGCGCCACGCGGGCAATTCGCGCCTCCTGCGTTTCCTGCTTTCTCGTGGGTGCGGAAGACCAGGGCCCGCCCTTGCGGGAGCTGGGAGCTCAGGGGGGGCGCTGCCCCGTGTCTGTGCGCCCGCAGTTCTGGCGGTACGGCGAGTGGGTGGACGTGGTCGTGGACGACAGGCTGCCCACCGAGGACGGGGAGCTGCTGTTCCTTCGCTCCGGGACGGGCGGCGAGTTCTGGGGCGCCCTGCTGGAGAAGGCCTACGCCAAGTGAGTGACCCAGGAGCCAGAGGAACAGACCTCGGGGCCGGGAGGTCACGGCTCAGTTCTGTCCCCCGTGACCGCGTGAATCGGGCGCGAGCCCCTCAGCCTCCGTGCCTAGTTTTGTCCTCTTTGGGCCCCACGCTCCCTTCTAGGTCCGGGCGTATCTTTACAGGAGTGATGAGGCCGAGTAGACGGGGCACTTAGATGCTGACCCCTGCCCTGCGGCCGCCCCCCTTCCCGTGGGCTCCCCACGTGTGATCTGACGCGTGTCACTTTCTGGCTCCCTGTTCTCCAGCCCCCTTCCCAGAGCAGGCGCCTGGGGGACTCCCAGCCTGAGGGAGGGGCCCCCTCATCCCGGCCTGTGCTCCCTGCCCCCAGGGTCAGCCGTGCAGAGGCTGAACTTTGCTTTTAAAGGGGCAGGTGGGCGGCTTGGTGACAGATGACCTGACATTCGTTCCTGCGCCTTGTTGGTCCAGGGCAGACTGGGCAGAGGGCCCTCCCTTACCTTCTGGTCCACCCCAGCCCCCACGGTCCCCTCGCTTGTGAATGGCGCGCTCTTTCCTTCTTTCACAGGCTCAACGGCTCCTACGAGGCTCTCACGGGAGGGTCTCTGGTGGCGGGGTTGCAGGATCTCACAGGCGGCATCTGTGAGTGTTACGACCCGAGGAAGCCTCCGGCCGGCCTGTTTCAGATCGTCCAGAAGGCCCTCCGCGCGGGGTCTCTGCTGGCCTGCTCCATCGATGTGAGTCAGTGCGGGCCCCTCTGTTCCCCTCGTGCGGCAGGGGAGGGGCTGGGCAGGCGAGCGGCCAGGAGGCCTTGGGCCAGAGCAACATCCATGCTGAAGGGCAAGTCTGGTGACACATGGGTCCCAGCACGCGGGGGCGGGTTGGGACCTGGTTAGCGGGTAGAACGGGGGCTCCCATGAGGAGTTAGTAACCGGGGAGCAGCCCTGAGAACGGAGTTTTCCCCCCCGGGTCCCAGCTCCCTCCTGTGCTCCCCCCTCTCTGCCGAGTAAAACCGTGGGCTGTAGGAAACAGATTTAGGAAACAGATAAATGACGGACACACTCGACGGGCTTTGGGACCCCCGAGGAAAAGGGAAGCGGTTCTGGAACCAGGGTGCTGGCCGTCCCGGCCCCGGGGCGGCGTGGACGGACGCACTTTTCCGCAACGTCTCTGCATTAGTGTGTCTTTGGTGGAGAGAGACGGTGCAGGGCCTGGAGAGAAAGGGGGGGAGAACCAGGCTTGTTCAGAGCAGCCGTCCTGGATCGGCGGCACGGGGTCACCCTCGGGGAGCAGGTGACGCCCCAGTTTCCGGGGGCATCTGGAGGCCGTGAGCCCGGAGCTGTGCGCCTGCTTGGAGGGGCGGGATGGGGAGGGCTCTGCTCCCTGAGGTCACTGCCGCACCCGCACCCCAGCACCGCACGGGGCCCGTCTGGGCGGCGTGTCCTTGGAAAGCCCTGTAGGGGCCACCCGGACAGGGTCAGGATCGGGGTCCTCATTCCCCCTCAGGTCTCCAGTGCAGCCGAGGCAGAAGCAGAGACCACAACCTCCCAGAAGCTGGTGAAGAGCCACGCGTACTCGGTCACTGGCGTCGAAGAGGTAGAACCGGGGAGGGGAGGGGAGACTGCACGTGCCCGGGGCGCCCTGGGAGGGGCCACCTCTGGGAGGTTCCCTGCCCCCCGAGGTCCCTCTCCGGCTGCCCCTGACACTCACAGCAAGGGCCCTTCTGGCCTCGTGGATGACATGGCCTGTGTGAGCCACAGCTCCGTGGGCTCCGAGGAGATGCGGCCTGGGGGGCGGGGGTGGGGGAAGGCCCTGGAGGAAGTGTAGAAATTGTCAGATTCCACACTCATCCCAAGCGTGTGTATACAGGTGAAGGGGTGGAAACCCGCACGACCCCGAAGGGGATAGAGGCAGTGATGTCTGCTCTCAGGACGAGGCGTAACAGCGGGAAGGAGCGCGGGTTTTCCCTACTCTCCAACCCGAGCGGAAAGCAGGGGCTGTGGTTTTCAGTATTTTTAGTTACTGGACTCTGCCCACTTCCCTAAAAGGATTTGCAGCTGTTTACAGAGAAAAACACAGACACTGTCAAACCATAGCACGAGGGTAAATACATCAGACAGTCCAGGCAAAAGACAGCGCTACCGTTGAGAGATGAATTTTGCTTTGGGTTTCCCGCTGGCCAAGGCAAAAAGGGAAATGCGATGGGTATCTCAGTTTTTGTTATTTATTAAAATGAAACAGGTGTTCGTTGCATGCGTTTGTGTCCCACAACTATCCTCTTTAGTGAAGCCAGTTCTCTAGTACAGATTGAGCGTGAATGTGTAAGCACAGGGCTGGGTGTCATGGGAGATACAAAGGAAAGCAGGACACCGAGGACCTAATGATTCGTCGTGTCTGTGTGTGCGGATGCAAATGCTGGCATGAGGGCTCCTAGTGAGTGTTCAGTAACCACCAGGGAGGCAGGAGGTGTGGGCTTCATAGACAACTGCCCAGATGCCCACCCTCCCTCCACCACCTGCTGACCCTGGATGACTTAACCCTCTGAGTCTAGGATTTCTGAGCTGCAAAATACAGGTGCTAGCAGCACCCAGCTCGTAGGACCCCCATCAGGTTTAAATGAGGTGATAATGCCCTTGAACCGCTTAGCGCCCTGCTTAGTCCGGAGCACATGTTCCGTGAGTGCTGACTGCCATGCTGCTGGCATTTGTCTGGAGGGCGCCTGTCACCGTTAGGTTCGTTCCAGCCGATACGGACTTGTTAGACACACTACATGTCCAACCCAATTGTGGAAAACAGAGCAGTTGGCCGCATCCTGAAAATGTGTTAAAATAAGGGTGTGGTTGTTTAGGGGCGTTGAAAGTTGAGTGGGAGACCCCTCTGGGCAGACGTGGGGGTGGGGCAGCCCAGACACAGCAGCTCAGGTGCTCTCGCGCGCGCGCGGGGACCTTGCAGGTGGATGTCCGGGGCCATCCCGAGAAGCTGGTCAGACTCCGGAACCCGTGGGGCGAAGTGGAGTGGACGGGGGCGTGGAGTGACAGGTAGGCTCTCCCTCTCCGTCCTCGCCTCCCCCTGCAAGGGCGGCTCGCGGACACGGTCCTCTCGGGACCAAGAGCGCCGTGAGCACCGCGGCACTTTCTGTCCACGGGCAGCCTGTTCAGAGCGTGCTGCGTGGCTCCGGGCTGGGAAGGCACAGCTCACAGCACGTGGTGGGGTCTCTGCCTGGCGTTTGCAGGATCTGACAGCTGGGTTGGAATTCTGCTGTCACTGAAGTCTGCCTGTTTCCCAACTGCCACACCGCGGTGACCCCAAGGGAGGCCAGACCCTCAGGTCGACGCCTCCCAACCCACAGACCCTGGTCTCTGACAAAGGCCAAGCTTGGGAAGTGGGGTCCATCCCCAAGGGCCAGCAGGCAGTGGTGGGTGGGCGCGAGCGAGGCTCTCGCTCACCACGGGACTCCTAGTGGTCCTCCCGGCAAGGTCATGAAGGACCGGACAGGCTCCCCTCAGGCAGGCCTCCCGCCCTGGACGAGGGGCCACTGGAAATGGGAATGAACTCCCCTCCCTCCCCTCAGTGCGTCCTTAACCTGGGGGGGAGGGGGGGGCAGGGATCTGAGTGCTGTCCGTGCGTCCTTAACCTTGGTGAGGGACAGGGAGCTGCGTGCTGTCCGAGCTCCGCGATCGCGCTGGGCTCTGGGGGGCCTTTGGCACGTGCAGCCACACGTCACCAGTGCCCACCTGCCTGCCTCCCTTCAGGTGTGCGCCACCAGAAACAGGTGTCCCTGGGGCCACAGATTCTGATGCCCCTGCCTGAGCCTGAGCAAAACCCAAAACCTCCCTTCCGCCAACGGCCCAGAAAGGGCAGAAACCGAACGAACCGAAGCTCCGAGTTTGGGCCGTTTTGGCCGACGGCTGTTTGGCCGGAGGGCTTGCTTGAGCCCGGCTCCTTGCCTGGCGGCTCTCGGTCTCTCAGGGGTTGGGGCAACTCCGAGCGGAGGCGTGGGCGCAGGTGAGGGTGCAGGCGGGGACCTGGCAAGGACGTGGGCGTGGGTGTGGGTGTGGACACGGGCGTGGACAGGGGTGTGGCCGGGGCTGTGGGTGCAGGTGTGGTGTGGGTGTGGACGCGGGCGTGGACAGGGGTGTGGCCAGGGAGTGTGGGTGTGGAGAGTCGTGTGGACGTGGGTGTGGGCGTGGCCACGAGCGTAGACCGGGGTGTGGCCGGGCGTGGGCGAGGCCAGGGGCGTGGCCACGGGCTCGCACGCCTGACCGGCTTCCGCAGGCCTCTTCTCTCGACCCTCCTGTCCTCCGGACCAGGAGCCTCAGTCAGACACGGGAAGGGGCCCGAGAGTGAACTTAGGGCAAAGTCCCTGCCGCGCAACTGGGGTCGCCCTGCAGGTGCCGTGGGGTCCGTGTCCCCGGCCGGCGTCCTGTCCCAGGCGCGTGCCCCCCGCCCCCACTGTCTGTTCTGCCTCTGCCTGCTGGGCTTCAGCTCCCGTCTGTCTGTGGCCCTCGGGGGACATCTGTCTAATCTAAACAGCGTGCCCTGCAGGTGACCTTGCTTGGACGGCCACCTCGGCTTCCATTCAAAGTATTTCAGGGCGGCCTGGGGGCTCCGTTGGTTAAGTGTGGGACCCTTGATCTCGGCTCAGGTTCATAGATCGAGCCCAGCGTTGGGCTCTGCGCCGACAGCACGGAGCCCGCTTGGGACTCTGTCTCCCTCTCTGCCCCTTCCCCCACTCACACTCTTTCTCTCTCTCTCAAAACCAATAAATAAACTTAAAAAACTAATTTTATGATTTCCACCAGTGCACCAGAGTGGAATCACATCGATCCCAGGAGGAAGGAGGAGCTGGACAAGAGAGCCGAGGACGGGGAGTTCTGGTGAGTGCCGTCTGAGGGAATGTTCCGGAATGCGACAGGGTCTCCTCGGGGGCTGTTCTTCCCCCCTTTATCCCCCTTCCTGCGTGTCGTAGCATCGAAGACGTACTGTCTGGGCCTGTCCTCCCACGTTCCCGCATCCGTTCATCGGGCAGAGCGCTAAGCTGGGCTTAGCAGTGAGGCAGGGGGACTCCCTCATGGCGGGCGGAGGCAGGTGACAGGGACGCCATGAACGTGACGTGGCCTGGGGACGTGTCTGCAAGTCATTGCTTGGAGTTAGGTCGGAGGACGCCTGCTCAGGCTCCCAAGTGGCCGGCCCGGAGGCAGCACCGCATGCGGATGGGTCTCTGCCTGGTCCTTACTGCGCCCGGGGGCGGAGGGGGGCTCCCTGATAAAACGGAGGCGCTGACAGTAGCAGGGACTCGGACAGCACCCCCGCGGGTGCAGAGAGGGTCAGAGCTGGCCGCAGCCACCCCTCTGTCCTGCCCGCAGGCTCCCCCTTCTCTCCTCTCAGCCCTGCTCTTTTGACCCCCAGCCCTCTGCCTCTTCCGCCCCCAGGATGTCATTTTCGGATTTCTCGAGGCAGTTCTCCCGGCTGCAGATCTGCAGCTTGTCCCCGGACTCCCTGAGCGGTGACCAGCTGCACAAATGGAACCTGGTCCTGTTCAACGGCCGCTGGACGCGGGGCCCCACCGCCGGGGGCTGCCCGAGCTTCCCAGGTGAGGCAGAGGGCCGAGGGGGCCCAGGCCCTTCTGGTGCGCCCTCCCAGGGCTGGCTCCCGGCACGGGCCCCGCGTCTCCCTGGGCTTGGGGGCTCCGGCAGCCCCCCACCCGAGGCCTGAGCCCAGCTAACACCGTCCCTCAGCTTCTGCGTGTTCAGGGTGTCCTCAGGCCCCCCACCGCCCCCGCCCCCCAAGGACCTGCTCCTTCTTGTTTAATGTGCCCTTGGCCCCCGGTGCCAAGGCCCCCTGCCCTTTCCTTGGGCTCCTCCCGGCCCCTGGCGGACAGCCTCCCGACTCCGAGAACCTCTGCTGCTTCAACACGCCGCATCCCCCCAGGGTGCGTGTGCGCCTGGGCGGGCAGTGGACACGGAGGTGGAGGGGCCTGAGCCTGGGGGTCCGGACGGCCCCTCCGCCCTCTCCCGGGGCCACCGGAGCCCCACCCCGATGGGGACAGCCTGGTACAACCATCCACGTCTGCACCCCCGGGCCCTCGTCCTGCTGCGGGTGGGGGGCCCTCCTGGCTCCCAGGACGGCACCGACACACGGGCGCACTGAGAAACCCACCGCACGTCTCTAAGGAGAAGTGGAGGAAAGCAAAGCCCACTGTCTGCACCCCTCCCTCCCCGGCGCCCCACCCACCCCTGCCCGGTTCCCTGCCCTCCCTGCTCTGAGGCCTACGGCCCCACCGGCTGGTGGAGACCATCGGCCCCCCCAGGCAGAGCTGGGCCAGGGCTGTGTCGTGCTGTGCACGCGGCCCCGTAATAAAGTCCCGCGTGCATGCAGGCCACGTCTCCTCCTTCGTCACCCCCCTCCCAGACCCAAAGCCCCACTCTGGCGGCAGAGACAGCGGGCGCCCACCTGGTTGAACAGGTGCCGGGCCCTGGGAGCGTCGTTTGGGTTCCGGAGCCTTGTGGTACCGCGAGAACACCCACCTCGGAAGGCGCTTTGTAAACTGGGTAGTGTTCCGTGAACGGGGTGTAATATTTTTACGGCCCATTCTGTTCCTCCGGTTCCGTTAAGGAGTGAACAAAAAATGGAGGGATTGCGGTAAGGTTGCATTTGGGAGAAATTAAATATGCTCGCCATTAGCAAGCTCTCAGAGAATGCTGGGAGATTTACAAGGATCACTTAGGGGCTCAGAGCCATGGGGGACAGAGGTCTCTGCACACAATCCCCGTCACCTCCGCATCCTTCCCGCCCTTCTGCGATGGCTTCCTGAAGCCACAGGGGTTTGCCTTTGAAATCCACACACTTGTGCCCTAAATAAACAGTCCTGACGTGGGGATTGGGAAGGCGGGGTCGAGTACGTAATATCACCACTGATAATCCGTGGTTCTTGGTCCCCTGCGTGGGCTGTGTCATTTCGTCCAGTTGGGCCCTTCCCAGAAGGATGTGAGAGTCCCCCCCATCCCCTCCCCGCCAGGGCCCTTCCCAGAGGATGTGAGAGCCCCCCCTCCTCACCCCCCACCCCCGTCTTCTCCCCCCAGGGCCCTTCCCAGAGGATGTGAGAGCCCCCCCTTCCCCTCCCCCCCCAGGGCCCAGCCCCCCCCATGGTCCCCTCCCCCCAGGGCCCTTCCCAGAGGATGTGAGAGCCCCCCCTTCCCCTCCCCCCCCAGGGCCCAGCCCCCCCCCATGGTCCCCTCCCCCCAGGGCCCTTCCCCAGAGGATATGAGAGCCCCCCCATCGCCTCCCCCCCCAGGGCCCTTCCCCAGAGGATGTGAGAGCCCCCCACCGTCCCCTCCCCCCCAGGGCCCAGCCCCCCCAATCCCCTCCCCTCAGGGTGCTGCCTGGGTAAAGCGGTTGAGGCCCCGCATGGAGGTGCCCGTCGGGCCCCTCTTCGGTTGCGCTCTGCCACTTTACTCTGTCACGGAACGCTGTGTGCCCTTGGATGACCCATCTGACCTCTCTGTGCCTTGACTTGTGTAGTCGTGCGCCGAGAGAGTTTTAAGAGTCAAGTCGCAAGTGAAGCGGTCTTTCAAAATACCCGTAGGTGGTGACACAGGGGTGCTTCTCAGCTGCCGACCATTACCCCTCCTGCGCCATCGAGCGAGAGCGTGACCCCGGCCACGTAGGGAGGCCCCGGCCAGGGGATGGACGGTCAGCCCCCCGAGCTGCTTCGGGCCATGATCTGGGGCAGGGGCCCCCTCTGCGAATGGACAGATGCCCATCAGACAGGTTGTCTCTATAGCCTGTCCTGGGGCGTGACTCCTCCCCCCAAACCTCCTTCCTCAAGGAGGTGGGCCTGTCTCCACAGGCCAGGAGCTGAGAACAGGGGGTGTTAACCGATTCCCCGGGGAAGGCACGGAGGTTACTTGCCAGAGTTCTGGTGTGGCCCCGGGGCCATCGGACCTCAAATATTCCCAGTCCAGCATGTCTGGGCCCCCGGTGGCTCAGATGCCCCCGTGCCAGGTTTCCCGATGTTACGGGATGTGTCTGCTGCTGTGTGGGAGGGGGAGGGGAGGGAGGGGAAGGCTGAGCACCCCGAGAAGACGGCTGGCGGACACCTGCCTACACGCGGCTGCCGTTCTCTGCGATGACCCAGCCCTTCCCTCGTATCCTTCCCTTCCCCCCCCCCCCCCATCTCCCGGTGACTTCCAGCCACTCACTGGACCAATCCCCAGTTCAAAATCCATCCGGACAAGGTGGATGACGGCCAGGAGGGGGGCTCGGCGAGCCCCACTGCACGGTGCTGCTGGGTCTGCTGCAGAAGAATCGCAGGCGACAGGAGAGGACAGGATAGGGCCTGCTCAGCATCGGCCTCAGTGTCTACAAGGTACTTCCGGAGCTGGGCCGTCCTTCATTCCACACTGGGGGGGTCTTTGCTTGGGATGTTTTGGCCAGTAATTGGGGTGCATCTTTCCCATCACTTGGATATTTCTCATCAAGCACTCTTCTTGCTCCCCTAAATGCCTCTACTGAGGCTTGAATTCCACCATTAGAGATTCATTCCTATGGCTTACACCTCTGCTGTTAACGTCGAGATGTGTAATTCCTTGAAGTTTGCTGGTTATCAAGGGCTCAGTGTTAATGCACTTACTGGACTTTCCCAGTACAGGCTTCTCAGGGGACCGGAGCCAAGAACATGGGGCATGAGGCGCTTGGGTGGGGGGAGGGAGGCTGGATGTGGGAGCCAGACACACCTTTCCTCCCATGCTGGGCAACCTTGAGACCCTTCTCAGAACCCACAGGCATGGCCGGGGTGAGGGCAGCCACCTGGCCACATTTGGTCCTGTCTCTGGGTTAGGGACACCCTCTGTGTCAGGCGGTGCCCTGCTCCGGTTTGCAACAGAAACCACCCCCTGTGACTCCACGGCTTCAGGGACACGTTAAAGCAAGGCCTCGCTGGGAACGAATCGGAAGCCACCTTTTTACACAGGCAAAGACTCCTTGCCGCAAATTCCGGAGGGGTTCCTGGTGGTTGTTTTTGTTTTTTTTTTGTAATTTTGTTAAGAATGAATTTCTTGGGAAAAACGCAATTCCAGTCCGGAAGAACACGAGCTGGCTGGAGGCCCGACACCTCAGAATAAAGTGACGCACGAGAAAGGAAGCCCACTGCCGAGCTCCGACCACCCCCGGCCCCTTTCTTCCTCCTGCTTTGGAACGTGAGGGTTTGCAGTTCAGGGTGTGGTATGTGTGCGTCTTCTATGGCGGAAGCGTGCCCGTGGAAAGTGGCCGGTGGGCTGCTGGCCGGAGACCAGAATGTCCGGTAAACAGGCCCAGTGTCACCCCAGCTTGGCCCGTCCCCCCCACCTAGAGCGTGCAGAGCCCCAGACCGGACTCCTTTTCTGCAGGGATGAAAATCGAGAAGGCGTTTACGAATGTGTGTCAATTGCACGTGCTTTAGCGAGCGTCTGCTTTGTGCCGGTGCTGTGCTGGCGGCGGGGACACGGTTATGCTCTCAGGAGCCGTTAAAACCCCAAATTCAGGGGCGCCTGGGTGGCTCAGTCGGTTGAGCGTCCGACTTCAGCCAGGTCACGATCTCACGGTCCGGGAGTTCGAGCCCCGCGTCGGGCTCTGGGCTGATGGCTCGGAGCCTGGAGCCTGGTTCCGATTCTGTGTCTCCCTCTCTCTCTGCCCCTCCCCCGTTCATGCTCTGTCTCTGTCTCAAAAATAAATAAAACGTTAAAAAAAAAAATTTAAAACCCCAAGTTCAGCTGAGTGAACGTTAAAGACCGTACTGGCTTTGTTCAGTGACTTGTGAATCGGGCAGCGTCCCATTTGGCAAGGAGGGAGGAGCCCTGGTTACAGGCACAGGGTGGGAGAGGGGAGTTCCAGGGAGGGGCGGATCGGTTCAGGCTGGGTCACCTTCCTTTGGGGGACAGCTGGGGTCTGTCAGGTGGGTCACCTCTCTGGTGCGGCCCGGTGACTACAGATGAACTGGGTTGAGATTTCATCCCTACAAGAGGATCAAAGTGTCGTCCAGTCAGGTATCAAGTGTCACTGGTCGTGGGAGCACCTAAGGCTGCGGGGAGCATCTGACGTTGTGGGGAGCACCTGGGGTTGTGGGGAGCACCTAGGGATGTAGGGAGTACCTGGGGGTGTAGGGAGCACATAGGTTGTCAGGAGCACTTGGGGTTGTGGGGAGAACCTGAGGATGTAGGGAGCACCTGATGTTATGGGGAGCACCTGGGGTTGTGGGGAGAACCTGACATTGTAGGGAGCATCTGATGTTGTGGGGAGCACCTAATGTGGGGAGCATCTAACATTGTAGGGAACACTTGATGTGGGGAGCACCCGGTGTAGGGAGCACCTGAGGATGTAGGGAGCACCTGGTGTTATGGGGAGCACCTGATGTTGTAGGGAGCATCTGATGTGGGGAGCACGTATAACTGACTTGGAAAGCTCTGTGCGTGTGCAATCTGGAGACCTGTGTAGTTTGAAAGCTGACACTGTTTGGGAAGCAGCCCCGACACCCCGAAGGCTAAAGAGCCCAGGTGTCCGTTCTCTCTGTCCCCTGTTACCTTCCTGCTGTGACAACAGGCTCAGGCCAGGCAGGCCTGTCATTTGTACCCAGGATCCTGCATCTCTAAGGTGACCGTCCCTCTCCTTCCATGGGCCTTGCTTTTCCTGGTCTGTGCTCTCCGTGCCAGTCTGTGAGATATCATCTGCCCCTGGGATGTCAGTCCTGAGTGAGGGACGTGGGGTCCCGGCCCCTGGGGTATCGGTCCTGAGGGACGTGGGGTCCTGGCCCCCGGGGTGTCAGTCCTGAGTGAGGGACGTGGGGTCCTGGTCCCGGGGTGTCAGTCCTGAGGGACGTGGGGTCCTGGCCCCTGGGGTGTCAGTCCTGAGGGACGTGGGGTCCTGGTCCCCGGGGTGTCAGTCCTGAGTGAGGGACATGGGGTCCTGGCCCCCGGGGTGTCAGTCCTGAGTGAGGGACATGGGGTCCTGGCCCCCGGGTGTCAGTCCTGAGTGAGGGACGTGGGGTCCTGGCCCCTGGGGTGTCAGTCCTGAGGGACGTGGGGTCCTGGCCCCCGGGTGTCAGTCCTGAGTGAGGCACGTGGGGTCCTGGTCCCGGGGTGTCAGTCCTGAGTGAGGGACATGGGGTCCTGGCCCCGGGTGTCAGTCCTGAGTGAGGGACGTAGGGTCCTGGTCCCGGGGTGTCAGTCCTGAGGGACGTGGGGTCCTGGCCCCTGGGGTGTCAGTCCTGAGGGACGTGGGGTCCTGGTCCCGGGGTGTCAGTCCTGAGTGAGGGACATGGGGTCCTGGCCCCCGGGTGTCAGTCCTGAGTGAGGGACGTGGGGTCCTGGCCCCTGGGGTATCAGTCCTGAGGGACGTGGGGTCCTGGTCCCCGGGGTGTCAGTCCTGAGTGAGGCACGTGGGGTCCTGGCCCCCCGGTGTCAGTCCTGAGTGAGGGACATGGGGTCCTGGCCCCCGGGGTGTCAGTCCTGAGGGACGTGGGGTCCCGGCCCCCGGGTGTCAGTCCTGAGTGAGGGACGTGGGGTCCTGGCAGATCGTTCAGTCAGGACACAAAGTAAAAACCTAGAGGCTTTCCCCCTTCGGATTTCTGGGGTTTGGTGGTCCAGACGGCCTTCCCATCAGCGACTTTGCAGTGTCAGAAATGCAGTCTGTCTGCAAGTTGTGGGGAGGGCCGCGAGGCACGGAGGGGGGCCCTGCTCCGGCGGGTGACCTGCCCTCTTCTTCTGCCCTGCAGGTCCCCAAAGACGTAAGCAAGCACCTGCAGAGGCGTCTTCCTCCCACACCATCCCAAGAGCTGCTGACCCTGGCAGGTGGCAAAGACCAGGTCGGCTCCCGCCCTGCCCCCGAGGCGGGGGGGGGGGGGCAGTGGTGACCTTTGCCCCTGTGTGCCGGTGACCTGATCTGAGCCAGGTGATTACTGAGGGCACCTCCTTATCTAGCTGGCAAAATGAGCACCCTGATCGCTGATAAGAGGAAGAGGCACCAACTTTATCTTTTTGGCTCCCGGCTTTTCCTGCGCGTCCTCAGTGACACAACATCGTTGTCACCCTCACGTCGGGGTTCCCCCAGCTCCCCGTGCGCTGGGCCGGCCGCAGGCAGAGCCCCAGACAGACAGCACCTCCGGGGAGGGGCCGGGCCTGGCTCCACGAAGTCCGGCCCCTTCCTTCCGGCCCCTCCCGTGAGCCCCTCCTTGGCTGCCCTCGGCCACCCCGGGGCAGCTGTAAAAAATCGTCACGTCCAGGCCGCACCCCAGACCGCCTACGTGGTGACCCCAGCGTGCAGCCGAGCTTGAGAACCACGGCTCCGTCTGGGGGCCCTCGGGGTCACATGGAGGTGCGTTTCCCCACTGCATCGCACCCCCACTTTCCTGGGGCCGTGAGCCGGGCCGGCTTCTCAGGCCCCAGCCCGTGCCTCGGTCCAACGCCGCAGACCCCGGCCAGGTCCGCCTGCCTGCTGGCTCCCAGACGCGGGTCACTGGTTGTGGGCGTCACGCGGGACCAGTGCAAGGTGGGGAGCCCAGAGCTGTTCCCATGAGGAAGTAACTAAATCCAAATCTGTGTCAGGTCTGGGGACGCTGGCTCCCATCAGACACGTCCCCTTCATGAGAGAGAGAGAGAGGTCACTCGAATGCACAGTGTGCATCCTGGGGCCCTCCACGGTCACCATGGATCCCTCGCTCTGCAAGTGTGGGCTCCTCGGGGTCCCGGGGGTTGTGAACACGCGGCCACCCCAGGAACTCTGGGGCAGGCTGAGACCGTGCACTTCTGACACATCCCCAGGGACGCTCCTGCCGCCCTGGGCCCACCTGCCGTTGACATGCACTGTCACTGGGCCACGCCTTGATGGCACGTGTGGGCCAGGGACCCGGTGGCACACACCTGTCTTGGGCCCCTGGAAGGACAGAGGGGCCCCTGTTGTCTCAGTGTCCTCCAGTTCAGAGGCCGTGGGCTCTGTACCTGCCCCACTGGCTCTAGGACCGTGTGTCCCCTTCCTGACCCGCTCTGAAAGAGTGTGCGTCCCCAAGTCGGCTTTACTGCTGGTCCCCTGCTCCCCCCACTGCCGTCATCAGGGACGGCGACAATGACGCTCTGCCCTTGGCTGTGGCCCTACTGGCTGCACCCCTAGCGTTCTCTGGCCCAGAATATGACAGTTCACGGGGGCGGGGGGGTCCTAAGAGTGCCTTTGACCTCGGACCCAGGTCGGCAGGGCCTGCCTGGGGATCCCTGTGGAGTCCTGACCGGGCAGTAGGGGGCAGGTGGCCCCTCTTTCCACCCCCGCTTCGCAGACCTGTGATCCGAAGAGGGTCTGGAGACTGTGGGTGGACACTGTCCCCGCCGGGGTGGGCGCTGCAGGGCCGGGTCACATAGAAGGTTGCAGCCCTGCAGCGTCACGTGCAGGCGTGAAGACACCGAGCGCGGAGGCTGAATCACAGCGGTCCCAGCGCCGGCACCTGCGGCCACTAATTAGCCTGTGACACACACCAGCCCCTCCCACCACACATAGACGGGTCACCGGGTCACTGGGGGCAGCGTGCTGGGCCCGGGGGCGGAACTGGCAGCTCGCCCCACCCCCACCCCGTCAGCTTGCAAGACGGTTTCCCCCAGGCCAGCAGGCCCTCTTGGCTGCTTCTGTTCGCCAAGCAGGATTTAAGCGCCTCTGGGGCCGGGCCTGAGCTGGGGCCCAGCACTGCCCAGTTACAGCCGCAGAGAAGGGTCAGTGGGACGGGCGGTGGGTGGTTTGCGAGGTCAGATCCCCAGCGGGAAGCGCGGCGCACCCTGGAGACCCCGCCGTGCTTCGCCGGGGAGGTGCAGGGGTCTGCACCAAGGCCCCAGCAAGGCGGACCCTCAGACGGGGCCCTAAATACATGTGGGGACCGACACGGGTGAGTCCCCAGCAGAGTCCGGGCCTGCCACTCCTCGGGTCAGCCATCCCCAGGTCCCCAGATCAGACCGGGCGACCAAACTCTCGAACCCCGTCCCCCACGATGCTCCCCGATTCTCCGCACACTGACCCTACCCCATTTTGTGCAACAGCAGAGCCCAGCCGACGCGCCCCCGGTCCGGGACTTCTTCCTGGGCCGCCAGCCCACGGCCGGCTCCGACTGCAGCTGCCCCCGGGGGAACCTGCTGGTGCGGCCCTTCCAGGACGGCGACTTCTGCCTGAGGGTGTTCTCGCAGGGCAAGGCCACAGCCCTGTGCGCGTCCTGTCCCTCCGTGATGCCGGGCAGGCGGGGTTCCCGGGCGGGGGCGCACAGGGCCGACAGGTGACAGCCTGGCTCACCTCCACTGGCCCCAGAGGACTCTGCAAACTCCCTGTTCCCCGGGCCCTTTACGCCGTCTACAGGGTATATACACCCCATAGACTGTTTGCTTAAAGACGGTCAAGGCCGGAGAGAAGGGGCGCCAGTAACATCTGGGCCCAGGGATTCCTTCAGCAGAGAGGCCCCTGGGCCCAGAGAGTGGGAGCCGGAGGGAGCACGGCCTCCTCCACCCCCTACACGTGCATGCGTGTACACGCATGCACATGCACACACACACACACGTATACACACACCCACTCCACATGCGTACACACATGTGTGCACACACAGACGGGCACACACATACCTGCACACACATGCACACACACGTACACACATACATATGCATGTGCATACACACACACATACACGCACATGTATATACACATGCACATGCATGCATGCACATATGTATACCCTCCACAGTGCACACACATACATACACACATGCATATGCACACACACGTATATACACACACACACAGATACCCCCACTTGTGCGCACACACACACTCACATACATATACACATATACACACATGTATACACACACATGCACACCCCCACATGCGTACACACATGCATACACACACGGATGTGCACACACATGCACACACACATATACACACATGCACACACATACATATGCATGTGCACATACATACATACATATACGCACATGTATATACACATGCGTGCAAATATATACCCCCACACGTGCACACACATACATACACACATGCACACACACGTATATACACACACAGATACCCCCACATGTGCACACACATTCACATATATATACACACATACACACATGTATATACACATGCACACACATGCACACCCCCCCACACACACACGGACGTGCACACACATGCACACACGTATACACACATACACGTGCATGTGCACACACATACATACACATACACACATGTATATACACATGCACACACATGCATGCACATATATACCCCCCACGTGCACACACATACATACACACATGCATACGCACACACATATACACATGTGCACACACATACACACATATATATCCCCGTCCACCACACACACACACCATACCACACACCACATACATGGTTGCAGGTGCACACGGCTGTGGGCTTGCTGGCTCCTTGCCCAGAGACAGTGACTATAGGATTCACAGAGCTGGGTCCCCAGAGAGGACAGAGGGGACTGGGTGGGGAGAGAACTCTCCACGACTGGGGGCCAGCAGGGCCGAGATTTCAGAATTCACGAAGGGTCACCGAGCTGGGCGTTTCTGTCTGGTGATGACCCGGGTGGGGAGGGGACCGAGGCGGGGGAGGAAAGCTGGTAAAGATTCTGTTTATGCAGTTGGCTGCCAGTAGGGTCTGAAGGTCTTGGGCGGGAAGCCCATCCTGCAGAAAAGTGAAATACTTCCTGAAAGAACGTGGCCGTCGGCGGTGCGTTTCACTTACCGGTATTTGTTTTTCCTCCTTTTGTGTTTCAGGGAGACGGGAGGTGTGGTAGCCGGAAACCCACAGGAGGTAGGAATCTCTCGGAACACCGAGCTCTGGCTCGTGGGGCTTTCTTGTTGATTCGTAAATGTTCTTTATGTGTTAAGGATCATAACCTTTTATTCATCAGGGCCACAACACTTCCTAGGTTCTGGCCCTTCCTGCCAAAGACCAGGCGGCGTCAGTGGGACCCAGGTTTGGTGGCACCTCCCTCCCTCGGCGGGGGGGGGCCGGGCCGTATGTCCCCCACGTGCAGTGGGCGGGACCCTCAGACAGAACAGCCTGGGCCCTTCTGTGCAGGGCAGAGAAGGCGGTGGGTGGGAGGTAGGCCCCAGGCTTTCAGGGACAGATGGTGGGAGCGAATGAAGCCGCTGAAGGAGAGCTCATCCAGAAACGCCAGACACGGGCCACTCCCTTTACCCTCTGTCCTCACCCCGTCCTCCGTGCGCTGTCCCTTTTCTCCCGCGGCGCGTGTGGGGGCAGCACGCGGAGGGGCTGCTCCGTGAGGGGTCGTACTGTCCGTGTCCCGGGCACTCGGGGTGGGAGGGACGGCCTCCGGGGCACTGCCGCCATCTGCCCCGCGGCTGGGGTGTCTGCAGACGCGCACGGGTGCCCCGCGGCTGCGGGTTTGGGTCTCGGACCGAATGGGGCAGACGTGCTCCGTCGCCGGCACCTGTCGAGTTTGTGAGCTCGTGTTTCTGCAGGGGGAGGAGAAGCCGGGGCTTCGCTCGATCAGTGCCATCCTTCTGTTTGAACTCCGGCAGGGTCCACGCACGCTGTGGGGCTGGTGTCAGGCGAGCCGTGGCGTTTCTGTCACGAGTTCGTGAGGCACTGTCCGCGCTCGCATTCCGGTCACCGCCCCTGCCAGGGCTCAGCCGTCGCACCTGCCCCGAGGCGCTTTCCCGGCTGGCGGCTCTCGGTCACCGGAGCTGCCCGGGCCCCACTCGCAGCAGTGGCCCAGCCTCCTGGTGGACCTCTCCCCAGCCCCCCGCCGCCTCTCTCGCTGCCGTCCCGGGGGGTCCGAGAGGCCGGTGTGCCCGCGTGGAGGGAGCGGGTCGGAGCCCGCAATTCAGGTGGTTGGACCCATCCTTCACTTTCACCCTTTTTGGTTCCTGTTAAATCAACTTAGTCCTGGCCCTACGCCCCCCCTGCATCAGGCGGGTGGGAATTCAGCCCAGAGACTGTGGGGGCTCCCCGCGGCCCCCTCCCGTGGTCTTGGGGTTTTCCGAAGCACAAGACAACGGAAGACTCTTCCGGTCCCGGGTGCTCGCTGCTGTCCCCAGAGACGCCCCGTCAGCTCACGGCGCTGCCCCAGGCCTTCTGCGCGAGGTCTGGGGCTCCCACCCTTTGTGAACCAGGAGCCCCCAGGCCTGGGGCCCAGCCTTCCCTCCTGAGGTCCCGCGGAGCCGTGAAGGGCTCCCAGGACCCCAGGGCCCCCGACGCACACGCACACGGGGATCACGTCTGCAGGGGACTCAGGACTTACAGAAGACAGGGACAGTCCTTGCCTTCAAGGACTTCCCTTCTCCTCCCTCCAGTCATGACAGTCGGATGTTCGAGAGCCCGACTGTCCGCCTGGAGGGGGGCGAACAGACACTTGGGATTTAGGTGTGGTCTTGGTCTGTTGGGTGACACGCTGACCACGGTTTCTGCGTGGGTAAAGCGTGGTAAAGCAGGTAAAGCGTGGGCAGGGGTGAGGCCGGCCATGAGTGGTGAACGAGATGCTGGCACGCAGCCCGTGGCCATCGAGGGACAGCGTCGCCAGCGCTCTGGCACTCTCTCCAGCGCGGTGTTGGTTCGTGCTTTTCCGAGCGGTGGTTCTAGAACACCGACTTGGCTTCCTGGAAACTCCTGGAGACATCCGGGACGCGTGTGACGGTTGGAGGAGAGCCCGTGTCAGGCTGGCAAGTCTCTGGACAGACCCGTTCGTGGAATGATCGGTCATTGTCACGGGACGTTGACACACACCAGCTCGCGTGTGCTTCTCTGACCCCCCCACCCCCACCGCCCCGCAGGCCCAGTCATTTAACAACAGAGGGAGGAGGGAAGGGGGGCTCGGAGCCTGAGCCGGAAACCACCGAGCGACCCCTGTGGTGTTTGAACTCCCGTCTTCCGGCTCCGACTCCCGCTCCTCCCACTGGGCTGTGGCCTCGGCCAGTCTCCGATCCCGTGGCTGCTTGAGAGCCTGCTGGACGCTAAGAAAACACATACAGACACTACATACCCGAGGGTCTCGGCGGGGGCGGAGGAGGGGGGGCTCTGGGATGGAGATTCTCTGCTGTCGGTGTTTCTGTCCTTCTCTGAGAGCAACTCAGGACTGAGACTGGAAATTCAGGGCTGGTGGGATCACCCCCCACAGCGGAGAGGGGACGCGCCTGCCCGTGGCGCGTGTGCGGTAGGAACGGGCAGCGAGGGACGTGGGGTCTTCACTCTCCCGGCGACCCCGGCCTAACCCTGGTCGTGCTTCCCGCCAGCCGCACCCCCGGGAGGTGGGCCAGGAGGACAGCCAGCCCGGGAGCCTGCTGGGGAAGGTTGCGGGGAAGGTGAGCGGGGCCCCACGACCTCCCAGACAGGCAGGGGGTGTCCAAGAACTCAGGCCACCTCAGCCTTTGTCCCCTAGAGTCCCTGTGAGCCCAGAGGGTGGCTCCACCCTCATGGCCTGGTCACCTCCCACAGGCGCACCTGCTGTTAGCATCACACTGGGGCTCAGGCTCCAACACGCGGATTTGGGGGCACAGACGTTCCGTCCTTAACAGGAGGAGAAAAACAATATTCTCCACCCCCCGGGGAAGTCCAGGGGCACTTAAAAATTTTTTTAAATGTTTTTATATTTTATTTTTGAGAGAGAGAAAGAGAGAGAGAGTGGGGGGAGGGGCAGAGAGAGAGGGAGACCCAGAATCCCAAGCAGGCTCCAGGCTCCGAGCTGTCAGCACAGAGCCCGACGCAGGGCTGGAACTCATGAACTGTGAGATCATGACCTGAGCCGAAGTCGGACGCTCAACTGACTGAGGCCCCCAGGCACCCCTATTTTTTAGAGCGAAGGATGGAATAGAAGAAAATACAGAGGAAGCCTTTGCAGGAAATGAAGCCTGCCTACGCTCCCTTTGTGTAGCCATTCAGGCTGCTTGTGCAAAAATGGGTCTATTCACGTTTTTGACGGTCACTCGGACCAGTATTTTACTGACAGGGCCTCGTTGCCGTGGCCGCGGAGGGATCGTATCTTATTGAGAACGCAGACAACAGTGAACAAAACAGCCTGTCTCCCCTCCCCTGCTGGTGGGGCCGCGCTGGTCGCTGTCCCTGCTGTGCCGGCTGAGGGGCCTCCAGAGGGACAGGCCGAGGTCTGGACACAGGCTCTCAATACCCCTCCCTTTCCCGGCAGGCAGAGGGTGGTGGGGTCTTAGCGCGGGCGCCCGGGGGGGCTTTGGGAGCACTCCCCTTGTCCCTGGGAGCCGAGCCAGGGCCCGGGTGGAGGGGCTGCGGGGTGCACACGGTGACGCCACACGTCACCAGGGAAGGAGACGCGGCTGAGGTCACACGGCCACCGCAGCCCAGCGCCCTTCTTGGCACCTCGTGTGTCCCCTGCTGAGGCCTGTCCCCGGGTGAGCTTTAAAGGACGAACGAACCTTCCCTCTGGCTCCGGTGTGTGCCCTTTCCTGGACAGCTGGAGGAGTGACCCTTGGGGTCAGACCTCGTTAGGTGTCCAACCCTAGCCCTGTCCCTCGGTGGGTGTGAGGCCACATCACATGGAAAGCCACGTCGCATCGTGACTGTAGGTGTGGACGGTTTACAGAAGCACACGGCACCACGGAGGCCGTGTGGCTCTGGGGGTTTGAGGACGCTGGACGTTGGGTGTGTGGCTGGGCCCGTGTCAGCTCCTGGTCCCGTCCCTCCCTCACTCCTGCTAGACTGGGGCAGGGGTGGGGGGTGGGGCCGGGAGGGTGGAGGTGGGCCCGCGGGTGGAGGAGGGGCCGGCACCCGGCTGAGCGGGGGGGGGGGGGGGGGGGGGGGGGGGGGGGGGGGGGGGGGGGGTGGGGGGGGGGCAGAACCCGGAGGGCAGGGGAGGCGGTGGCCCAGCGAGGGGAGCCCTGGGGAGACCCGCTGGGGCCGATCAGGGCACGGGCAGCGGCCTGACAGCCCCCCCTCCCCCGCCCCGCTCTATGCTCCAGGCCTGGCTTCTGCCTCTGCTGAGGAAGGGGTGAAAGATGGGGGGACGCCTGCGGGGCCTTCGGCTCCTTCCTCCGTGGCTCCCGGGGTGCAGGTGAGGTGGAGGCCCGGGCGCAGCTCCAGCAAGGTGCCTGTAACGCTGTACGCCCGCTCGCCCCTGCCGTTCCGGGTGGTCTTGAGCAAAGCACTCAACCTCTCTGGGCCTCAGTTTCCCTCTCCACAGAATGGGGATGCCGGTGGTTTCGCCGGGGGCGGGGGCGGTGGTCGTTCCGAGGACACAGAACAGGGCCGCCCGCAGTGGCGGCTTGGCTGAGAACTCACCGTAACTCTCATTATCCCGCTTAATCGCCGAGCCTCCTCGGGGGCGAGTGTTCCTATTAGTGTCATTCCCGCTCCATGGGGGAGGGGACCAGAGACGGGCTCGGGGAGGTCCGCTCCGCTGTCCAGATCCTGATTCCCGCCCCCCCTTCCATTCCAATGTTTAGAAACAGACGTAAAATTCGGGGGATTCGACATCAACACTTGCAGGGAGATGATCAGCTTGATGGACGGACGTATCCTTTGATGTTTCCCTTTTCCCGGAGTTTGACGACTCCCGACCTTTCCCAGTGACAAGGGAGGGAAGGGCCTAGAAGGGGCGGAGCGCGTGTCCGTGGGCTGCGCGCAGTAAGGAAGTGTGCGCCTGCCCACTCATTCCTCCGTAAGCCCGCCACGCTCTGCTTCACAGGTGGGAATGACAGGTGGGACACTGACAGGTGGGAAATGACAGGTGAGGACACTGAGGCACAGTGGAATCCAGAGACAGCAAATGCACCTGTGCCTTTCTCCTGTTAATCCCACCTTCCTAACCCTAATCCTATCCCTACCCCCTCCCTTCCTCCTCCTGCCCCTCCCCCTCTCCTCCCTCCCCTCCTCTCCCCTCCCCTTTCTCACCTGTCTCTCCTTCCCTCTCCCCTCCCCTCCCATTTCTCCCCTCCCCCTCTTCCTCCCATCAACCCCTCCTTTTCCTCCTTCCCCTCCCTTCCTCTCCCCCTCCTTCCCCCTCCTTGCCCCTCCCCTCCCCTCCTCTCTCCCTTTGCCTCCCCCTTCTCTCCTTTTCCCCTCCACTCCCTGCCTCTCCCCCCTCCTCCTTCCCTTTCTCCTTTTCCCTTCCCCTTCACCTCCTCTACCCTTCCTTTCCCTCCCCCTCCTTGCCTCTCCCTTCCCCCTCCCCTCCTCGGTCTCACCTCTCTCCCCTCCTCTTCCCTCCTCTCCTTGCCTCTCCCCTTCTCTCCCCCTCCCTTTCTCTCTCCCCTCCCCCTTCTCACCTGTCTCCCCCTCCCTTCCTCTCCCCTCCCCTTCTCACCTTTCTCCCCTCCCCTCCCCCCTCCTTGCCTCTCTTCTCTCCCCTCCCCTCCTCCCCTCTTCTCTCCTCCCCCTCCCCTCCCCACCTCTTCCCCTTCCTTCCAGTCCTCCTCTCCCCTCCCCTTCCACACCCCTCCCCTCTTCTGTTCTGTCTCCTGCAGTAACACAGCTCTCCCATGGCCACCACCGCTAGTTTAGAATTATCGCAGGAGATAAAATCCGTTTGTTTTCTCCTGGCCTCAAGTAACCTCACTTTACACTGAAGACGTGTGGGAGTTTTCAGAAGGAAAGGGAAGGGTGTTCCAGGTGGAAGGAACGGCGTCCGTGAAGGCGCAGAGGGAGAATGGTCCAACATCGCCTCCTGGAACCTTGCCTGGGGCCGCCGTCCTCCAGAGCGTGGAGGTCAAGGCCCTTTCTCTGAGGCGGAGGCTCGGCGCGTCCTCAGTCTTCGGGATGGGTTTGCGCAGCAGTCCCGCAGAGTGGTTAGCGCTCGCACAGTAAATGTGCGTGGTCCACAGAAGAGAGGTCCCCCCAGAGCTGAGCAGTGGCCCCTGGGGAAGCTCCGAGCCCCTTCTAGGCGCTGACACGCACTGCTGATGACTTTTCTGTTGACATATGGCATTCTAGCCAACTAGTCGTTACAATTACCAGTTACAGAGATAACCGACTAGTTGTTGCAATCACAGGTCACGGAGATTTAAGTCTGGAAGCGACTTTCCAGGGCCTCTAGCCCAGCGCTCTCAATAACCAGCACGACGGGATGTTAGGTGCTCCTTAGCGATATGCTGCTCCAAGGTCTTTGGGCTCACGACCTGCCCTTGCTCTGCGCCTGACCTCAGAGGGGGCCGTAGTGGGTGCCTGACTCTTTAATCTTCATTTGAATTGGTTTCCCCCCACCCTCCCCACCGTGGTCCCCCCGGGGCCCCGCTCCCTGCACACGTGGGTGGCTCACTGAGGCCTTACGACAGGACGGTCACTGTGGTCACAAGAGAAGGTGGTCCTGTGGACTGTGGGCGTGTTGGCCTTTACGGAGCCCAGAGCCATGGAAAGGGCACCCTGGGGCTGGCAGAATTCAGGGTGATCTGGCTGAAGATTCAGAGGTACCTGGTGAGTCTTCCCTTCTGGGGTGGGGGCTGTCCTGGGGGGGGGCCTCCTGGGTCGTGTTTCCAGCCCCTTGCCCCCCAGGTGGGGACTGTCCTGGGGGGACCTCCTAGGTTGTGTTTCCAGCCTCTCGCCCCCGAGGTGGGGCATATCCTGCAGGGGGGCCTCCTAGGTCCTGTTTCCAGCCCCTCGCTCCCCCCTGCAGGTGGGGGACATCCTGGGGGGGCGCCCTTCTCAGTCCTGTTTCCGGCCCCTCGCCCCCCCAGGCACTCAGTCCTGGTCTGTTTCCCACCCTAGTCTGCACAGATGCTGATCACGGTCAAACCCAGCACAGAACCCGGACATGTGGTTCAGGAGGGCCCGGGACGGCAATGAGGTGCCAGTGCCGAGGCCTTCGAGGAACGCCCTGCCGTTCAGGGGGCAGAGGGGACATCTCTGGCCCTCAGCCCAGCTCTCATCTTTGTTCCGGAAGCTTCTTGGGGGTCAGGGAAGCCGTGAGTGGAGGGCGTAGCTCTGGCAGGGCCCCCAGAGGCTCTTTCTACCTGGTTTCTCTTCTGCTCTAGTTGGTTTATGGGGAAACCGATCACACCCACTCGGGGGCCGTCGACGCCCACGACCTGAGGGTGGCCCTCAGGAAAGCAGGTGAGGACGTGCGGTGCAGACGAGCCTCGGGGACGGGCGTCTCACTGTAAATACTCCTCCTGGGCTGGCAATCATGGCGGTGACTCTCCTCCGTGGGGCATCCACGTGACGGTGGCTCGAGCGCCTTCCCCCCCCCAGGGGTCTGTTCAGCGCGACATCCAGGCTTCTCCCGGGGCCCTCGCGGCTGCTGGGAGGGTGCGGGGCAGAAGGCGCCCTTTGTGTCGGGGCCACGGGCCTAGTTCAGCGCCAGGCTCGTCCTGAGGCGGGGCGGCTCCCAGGATTGCCATGGGGTGACGACGAGACCTTGGAGGAGGTCGGCCGTGTCAGCCAGAGCCCCACCCTGCCTTGACCCGGGCCCTCCCTGTGGGTTTCACGCTCAGCAGCCGGGGGCAGCAGACCCTTGCCCTGTGGTACACCACGGCAGATGCTGCATCGACTTTGATGGCTTCTCTGCCTGTGTGACCGGCCCGGAGGCCCTCTTCGGTGAGTCCCTGTCCCTCAGTCCCTCCCAGTTCGCTGCAGGTGCGGGCGGTGGGGGAGGGGGGAAGGGGGGGCAGGGGGCAGGGGCAGGTTGGTCGGTGGAGCCAGGAGGACCTCCTGGGGGAGGCGGGGCCCACTCAGGCCACGCCCAAGGTCAGAGACTGCCTTTCTTGGAGACTCCAAAAGCTGCTGCCGCATCAATAGTTTGCCCGCTCGCTCGTGGTTCAGGTTGTTGACTGCTAAGTGCAATCACTGGGCCAGGCTGATGGCGTCCCCGTAGTGGTGAAATGGCTTTCACCGTCTGTTGTCACCTGTGCCTCCCTGGGGATCATGTCAGTGGGGCTGGAGACCGCTTGGATGGGCAGTGAGTGGGCTCCCTTCCCTGTCGGGCTGTGGCCTCACGACAAGGCGTCCTGCTAAGGGAGGGGTTTCTTCACCGAGGGCCGGGAGGTGGTTCTAACGGGAGCGGGCGGGGCAGCCAGACGCGAAGCTGACAGAGGGGGTCATCCGCCAAGGGGGCCACCGTGGTCTGTCCGCAGTTCCCTCTTCCCTCCACCGCCTGGAAACAATGGCAGGTTCCTAGAGCTTCGGAGGGTGGAGAGGACCAGAGACCGTCTCCGCTCACAACTGCGGTTTGTCCCCTGGGGCAGGGGGCCGCGTGCCCCCCAACCCACCCTGCGCGCTAAATCTACGCGCAGCTTTTCAGAGTCCCTGAGGCAGGCGGGAGCTGGGGGGTCAGGGAGGGGCTTCCTGGGGGGGGGGGGGCACGGAGGCAGCTCTCTGGCGGTTCCGAAGCCCAGGACCGCCCCTAATCTCCTTCCTTCTCTGGTGCTCCAGAACTGTTCAGGCTGCTGGACGAGGACCAGAGTGGCAGCTCTTCCTCTTTGAGGAACCGCTTGCTGGTGGGGCTTGGAGGTTCCTGGACGCAAGGGGGGCTGCGTGGAGCGCATTCACGGTGACCTGTGCTGAGTTCTCGGGCGGGCACCGCAGGGAGGAAGGCTGTCGCCGTGCAGCCGTCCGAGCACGTGTGTTGATTATGACCGCGAAGATAATTTCGGGGGTGCAGCCCTTGTTAGTGTGAACGGAGCTGTGGGTGGTGTGTGGGCCATCTAAGGCCTGACTTCCAGGACCGGATGTCTCAGATTAACGCGGACCAGGGGTCAGAAGCCAGCGACAGGTGGGAGTGTCCGTGGCTTGGGTCCAGGGACCTGGGGAAGGTCTTCCGGGAAACATGCCCGAGGAGGTCCACCTGGTTCACCTGGAAGCGAGTGTGTACATGCGTGTGCTTGTACACACACACGCGCACACACCTGTTTGGGGCAGTTCCTCTCGGGTCTAAGCCTTCCCTAAGTCACGTTTCTGCTCCTGGGGGCGGGTGACTGAGCTGAGGGCTTCCTTATCGGGCAGCGCTCGCTGGCGCGTGGACGTGTCGCGGGAGAGCGTCTCCGGCAGGCACACGGCTCACCCTGGTGTCCTTCTCTTGCCGTGGCTCAGCTGTGTGTTGGTCTGACCCGGGCTCGTGGCCATCGGGGATGCTCCGCCCGCCCGCCCGCGCTTTCCTCCCCATCCTCGCGGTTCTGTGAGCCTCGGTCCCCGAAAGGCCGCTCTTCCTACCTTCCTTGCCTGTCACTGTCCCCGCGTGAACCCCGGCCTGTCCCACCCGGCAGTCTGGGGGCCGGGGCTCAGTGTTCAAGCCGACCCCGGAGCCCAGAGGGCAGACGGAAGTGAATTAAAGTTTGGCCCAAACGGTTCCTGGCTTTGTCTAGTGTTGTGCAGGGTGGGGAGGGCTCTGCTGGTCCTCCTTCAGGAGAGGGGTTTTGGGAAAACTGAGCTGCAGGGGGGCTGCCTCCAGGGTCCGCAGGCCGGACGAGGACGAGGACGCATGGGTGGCTGCTTCCTGCCCTTGTGAGGAAGGAGGGGGGGTCTCCCTTCCTCGCTGGTGGCCGGGAAGTCAGCGCATCCTTGCCGGCTCTCCCCCCGCGGTCTCGGGAAGGGGGAGGAAGGTGTGAGTCTGCTGTGGCTGCCGTAGCCGTGGATCCAGGGGCCCACAGATCCCGGGGCCCGGACGGCCAAGATCCGCGCGCGGGTGGCCGGGCTCCGGGGAGAGCCCCCTGGGCCGCGATCCTCACTGTGTGTGCGGGCGGAGAGCAGGGAGGGGGCAGGCTCTCTGGGGCGCTCGCAGGGCACAGACCCGGTCACGGGGACCCCACCTGCTGGGGCTCATCAGATCCTGGTCTCCTCCCGCGGGCCCCGCCGCCTACAGCTGGTGCCTGGGGTCCAGCTTCACGCGTGGATGCGAGGGGGACAGCCACTCAGCCCCTGCCAGCGAGCTGCTGGAGAGAAACCACGCACACGCCTTGGCCCCTGCGGCTCTGGTGGAGGTTAGTCTTCTGCTTCTGGAAGCAGAGCTGGGTGCACACCCCTCCCAGGAGCACGGCCGGAGGGCACGGGCACGGGCCTTTAGCTGGGGCAGGGGCTCCGGGTGTCACCCCTGCAGGCAGCGCTCCGTCCTGACGGCGGGGGAGGAGGCAGGTCTGTTCCGGTGGCCGTGTTCTTCCTTGTCCGCCCCGGGGTGACATGGGGCGGCCTGGGGCCGGCACCTGCCTGTCCCCCAGCCCTGCTGCTGTTGGTCAGGCGCTCGCTGACCCAGCACAAGCCCCACCCCACCCCGTTCTTGGAGGACAAGGGGATTTGGCCTGATTCTTCCTTACACTTCAAGTACAGAATGGCTGCGTACGTTTAAAGTGACGTGAGGGGCACCTGGGGGCTCAGTCGAGCCCCAGGTCGGACCGAGCGTCCAGCTTCGGTCAGATCATGATCTCGTGGTTCGTGGGTTCGAGCCCCACGTGGGGCTCTGTGCTGACAGCTCGGAACCTGCCCGGGATTCTCTCTCTCTTCCTCTCTCTCTGCCCCTCCCCTGCTAGCGCTCTCTCTTTCAAAAATTAAGATTAAAAAGAAAATAAAGTGCTGTGTTGTAATCAACTTGCAGTAACTTTATTTTATTTTTTTTTACAGACTTTTATTTCTTAATTATTAAAAATGTTTGAAGTATTTATTTTGAGAGAGACAGAGCGTGAGCAGGGGAGGGGCAGAGAGAGAGGGAGACGCAGAATCCGAAGCAGGCTCCAGGCTCCGAGCTGTCGGCACAGAGCCTGAGGCGGGGCTTGAACCCACGGACTGTGAGATCATGACCTGAGCTGAAGTTGGACCTTTGGCCGAGCCAGCTGGCCACCCCCAGGGGGGTTTATTTTAAGGCCCGCAGGCTTCAACTACTTTCGCGGATAGTCTGGTAACCAAAAAAATAGTCTCATCATAAAATGGTGTTTGCTGTGGGGTCTCACGTCCCCAGTACAGGTTGTGGGGGACGCCTCACCCGTGCAGCCCAGGAGGTGGGTAAAGGCCCCAGCAGTACAGAGCTCGCCTCTCACACCCCTGCAAGCTCACGCTATGCTCCTGTGTTCCCCTGGACCGAGGCGGTTGGAGACGTTGCTTTTCGATGTGACCTCTTCTTCCCTCCCGGGTGAGGCTGCGTCAGCCGGTCGGCCTCCCGGAATCCGGGGCTGCACCGCGTGGTCCCCGGGGAGGTCCCCGTGGTGTCCTGCGCCTCCCCTATCTGCGCGCTCTCCACCGACCCGTCACCGCGTGCTTCCGCAGCTCCCTGGAGCCCAGGTCAGCGCCCGGCACAATGTAGCCCTCTGAAAACTTGGTCCTTTTCTTTGCCAATGAGGAGGCTCTCCCAGCGGGAAGGGGGCGGGGGGGGGGGTTGCAGTCGCTCCCAGTAAGCCGTGGTAGCAGAAGCAGGGGGACTGGGGTGCGGGTACATCACCGCCGGGCCTCTGTGGAGGTGTGGAGGGCAGGGGCCTGGGGAGACACGCGGCCCCTGCCCCGCTTCATGACACCAGGGGCATGGGGGGGGCGGCCTTTGATTCGTGCAGAGGGTCCGTGTGGGCTCTCAGCGTCCCCACCTCCTCTGTGGGAGACCACACGGCGTGGCCGGCCGGGCAGCGGCTTCGGGTCTGGCCCCTTCCTCCGTAGCTCCGGTCCCCACTGCCTGCGGAGCCCTGTCACTGCGCCCGGAAAGGCCTGCTGCATTTCCTCCTGGGAACGTGGGAGACACGCGCCCTCACGCAGTCCCCAGACTCAGCCGAGACCCCTGGGAGCGCGGAGCCAGCGCTCGGGTGGCAGGCATCAGGTGCGCTGGGTACTCGGGACGGCTGCAGCCCACCAGGCCCATCCTGCCCGCACGCAGGGCTTCCCGTCAGCTTCGTCCCGGGACGGCCCTCTTGTGACTGTGTGCGCGGTCACCAGAGCAGCTTGGAGCCCAGGAGCAGACCGCGGCCCCACCGTGGGCAGCAGGGGCCCCTCCCGCGAGCTCCCGATGTCCTGCCGTGTGCCCCCCGCCATCGGCAGCCACCACGTTACGGGTGTGGGACTGCGGTCCAAGCAGGGACGGGGACACGTGTCCTGGAACCGTCCACCTTCAGTCCCGTGGGACCGGCCACGTGCACGTCCGGCTTGGGGTCTTTGCAAAGGATGACATCAGCCACCCGCTGGCGGACGGCCCGCCGGCAATGGGGCAAAGCGCCACCACTGGAGTTTGCACGTCGTAAAGGCATGTGTCACTCATGTTTCTGGAGGCCGGTGCGGCTCACAGCTGATGAGGCACAGGGCTCTGCAGGGTGGAAAGAAGGGACGTGGTCTGGGCCACCGAATCCCTGAGGAGTCCTGCTCCAGAGCAGGTGCAGGGCTGCAGGGGCGGGGCTGGGGGACGGGCAGGGGCGGGGCTGGGGCGGGGACTGCATTTCCACTTGAAAAAATTTATGTTACTGATATGTATGCGTTTATATTTTATACATTTTCTAGACACATTATCACTTATTAAGTTACATATAAATTCATGTATTTAATGGGGCGCCTGGGTGGCCAGTCGGTTAAGCGTCCGACTTCAGCCAGGTCACGATCTCGCGGTCCGGGAGTTCGAGCCCCGCGTCGGGCTCTGGGCTGATGGCTCGGAGCCTGGAGCTTGTTTCCGATTCTGTGTCTCCCTCTCTCTCTGCCCCTCCCCCGTTCATGCTCTGTCTCTCTCTGTCCGAAAAAAAAATAAACGTTGAAAAAAAAATTAAAAAAAAAAAATTCATGTATTTATTTACACATTGACATATTTATAAAATATTGATTTTGTATAAATCTGATATAAATAAAGGTGAAGGAAATGTATACTGAAACTCCATATACGACCATTCTTTGCTGAAGAATTTTGCTGAAGTAAATCACCGATATTGTGACATTTTACCCTAAATTATGCACTTCTAGAAAGGACATTTTATTACACAGTCACAATACTGTTATCCCACCTAACAAATTTTATTCTATTTTATTTTATATCTTATTACATTTCATTTCATTTTATATTTCTTTATTTTATTCTTATTTTATATTTATTTTATTTTAACTTAATTTTGTCATTTAATTTAATTTTAATTTTCTTGTTTTATTTTATTTTAAAGTAGGCTCCACATCCCGCATGGAGTCCAGTGTGGGGCTTGAACTCACGACCCTGAGATCAAGACCTGAGCTGAGATGAAGAGTTGGCCGCTAAACTGACCCAGCCACCCAGGCACCCGTATATCCCACCTAACAAATTAACAGTAATTCTTTAATCACACCTAAAAACCAATCTATATTCAACTCTCCGGGTTGACTCCAAAATGAACTTTTCTGGTTAGTCTGTTTGAGGGGGGACCTCACCTTGCCCCTTCTGGTCTCGAGCCGGGCCGCTGGACGAAATAAATCTCACGCCAAGTGCCCGTTCCTCCGGCCTCCTCCCTCTCCCCAGGGCCGCGTACGCTGGCTCGCAGGGCACCTATGGGGAAGGGGCCTAATCTCCCCCCACTGTGGTGGCCACCTCCACGTGCGGTCCTTGCAGGCGGGGTCTCTGCTCCTGGCCGTGGCTCCATGTCGAGGCTCGGGGGGCTTCCCTGGCCTCCAGGAGCCTCCCCTTCCCAGTCCTGCCTCCTGTACCGAGGCCCAGCTTTCAGGGAGGAGACGCCTGAAAGCGGGTTCCGTCCCCGTTTGTCACATTCGTCCGCTGAGCCAGAAGGCACCCGGCTCGGCCACCGACTGACAAGGGGGGCAGGAGACTCACAAGAGGAACGGTCGTGAGGCCTCAGCGCACCGGCCTGCGTGTGCACGTGGTGGAGAAGCGGGAAGGGCACAGGGTGCCCTCCAGACCTCTCCAAAGGGGTGGGACCCCCTGGGCCGGAAGTTCAGCATGAATCACCACTGCTCCCCACCTGTAAGCACGTTTCTGCTCATTTCCCGGACTGTCGTCGTCCCGCAGGCCTCTGTGCCTCAGCTTCCTCGCCTGTAAATGGGGCCACAAGAATACACACCTTCCAGGGTTATTGTGAGGGTAAACGGGACGCTTCACGAACCACACGGAGCAGCGCCCACGTGCTGGGAAGCAGGCCGTAAACGCCGGCAATTTTTACCGGTTTGGGGCTTGTTTTTGTTGTTCGAGGCACAGTAGGGGTCTTGTGACCGTGATCTGCTTTTAGGCCTGGCTTTTGGGCCCAAGTGAGAGGGTCCTGAGGTTCAGCCGTGTTCCCAGAGTCAACATGCCAGCAAGCATCCCTTCTGGCTTGAGGGTGGGGCGGCCCCAACGACACCAGGCAGGGAAAACACGGCCAATGGGACCTGCGTCTGGGTTTTCACCAGGGGGCATGGCTCTGTTAGCAAAACACCGGGAGAGCAGAAGGGAACTCTCCAGATTTTAGGAGGTGCTGGGGCAAGCCTTCCGTTCCGGCTTGGATGGAACTGAAACCAATGAGGAGGAGAGGACTGGGAATTGAGCGAAGTTACCTGGTGACGAAATTCAAGCCGACAGGTTCCGTGGTCAAGTTCACCGGTTTACACTCCGGAAGGCGTTGGGGAGGAAGGAATTACCCTCTGTCCAAGGCTCTTCCGGCTCATTGAGAATTAATTTGACAAGAGGGAGATTAACAGGAAATAAAATTTAGTTTTGTACGTGAGGGAATCCACACCCTTGTGAGATTTCAAGTCGGGGAAGTGAGGTGCACGTGCTGTCCTGGGCTAAGGAGAGGGGTGGGGGCCCGGGGACACTGCGGGGAGGACGGCCCTTCGCGGGAGGTGAGAGGTGCCCTGCTGCACAGAGAAGTTTCTGAAGGTAAAATGGAATCTGTGGATGGCACTCTTTCAGCTATAGGTCCTTTATCGCAATTCCTCTTTAGGAGCGTGGTCGGGGGGGTGGGGTGCGATTGTTCAAAGTTTCTTCCTGAGTCCTTCGGGCGTTCGTTGATTTTATCTTAGAACAACCTACATTTCACTGTAGACTGTCTTGGGGCGGCCGGCCCGTGGTCCCTACAGAGAGATTGACGCGGAGGGTTCCAGAGGCCCATGCGTGGATGTGCCCAGGACGCCTACCCAGTGGGCACAGGGGCTCCTGTGTGGTCCAGCCTCCTCCTGGTGACCCGGAGGGGCATCCCCTCACCATCCCCAGGCAGTGGAGCAGTTCCACTCAGGAATTCAATCCACACACGTGTCTCAAACGTCAACTACGCGTGAGGCTCAGTGCTCACCCTGGGAGTTGCCGGGCAGCGTGGGAACATGAGTAAGACAGGTGCCCGCCTCTGACAGCTTCCTGTCTAATGGGGCAGACAGATTCATAGACAAGTAATGACAGCTTGAAGGAGCATGACATCAATGTTTGGGGTGCGGAAAAGTCAGGCCACAAGGGGATGGAGTGTTCCATGCTGCCTCAGGAGGGGGAGCGGGCTTCGTGCAGGTGGGTGGGCAGCTGACAGCTGGAACTTTCTTCATTTGCTCAGTAAATACTTATTAAGCATGAGCTTTACCCCAGGCATTGTGCAACCACTGGACAATGAGAGGGGAGCTGCCCTGGGTGCAGGGAACGGCATGAGAGAAGGCGAGAGCCCGGGAGAAAGACGCAGTCGTTTGGAGAAGCCTCTTCTGGAAGGTTCTGTCACTCCAGCCCCGCGGGACCCTTCTTTGCTTATTCCCATCTTCCTGCCACGATCCTGCCCAGGGCACGGTTCCTTTCTATGTCAGAGGCAATACTTCCAGACTACTCCGGATAGGGCACGACCCTTGGCCTCCTGAGGCTCAGGTCGCTTAACGGTGTGGTGTCCTTGACCTCCATCCTTGGGCAGGAGGACCGCCTGCAGACCCCGGGGATTCTGTGGCTGCTGCCACTGGTGGGGGGGTGAGGGGGGTGGGCGGAGCACCCTGACAGGCAGCCAGCTGGGGCTCCGAGGCCCATCCTGACCGCCCAGAGAGGAGAAGAGGCCCCGGGGACGGTCCTTCGTGGGGAGCGTCCCTGGTGAGGCCGGAAATGCTCCCCTGCAGCTGAAAAGCGATCCGGAAGCTCAGCTGGCAAAGCGCACGGGCTCCCCACCATACCTGCGGCCCCGGAACATTCACTGATTAATGATTAAGTTCTGAATCCCACTCGGCGCGCTCCCTGATCACATAGGGGACCCACCGGCCGCTCTAAAGGGTTGTTGTCTGTTGCACAAGTGATTCTAACAGACGCTCTTCCAGAAGTGGGGGGGCGGCGCTGGGGGGAAGAGGAGGAAGAGGAGGGAAGCCTGGCTGGCAGGGCCCTGCTGGGCTGGGGGCTGCGGGCCAGTGGGGGAACTCAGGCAGGCGCGGCTTCCTTGGGAACCCGCGACAGAGCAAACACCAACACAGAAATGTAACCGACCACACGCCCGCATCGCGGCCGGGGGGGGGCCTCTCGGGGCGCTGGCCGCGTGTCAAGCCTAGAGTCCCGTTTCGCGCTGATGGAAGCAGACTCTGGTTTCTTCCTCTTTTTCTGTTCTGTGGGGTTTTTACCGACATGCGGACCTTTCACCTTCGTTTTCTTCTTTGGTGTTTATATGAGGTTGGACGGTGCAGACAGGTGGCTTCCGTACCGTGTCGGCATAACCGGATTACCGGACTCCGTCAGGCTCACTATGCATAACGGAACACCTACTACGTGCGGGGACGCGTGCTAGGCGGTGGCAGGGCCACAGGCAGGAGTGAGATAGGATCCTTGCCCTTGGGCGTGCGGCTACAGCGTGAGGAGAGCTGCAGGTGTGAGACAGGTGGCCCCGGCCAGAAGCTATGGGCAGTGGTGGAGACGGGTAGGGGGGCCACCCCCACCCCCGCGCCGGCGTACAGCTGCGAGGCTGTGGGCAGTGGGTGGTCCTGAGTGGCGGCGTTGGCCGTGCACTGAGGTCCAGCAGGATACAGGAGTGGCGGCAGCTGTCCGAAAAGAACGATCAGTGTGACACATTGTTGCTGCGACCGTGGTAACCACTCAGTAAATGCAGCAAGAGTGCTCATAGCAGCTGCCACTGCCTGTGGGGTCCACGAGCAGAGAGGAAGGACACGGGAGCTTCGACACTCAGAGGCGAGACCCCGCCGAACTGAGACTCAGCCCCGCGTGAGCAGGTGCCTCGGGAGGGGAGCCCGTGCCCCAGGGAGGCCCCCCGGGTGCGGGAAGAGCTGCAAAGCGGGCTCCGCCGTGGCTGGCGCCCTGGTCTGCAGATCCCGCTGTGGCGGGTCACGTAGACTCACGAGGGGCTCGTCCCAGACGCTGGAGGCTCACTCATTCAGCACGGGTTCCCGAGCGGTCGCGGGACGCCCGGCACCTCGTGGCCTTGGAGAAAACGCATGGCGAGGTGAGGGGAGAATCGTGGGGCACCCGGGAGACCAGACGATCCGAGCAGGAGGAGGAGCAGGAGAGAAGCCGCGGGGGCTGGACGTCACAGCGGTGACAGGGACAGTGGCTCGGCTCAGCCTGCTGCCCGTGAGGGGGAGGGGGCCGCTGGGCCGCTGGGCTCGCTCCGAGGGAGGGCGGTGGGGTCTGTGGGTGGCCCACATGGGCAGGAGGAAGCGGCCGGAGGGTCACAGCACCTGTGTCACCGGGGGTTTCGTTGCTTGTTTAATGCTGGCACGTCCCGTGGCGGTAAGTCGGGGAAAGCCGCGCCTTCACGCGCCGGGAGAACGTTAGCCTGAAGAGTGCGTCTCGGTGCCCCGGGGCCGCGTGGCATCCGCCACTCCGAACGGGCACACTTCCCTGCTCACTCCCCTCCTGCCCATCCCGGCGCCCAGGGGGCCCTGCCTGTCCCCCCCGCGCCCCCCGCCACGAGGCCATGTGTCCCCTCCTCAGCTTCTCGCCTCCTCCTTCCCGGTCTCCTCTCTGCTCCTTTCTGGCGGTCAGGCCCGGACCCCCAGCCCTTCTCCAGGCTGACCGCCTCTGACTGTGTCCTGGGGGTCCGGCTGCCTTCTGGGGATCCGTGCACCGTCGTCCTGCAGGGTCTGAGATTCTCCCTGTCCCCGGGTCCTCTCCCCGTGTACCTGGCCCTCCCCCCAGGTTCTTGGTGCCCCTCGGTCTCGGCCCAGCTTGCTGATTCCCGGCCTGTGCCCGCCTCCGGGCTCCCCCTCCCCTCCCGCCGCTGGATCCGGGCTCCTTCCCTCTCCCGTGGCCGGCCCCAGGGGGGGCCTCCTGAATCACCCTCGTTGGAGCCCCCGCGCTCTGGCCCCGCAGCGAGAGGCTTCCCAAAGGCGGCCTGCTCTGTCTCTCAGAACTTTCTGAGTGGTCTGGTGTCGGGAGAGCACAGTGTCCAGGACCCCGAATGGGCCCCACGGTCCCTCCTGACCTCGCCCCAGCTTCGGGGCCCAGATCGGCCTCAGGCTGGCCCGGTGCCCCCGCAAAGGCGTGAGCTCTTCCCTCACCTGTGCCCTCCTTTCCTCCTCCCCCCACACCCCTCCCCCTTGTTTCCAGCACTCGACCGTCCCCCGCAGCTGGGGCCTCGCAGCCTGGCGGACAGAGGGCTGGGGCCCTGGCCAGAGGGGCCGGGTGTGCGGTGCCCTGAACTTGGGCCCCAGCACGGCATCAGCACAACGGGAAGGATGGCGCCTCCGGAGAAGGAGACGCTTCTCTGTGGCGGGCGGTCACCCGGGAGGACCCTGTGGTCAGCCACGTGTCTGAGGAAACCACAGGACGGCAGGGGTGTCTTTGGGCGGCTCTGGCCTCGCCTCTGCTCTCAGGAGGGACGAGGGTCTCTGCCGAGCGCCCGGTGTCCCAGGATGCCCGGCCCAGGGCCCCTTCCTGGATCTCTCCCGCCAGCTGGCCTGCCCCCCGACCCCCACTCCGATCTGGGCCCACAGCCTCCGTGGTTCTTCCCCGGCTCTTGTCTCCCGTGTGGGCTCTGCGAATGTTTCGTTTTCCTCCCCCACCGACCCCACTTTCAGGGGAGGCGTCCAGACCAAGCAGACCGGATTCGGGCCAGCCCTTGGCCCCCAGGGATAGGCCCGCAGGGCCCCCCCAGGACAGTCCATACAGCCTGGTGCTTCCCTGTCCGCGGGCTCATTTGCTCGTGGCCTGTGGGTCTCCCAAGGGGACAGCTCTGGGCTAATGGAGGCTGAGTGGCCGTCCTGGGGGCCGTGCTGGGAGGACCCCGTCCTGCATGAGCGTCCTGGTTCTGGGGGGCTGTGTAGGAGGGCGTACTCCGGTGGCCCCTGGGGGCAGCGGCTGGGTCGTGCCGGGCTCGGGCCACTTCCCAGACTGCCTCCTGCCCCGCTGTCCCCTCCAGGCCCCGCCAGGTCCTGCGTTTCCAGCGTGTGGAGTTGACTGTTCAGTGTGAATTCTGTGCCCACACATGTGTCACACGCCGAGACTCTGGTGCCCAAAGCGCGGATTCATGGAAACCAAGAGGCGGACGGGGTGCGCGACACCCAATCCGCACCTCGGACGGCGGGCCCCGCCTCCCTGCCGCTCCCGCACCCATTCAGGGACTCCTCCGGGCGTCAGTGTCCTCGTCTGCCATGTGAGGGAGCCGGCCACCGCCCTGCGACTTCCTGCCCTCAGAACGCAGCGCTCTGTGTTTGCGGAGTTCGAGTGTCACGAGGACGTGGTGTCAGTCACGGGGTCGGCCACACGCCCCGTTGGCGGGCAGGTCTGGGGCGGCGGCGAGAGCGCATAGTAGGGACGTGGCCGCCAGGGTCCTGGATTTCCGCGTCCTCACCCCTGCTCGGCCCCGCCCCCCCGGCCCACGAAGGCCCCAAATTAGCAGCAGTAACAGCTAACGGTGGCCGAGTTTTTCCAAAAGCCAGGACTTCTGTGTCACTCCATTCAATCAGCAAGTGTCGTGGACGTGACCCCCCAGCTCTGCCGCTCGCAGGCGGTGCGGCCATGGGCCACGTGGTTGTCGCTTACCTCTCTGTCCCTAAATTTTCTCATTTGAGAACGGGAGGAACGATCGTACTTACCGCAGGGCTGTGGTCGGCGTGAGAGGACCCGGCCACGTGTTCAGAACAGTACGTGGCGAGTACTCGTTAACGTCTGGCCCTCAAGGCTGCAAACATCCTGGGAGCGGGCACCTCGTCCCCCTGGCTGCTGAGGAAATCGAGGCTCAGAGAGGGGAGGGCAGAGGCCGTCTGGGCACCGCGGACGGGCCGGAGAACAACAGACACTCACTTCTCCCGGATCCGCGGGTGGGACTCTGAGGTCAGGGTGCGGCGTGGCCGGGGTCTGGGCAGAGCCCCCTTCCTGGCCGCAGCCCCCCTCCTCGCTCTGCTCTCCCTGCCAAGACAGGGGCTCCACCCTCAAGGCCGGGTCGCCTTCCACAGGCACCACCTGCAGACACCATCACACTGGGCCTCAGGCTCCAACACGCGGATTCGGGGGCTCAGACGTCCAGCCCATCGCGGCGTCCTCCTCACACACCCCGGCCTCCTGGGACGGTTCTCCCCAGCCTGGTCCTCAGCGCGGGGTCCGGGTCCCCGTCCCCTCCCTCAGATGCTCCTCGAGACTCTCAGATTGAGAGGACAACAGTTGATGTGACAATGAGCAGATTTCCCAGGGAACCGCGGGAGAGGCAGGCCGAGGACAGGCGGCGAGGAGGCCCTTCCCGGCGGGGTCCTCTCAAGACGTCACCGGGACCGAGGCCCCCTCGAAGGCCGGGCGCGGGGAGCGTGTCTGCGCCCGGGGCACACAGGCTGGCCCATCCGCAGGACTGATGGACTCCGCCAGCAAGATCGTCAGCAGGAACGGAGAGTCCCCCGGAGCGATTCCTTCCGGAGTGCGACGGAATTAACACGACTTATTTAGTGCAGTGGTGATGACGAGGTCCGCGTGGTCTCCCCAGACGACAAGCCGACTAGCCGTTTCCCGGGGGGGCAGGGCGGTCAGCGGGAGGACCTGTGGGCTGTTTGCCGGGCGGCCTCCCTGGCTCCCCGGCCGCTGCCTGGCGCTCGGGGTCCGCCGCTTCTCCCCAGGACGGTGCCCTGTGGGCGGCCCGGCAGCCGGGGGTCCCGTTGTGCGCGCGACAGGTGACACGGCAGGTGGCCGGCTGTGCCTCTGGTTCAGGGAGAAGAGCCGGGTCCTCGCGAGTCACAGTCAGACCGGAAGCATCTCCTGGCTGAGCGGACCTGGATTTACCCCCCCATCCCAGACTCCCAGTTCCTCACCAGCACCGGGACACCTCGAGCCACCGCTCCCTGCCTTGCTGGCCGCGGGGACGTTAGGGACGACGTTCGGCCCCCAGGGCTGGGACCTTGCAGCTCTTGTGCTGTTACCTCTCCTTTTCCTTTCGCTTCAGCCCTTGATTCAGGCCGGTGGGTTTTCTGCGTGGACTCCTGTGGCTTTGAGCCATTTCTGGAACGGAGTGGAAGATAAATAAATTACGAGTAGGAGTGAGGGTTAGCGACCCGGGCAGAATGAGAGCCTTTACGGTGGCCCTCCCTCTCTCCCTGCGGGACCCCACTGTCTGCATCCCACTCTTGCTGTGGGGAGGCCACTCCAGGAGCCACCAGGACGGGGGGGGGGCAGGAGGGGGGCCAGGGGAAGGAATGAGCAGAGCCTGGGGGCCAAGGTCAGAGCTGAATAGACGGTCCGAGACCCAGGTCGTCAGGAAGCCAGTCGATCGGGCAGAGCCGAGGAGTGGAGCGGGGCTGGTGGGCAGTGGTCAGAGTGGGCGGTGTGGGATCCTGAGCAGACGTGCCCACGGGGGGCCAGTGGGGGACACTATGGGCCGGGACGGAGAAGGGGGTGTCTGGGTCCCAGCCCCTGGCTGAGCCCAGAAATTCAGCAGGCACCATTCAGCAGGCGACCATTCAGCAGGCACCACCAACATCACCCTCAGCCAAGGAGTCGAGGGGGGTCCGGCTGGCTCAGTGCGGGGAGCGTGGGTTGGGCGTAGAGATGACAAAAATAAATAAATAATTCACTTTTAAAAAGTGGTAAGAGGAAGAACTCTGGGAAGCACGACAGTCGGGCCTCTAGGCCTTGAAGCTGGAGGCGGCTCCGGCACATCCGGCTCGAGGCACCTGGGCTCCGCGCAACTCGGTTCCGCCCACCCGGACTCCGCGCACCCGGGCTCCGCCCACCCGGGCTCCGCGCACTTGGGCTCCGCCCACCTGGGTCCCGCCCACCTGGGCTCCGTGCACTTGGGCTCCGCGAACCGGCAGACAAGCTGGGAGGCTTCTGGTCCAAGAGATAAACAGGTCTGAACACAGATGGTTCTTTCTTCAGGTGGAAGTTTAGTTTTCTCAAACCTGATAAAAATGAAGTATTAGGAAGGGCAGAAATAGAGAAAGTCTGGACAGAATTCCGGAAAAACGTCAGGACGGATGTTGACTAAAACCCCAGGCTCTGAGTCCGACAAACGTCAGATCCCCAAATTCCTAGTCATGCGGCCCCGCCCTGGCCTTGGTCTTCTCATCTGTAAAACGGATGGGCTGGAAAGCTGGGAGACCCCGGGGCATGGGGCCCAGCTCTGGGGTCGGGGACAGGCCCAGTCCCATTCGGAGAATCCCCAGAAGCGTGTTCTTCCTGGGGTGACGTCGGGAGCTTCGACACAGCCAACGAAGCCACGGGACCCCAGATCCGGCTTCCACCAGCGCTACTGGAAACAAAATTATAACGCTTTGAAGCAAATTCTATCGCATTTAAAAATACTTTGTGTCTAGGGACTCCTTTACATCCAATTCACCAGATATGATCATTTTATTTTTTTATTTTATTTTTTTATTTTTTATTTTTGGGACAGAGAGAGAGCATGAACAGGGGAGGGTCAGAGAGAGGGAGACACAGAATCGGAAACAGGCTCCAGGCTCCGAGCCATCAGCCCAGAGCCTGACGCGGGGCTCGAACTCCCGGACCGCGAGATCGTGACCTGGCTGAAGTCGGACGCTTAACCGACTGCGCCACCCAGGCGCCCCAGATATGATCATTTTAAATGCAGATGAGTTAGGCAAAATCTGTTTTTCTTTTTCTTCACACCTACAGGAGATTAAAACACAAAACTTGCTTTGGGATCAGGGTCCCACGTCCATGCTTAGGTGCTGGAGTTAGGAGGTCTGGGCTGCGGTGGGGGCGTTGGATAGGGGGGCGGGGTGCTTCATGGGGGCCTTCTGCATGAGTTATTCTGATGGGGGAAGGGCGGCACACAGGAAAGGGGCGTCAGGGTGCTGGGCGCGATGCTGGAGTTGGGAAGGTGATGTGTTACAGCAGGGCCTCTGGGCCGTGTCTGTGGGGACAGGGACGCGAGGGCCCAGGGACGCGAGAGCCCGGCCTGGAGGGAACAGAAGAGAACGGGGTGTCCTCCCGGCTGTGGGAGCCCCTGGGGAGCAGGCGTCAACCCAGCGTGTCGCTGAGACAGCGCACCCAGCGGCCATCTAGGGAGGTGTCCTCGGGGTCTTCTGGGCCGTGGCCTCGGGAAGGAGGAGACCCCGCTTCTCGTGATGTACGTCTGCTCACCAGTTGTCCGTCTCGTTTCCAGCGTCCAGACTTAGAGCTTTTTCCTAAACTAAACCCCTTGTGAGGGCAGAGCATATACCACAAATCTCTATAATTTTGCTGTGCACTTAAAGCCTCTTTAAAAAAAAAAAAATTAGATCTTGGAAGAAACAGAGTTCAGGGGAAACGGACGGCAGTCCACACGAAGGGAAAACTCCTTCTGTACTTCCAGGGGCTTTCGGGAAGGAGCACGTCCCATCCGCCGTCTCCGCGGGAAGCGCCTTCTCCTGTCCGGGTCAGTGATTCACATTGGGTCGTTTCCCGAGTTTTCAGCGTCATGGCGCAAAGAGGTTGTGCATTTTCTCCTGATACTTAAATCTCTGCTGTATTTGCAACGGTGGCTGCTTCTTTCCCGTTACGTTTACTCGTGTCTCTCTGTCTCTGGGCACATCTCTGTTTCCTTGGCGACTCGGAGCGCCGGCCCGTCCGTGCCCCCCGTGCACCCCGCGTTAGCACAGGCTGGGCTGGCCGCCAGGACGGGGCCCTGCATCTGAGTCCGTCTGGTTTAAGCTCAGCGGGAGGATGTCACGTCCCGCGGAAGGGCCGCGCGCTCACTCTCACACGATCCCATTCTGTCTCTGCGGGTTTTCCGGACCGCATCCCACTGACCCTGCACACCAGGCTCCTGCAGAAGAGAAAACTCCCCTCGGGAGGCTCCGTGGTGCTTAAGAGTCGGCATCTCCTCCCTTCAGAGAATTGAAGACAGTAATCTGTAGAATCAATGTCCACGTCGGGGTTGTTTTAATATTTTAAGCGGATTCCACTGCTGGTGATATTTTTAAATGTTTACTTATTTTTGAGAGAGAGAGAGAGAGAGAGCGAGAACGAGCAGAGGGCAGAGAGAGAGGGAGACACAGAATCCCAAGCAGGCTCCAGGCTCTGAGCGGTCAGCACAGAGCCCGACGCGGGGCTCGTACTCGCGAACCGCGAGATCGTGACCTGAGCTGAAGTCGGACGGTCAACCGACTGAGCCCCCCAGGCGCCCCTCGCTGCTGGTGATTTTTAAACACACGCGCACAACCTCTGCTGCCCCGTGTGGTGTCGGGGGCAGGGGGGCCGGGACAGGGTCGCTGCTGACGCTTGATTCACACGCCTCACGCCCAGACCTGCTTTCCTGACACGGGCTGGCGAGTCTCTGCCTCCGGGGGCAATTCTCCCTGCTGTCCGTAGCGTTACATGTACGTGACGGTCACTTACATCAGACTTTTTACGTGGCACTTTTGCAGAGGGGTTTACACACACAGCCCCCCGCCCCCCGCCCATTATCCCTCCCAACTCCCGCATGTGGGAGACCTGTCTGCACATCAGGCTTCAGAGCATCAGAGGCCTGGCGCTTCCCCCTCGGGTCCCATGAGGAGTCACAAAGCAGGGCCCCTGGCTGCCAGGCCTGCCCACTGGCTCCGGTGTGCCGGAAGCTTCCTCTGCAGGGGCCGTTTCCAATTCGAGTGGGAGGTTCGCAGGCTCGGAAGGACCGTGAGGGCAAGGGAGCTGGTGTTGGCCCCGACGTGGTGCCAGGACACTCTCGGTGCCAGAACCCCAGGAGCTCGGGGGCAGAAGGACGCCCTCTCTGCCAACAGCGCCTTCCCTGAGGACACGCTCCCGCGATGGTCACCGAGATCATCGCTCCTGTTGGACGGTCACCGAGCGGACAGACGCTGGGCAGGTAGCTGGGACCGTGTGGGGCCCGCCAGCCCTCCCGGGGGTGATGACGTGGCCGGTCCCTGAAGGCCCCGAGTGCGGGCGGGGTGGGTGTCTGTGAGGAAGTGGCAGAGTGTCGTGTCCCCTCGGCTCAGGGCTTCAGTCTCCGGGGGGATGAGACGCCTGCCTTTCCTTCCTCTCCCGGGATGGCCGGCACACCCGTGTTCACGCCATCCGCTGAGGCAGGGCCACCTCCCGCCTCCTCACCCCACGTGACCCGTCACCCCACGTGAGGTCCCACGTCTCTGGCTTCGGGAGGGAGCCGAGTGCACACGGGACGCTGGCTCGAGGCCCCAGGGCCACTGCGGTCACCGAGATTTCCGGGCAGGTCGGACAGGCTGCGGATTTCAGGGAGTCCCCGCCTTCGTCTTGAGGACAAAGGGGGCGTCCTGACCACAGGTCCCCGGTCCTCCTGCCGGCCGGAGGGGCTCACCCTTCCACCCGATTTGGTGAAAACATCTCCCACTTTCTGATCCAAATGCTGCCTGTCGCAGGGACACCCGAGCTGTGCCCTCCTTCACCCCAGGTCAGGATGGAAGGGTCTTACACGGATCGGCCAGAAGCTCGATGTGGGACCCCTCAGTTTGGACATGGAGGTCCAGGGCTGAGCCCCCCGGACAATCTAGAAGGTGAGGGACAGGCTCACTGGTTTGTGAGGAAAAAAGCACAGGTTTCTGCCGCCCGGGATCGGCCCGCTCTCCCAGGGCCAGGCAGGTCGCAGGGCGCGGTGAGCCCCCTGACCTCCTTGCATGAGCGGGGCCAGTGTGGACAGTCGTGGGTCCTGTCCAAGTGGGCTGCTGGCGGGGGGCCTCGGCTGACAGAGGGCTGGGAGTGGGGAGTAGGGTGGGGACGGGCTGGTGCAGGGGGCACAGGGTGGGGACAGGCTGGGAGTGGGGAGCACACTGGGGACACGATCTCCTTCACGCACGTCAGGCGGCTGGCTGGTGGTATCTCCAGCGGAGCCACGAGGGTGTAAGAGACAAAGTCCTCCCCCCAGCAGAGGGGGTCCGTGCGGGGTCACCCAGGGTGCCGGGCAGGGGGACAGTCGAGCCTCCTCTCCCTCGTTCTTTCTCCACCGCCGTCCAGTTGCGGTGGGTCAGCGGAGGGGGGCTGGAGAAGGAGCGGCCACACCACGCAGCCAGTCTTGCTGCCCCGCAGGTCGGCAGGGGTGAGGAGAGGCCTCCGGGGCCATGGGCACTGTGTGTTCCTCGGGAGGGACAGCAGAGTCCTGGGGCCGGCCGTGTCCTCACCCGGGGACGGGGGAAGACGAACAGAGAGAAAATTTGAAACACAAATAAGCTGCTTGTTGAGAGTGGTGGTGATACAGCCTGCTTTCTCCCCCGGACGGACGGACAGTCGGACAGCCGTTCTGTGTGGGGGTTCGCGCGCTTCTTCGTCAGGTTATAGCCACGCGGTCAGGGTCTGGGATACGGGCGCTGCTCTCTCAGTCAGCCGTGGATTAAGTAATTCTGCTTGCCAAGCCGTCCACACTCAGCGGCCCCAACAAATGCCGCGAGCACGTATCTCCCGCTCGTCCGCCTGTGGTTGGGCCGCTCTTGGCTGAGCCAGTGGGGCCTGACCGCAACCCCGAGCGGGCCGGGGGTCCACCCCACCCGTGTCTTGTCCCCAGCCTGGCCCGCTTCCCTCAGGGAGAGGCGGGACCGTCAGAGGGCATCCCACACGCGGTGACACGGGCCTGCTCAGGTCCTGGGGGGCCGTGAGGAATCGGGAGCAAGAAGTCAATCGACTGCAGGCACCATGTGAAATTTCTGGCCCAGACTTCCTAAAACTCCGGATGACCACAGGTCGTTCAGTCACGGTGACCCAGGGGCTCCACTGAGCAGGAGTGCGCGTCGGGGTCGTTGTTGGGAACAGTGGTCGGGGACCTCTGAGCCCTGGGCCTCCCTCTGCCGATGGATCCAGCAGAAAATGACGCGGTTCCTGAATTCTCGGGGCCAAGACCCGGCTGCAGCACGAGGCCGAGGCTGGTTCTGTTCCGGCCCCACGGGCAGAGACGTGCTTCACGCTCTGCTCCGGCCGCCTTGAAATACGGTTTCCATTCTGTGCTGGCCCCCAACGCCCATGTCGCCGGACCTGCGGGGGGCCGCGGGGTTCCTGAAGAATTACGGACGTGATCCAGCCTTGGGGGGGACCGCGTCCTCGGACCTGCTGATTCAGCAACAGCGAAGGCGATGACAGCCACCATCAACCCCCACGGCCACTGCCAACGCTAACAGGGCCTCTCAGGCCTCGCCCCAAGCCTCACGTCAAGGAGACTGAGCGCCCTGCTAACGTGGAGCTCGTCCGACAGCCAGGCCCTCACCCCACCTCCCCTCCGCCCCGTGTCCCTGCGCGGACGACTCTGCTGTGGACACACAGCGCGGCCCCTGCCCCACGGGGTCAACCGTCTCACCTACAGCAGCAAACACCTACGTGGCGTGTGCCCGTTGCCACTCACCGTTCTAAGCGGCTCATATACACCGACTCACCTGGTCTGCCCCAGACAACCCGCGGTAGCGGTAGATGCCGTTACTGGCCCCATTTATAGACGGAACACGGAGTATGGAGGACAGGGGTATGGCCCCAGGTCAGATGGTGGGGCGGCCCGTGGTCTGGGTCTGCCCCGAGCTACGTGGCCTCTCGCCCTGGCCCAGCCAGCCCCCCTCTGCCCTGGTGACCAGGGTGCCATGCAAATGAAGGGGTTCCCACGCTTGGCAGGTTCTGGGGTGGACAGAGAACGGGCACAGCCCTGCCCTCGAGGGCCTACCAGCCACACGGGAAGCAGAAGGGGGACTGGGGGCATCTGGGAGGAAGGTGGGCATTAGCCCAGAGGGGAGAGGAAAGGGGGGGGGTGTGGAGACGCCCCTGGGGCCCGGGTCAGCAGGACTGGAGGGCAGGGCTGGGAGGTCTGTGGCAGGGGTGCGGCCAGCTAGGTCTGCAGGAGTGGGGGTGGCCGGAGGAGGGAGAGAGGCAGGAGCACAGAGGCAGGCGGTCCCATCAGAGGAGACCCTCGGGCCAACCCGTCCCGTCTGCTGGCGTGTGTCTGCCCAGGACACAGAGGGGGTGGGCAGCCTGAGACCCGGCCCCTCGAACTACAGCCTGGTGGGGGGGAGGGGGCGCAGGGGGCAGTGCAGCCCACGAAGCCGCCCCAGTTCCACGCACAACCCTGGCTCGCGGGTCCATTCCCTGTGCCCTGCCTCCACCCGGGTGCCGGGACTGGGGACCGGCGGGGCCCCTGTCACCCTTAGGTGACTGCCACCAGGTGAGAGCACAGGCGAGGGAGGGAAGGGAAGCCAGACCCAGAGACTGGAGGGGGGCTGGCCGGGGGCTGCGGAGTGAGGGGTGCTGGGCAGCGGGTCTGGTCACTTGGAGGCCGGCGTGGGCACCGAGCTTGCTGCGTGGCTTTCGTGGTTTCCCGTCGAAGACACTCATGATGAGTTTATGAGGCCTCTTGCCCGGGTCACTCTCGTAAATGAGAAGTTATTCCCAAAGGATCTTATCGGGTACAATAAATGGACGGAATTATTGAATTTATTAACACGTAGATTAAAAAGTCTGAGACACACGGAGTTTAATTAATCAGCTCGCGAACAGCCCCCCCCCCCACCCCCCATAAGATCGCAGTCTGGCAACAGCAGGGATTGGAGACGTGTTACTTTTGGACGATAATAGTATTTTCAGGGCGGCCCTGATCTGAGGACTTCCGCGCCGTCCCATCCGCGGTCATTCCTTAGAGACTTTCTGAAGCTGGGGGGGACGGCCACTGTCTTCTGGGGCCTCCTGGCGAGGGGGAAGGTGGGGGTCTCTGCCTGCGGTGGGGGGGATGCAGGGCCATGTGCGTCCTCCGGCCCCGCTCCTCCTGGGCCCCGAGCCTGTCTGGCTCCCGCTCGGGCCTGTGCCCGCCGCCCTCCATCTCCCTGTCTCCCGCCCGCCCTGTTTGTTTGCACCCCCCACCAAGGGGCCCAGGTGAGCCGGCGCCTCCCCCCTGCGTGGTCTCGCACCTGTCGGGAAACCTGCCCAGGGCCTCCTGCAGCCGCCCGCCTGGCCCCGCGTCCTGCCCTACGGCTGCAGTGTCCTCTTCTGCCTGCGGGTCTGGGGCCTCGCACTTCCTGAAGGGCCCAGGGGACCCCTCCTCTCTCGCAAGCTCTGTGAGGAGCCGGAGGCGGCTCCCCTACCGTCGGGGCGACCTTGCTGCCCTCCCCCAACCCCCCCCCGCTTTGGAGCTGACTGGCCTGAGCCACTGCGCCCACGGGGAACCCCGGGCGTGCTTGCTTCTCGGAGAACGAGGCGGGAAGCTGTGTGCCCCACGTAGACCACAGGTCACAGAACGTCCCCATATTTTACGTGGCACGTCACCGGCGCCCAACCTCTCAGGCAGGGAGAGGCGGGCAAGACTGGTGCCACTTGACAGACTGGGAAGGAGACCGGTGCCAGACGATTTGTGTGCTACCCTGTTACCTTAGGTAGTTTCTTCTTCTTTAAATAAGAAAATGATGCTCAGAGAGGTTAAGAAACGCAGCCCAGGCCACACAGCTAGTAAATGAAAAAGCCAAGATTCGCACCGAAATCGTCTCCGTCACACCTGGGCCCTTCCCGTTGCCCTCCGTAGATCGGGTGGGTGGGGGTCCTGTGACCTTGGAACCGCCAGGTTAGCGTCCTGGCAGGGCAACAGGGGCAAGAGGCCTCGGCTGATGCCCCCACCTCTACACTGTGCACTGTGGGATGAGGTCGGGACCCACTGGTGGTCACCCAGCCATCCAGGGAAGGGAGCTGGCGGGGAGAGCCAGGGCCAACTCATGGTGGCGGGGGGGGGGGGGGGGGCTTCTTTAGTCCCTGTCTTTCCCTGGGGGTCCTGCTGCCCCTGCAGGTGCATGAGGACAGAACCCGCGGCCTGGGCTCTGGCTGCCGCCGGCCAGCTGTATGCCGCCCCCTCCCCTCCCGGAACCGTCCCAGAGCCCTTGGGCCTGAAGAGCCGTCACGTCCGCCGTGGCAGGAGGTGACCCCGGAGCCATCGCGGTGCTTCCCAGTCCAGAACACCCAGACCCAAGCCCAGCCGCGGTCACAGACCTCCGCCCCCCGGGGCGTGCCGCCAAGAAGGGAGCGAAGCGGCTTCCTGTTCGGTCGAGTGCGCGTGCCTGGGGCGTGCGCGTGCCCGCGCCTGCCTCCTGCGCGCCTGTGCCTGCGGTGTGCGCGCTTGCCCTTCCCTCGCTTGCTGTGTGAACTCGGCGTGTCACCGAGCTCTTTCTCGGGCTCCGGATCCTCACAACGACCACCGCCCAGGGCCGCCGCGGGGCCCGCGGGGTAACGTGTTCACGGCGTGGACAGCGCACGTTCCCCCCCCCCCCCCCCCCCCCCGCACAAACCGCGGCCCTGCTCTGTTCGGAGCAGTCACGCCTCTGGGACCCCGTCCTCATCGCCAGGCCCTCGTGGTTCCTTCCCTGGACCCCCGACCGCCCTCCTCCGCAGCGTGGTGCACCCAGGCGGTGGAACAGGCTCTCCGCGGCCCCGGGTCCCCGCCAACCGCACTCCCCCTTCCCGCGGACTGAGATCCGGGGCCCCTCCCGTGGGGCCTCCCTCATTGGGTCATCCTGCCTCCAAGGCTGAGCATCTGGCTTGGTCACCCCAGAGCCGGTGTCCCCGGCAGGGCTCCTGCCGTCACCCTGACCCCAGAGCACACCTTCTGTTCTGAAAAACCCATTTCCAGGCTCCTTGGTGGGGCTGGACAGGGGTGGCCACCAGCAACCCCCCCCCCCACCTGCCCCCAAGCCTGGCTCAGAGGCTCTTCTGGAAGCATCCGTCCCGTGGGCGTCAGCACTTCTGGCACAGAAACTCTCCTGCTACTATTGCTGTCGTCTACACTGGCAGAGACGCTGTGAAGACACAGGAGACGATATGTACAAGTGCCTCAGGCTCAGGAGATGGCCCGTGTCATTATGGCTGCGGGCTCTCTGCTGAGGGTCCCACCCGACCATTGGGGTCCTGCCTGATGATGGGGGTCCCACCTGATGATGGGGATCCTGTCTGATAGTGGGGGTCCCTCCTGACCATGGGGTGCCACCTGATGATGGGGGTCCCACCTGATGATGGGGATCCCGTCTGATAATGGGGGTCCCTCCTGACCATGGGGGGTCCCACCTGACCGTTGGAGACCCACCTGATGATGGGGGTCCCACCTGACCATGGGGACTCAGGGAAGGGGACTGGGGACGTAGAGACAGAGACAGAGACAGAGACAGAGAGACAGGGACGCGGTAGCACGCCCACTCTGGAAGGCTGGCAGGACGTCGGCCTGCTTCCACATGGCAGCAAAGTCTTATGTTTGCTCCAAAACAAAACAAAGTAAGACACCCACAGAGCTGCTGGGGTTCCGTCTCTGCTACCTGCTCACAGGAAATTCGTCTCAGTCTCTGAGGAAGGAGGATTTCAGTGAGTTAAGAGCTTTGAATTGGGGCCGCCCGGGGCACGGCTCTGAGCCTCCCTCCCCTTCCCAGCGTGGTCAGGGGACCCCTGAGTGTCCGTCTCCCCGTCTGTGAGACGGCCCACACCCTGGCCTCCCGTGGCAGTGTGAAATAAAAGGGGAGCCCGGAGCACCCCACTGTATGCAGTAAGTGCACAATAAGTGCCACGTGCCTCCCGCTGTCTGGGGTTGGGCTCGTGGCCGGGAGTCAAGCCTAAGTCTGCAGTTCCGTGGTCCTGACGACCGTGTGCCGGGGTCCAGGGGAGGCACGCGCCCTCACTCACCCTCATCTCCCCAGTGCCTGGTGCACACCCGAGAGTGCTCCTTTTGTGACCAACTGTGCCTGGCACTCGGTGGTCCCTGTGGAAAATAAGGAAGCCAGGCTGCCGGGTCCTTTGCTTTTCATTCCCCAGCACGTCCGTGCCCCCGCTTCCCCACCCCCCCACCCCCATCTCTGAGGATTCGGCGCATCTGGAAAGTGGGAGGTGGGAAGGGTCCCCACCCTCTCCAGGCACGGCCGGCCGGCCCCTTCACGGCTTCCTCCTCCACCGGCCGCCTTGCACACCCCAGCCCCTCGCGCGGCCGAGGCCACCCTGGTCTCGGGCTGATCGTGCGTTTTTTCTTTCTTAATCGCCACTGAATACACAAAGATGAGTCATCTCAACCGTTTCCAAGCACGCACTCTGTCGGCTCCGGGACGTCCGGTCTTTCCCGACTGAAGACCGAAACCGTCCCCCGCACCCCGGCCTCTGCAACAGCCCCTCCATCTTCTGTCTCCAAGGATTCTGCAGCGGATTGTTTCGATGGCACAGAACCTAAGGGCGGCGTGGACCCGGGTCAGGGACAGGCCACCGGGCACCACCCGCGACTCCCGGTTCCAAGGTGTGCCTGGCTTGAGATGCGAGCGCGACTGCGACCCAAAGCTGCACCCAAGTCCGTCAGACTTGCGACAAGCTGTGAGTTTGGAAAGTTGGGATTTGGGGGCCTCTCAAATCGGTTGCCTCTTTGTGAGATCAGCTCTAGACGCAGCCCCTGTAGCGGGTGGTGGCCTGAGCCTCGAGCACTTGATCGCGTTCCTCAGGTTGGAACCGGCACAGGCCCCCCAGGGTGTGAGGAGGGCGGGAAGTGGAGTCCGTGACCCTGACCGGGCTGCTCCCAGCTTCCACCCCACAGTGCCGGGGGAGCCCCAAGTACGTGGTCACGGCCTCTGGCGTGGCTGCATGTGGCACTTCCTGGGGGTCAGCGTGGGCTCTCTCCTTCCCTAGCGGGCACCTGGGACGTACCTTCAGGACTGTTTCTCGGGGGGTCCTGCCTTCATGCACCGTTTTCACCCCTGCAGGGGCGTGTGTGCGGATGGGGTGAGGGCAGGGAGGTACAGCCCCAGGAGGGCCCTGAGGTCACGCAGGCGTTTGGGAAGGACCCCGCCTCGGTGACCTCAGCTAAGCTTACCGCCTCCCTAAGGCCCTGCCTCCAAGCACCGACATATTGGAGGTGGCGGCTGGACCATGAATGAGGCCTTCTCCCCTGCCCTCCGGCCAGAGGCTCCCCAGGAAACGGGCCGAGTCTCCCGGAAAACACTGGAACCAGCAGTGAGTGTGGTCAGTGCTACGGATGTGAGGCTGACAGAAGCCCCGGTGAGACCTGGCGGTGTCTGCATCACGTCGTCACGTTTATTCCGAGCAGGAGTGGCTGCACATTCGGCCGTGTCAGCGGAGGGGACCCCACTCGTCCAGACGAGGTGCAGCTGCGGAGGGACGGAGGCAGCTCGCTGCGGGGGGTTGAGGGTGCGCCCGTCAGAGGCCCTCTCTTCCCCTGGCTCCAAGCCCAGTCCTCTCTGGGAGTTGCCCTCGGCCAAGACTGCGTCCTCTCCCGGGGCGGCCTCTCTGGACGGAGAGGTGCCCGGTCCCTGAGGGTAGGGGGGCCTGACCCTTTGCCCCAGCTGCAGAGCTCCCCGTGGGGTTGCTGGGTGGCCCTGTTGGGTCTGCATCGGGGGTCGGCTGCGTCCTCCCGCTGGTACTGCTTCTCCCTCTCTCCTGGCAGAGTGTGGGTCTCAGTGAACTTCCTGCCGGCTGAGCAATGCCTCAGGGCCTGCTCCTGGGACCCTGGGCGAGCCCCCCCCCTCCCCCTGTGGTCTCTCCACCCCTGTAGGGCCTCCGGAGGGGGAGGAGGGACGGTGGCCAGGGCCGGAGCGCTGCATGCCGCCGTGGGACCCTTACGCTCGAGGCCTGCCCTGAGCGCTTCTCCAGAGCCTCGGAGGTGTGCACGTGATGCAGAGGGCAGCCCAAGAGAAAGCGTGGCGTCCTGTGTCCTCGGCCCCGTGGCGAGTCTCGGAAACACAGAGGAAGCAGAGTCCAGTCTGACCTGCAGACGTCTCGGACGCTTTGCTGACCCAGAGCCCCTGGCGTGGCAGGGACGAGCCGCAGTGGACCTCACTTCCGGCCGGAGAGGGAGGTTTATGAAGATTTGCACACAGTCCGTGCACGTGCACATGTGTGTGTGTGGGAGGCACTTAGAGGCATTTATTCTAAGGCACCGATCGCAGCCTCAGAGGCCGGCGGCTCAAACCCCGGCAGGTGCCCAGCAGGCTGGAGACCCGGGGAGACTGGACGGGGCGTCCTGGCCGCCTGCTGGCAGAACCCCGGTTCCCAGGGGCACAGCCGGTCACCAGCCCGGGCGCTGGATGCACCCAGCTTATGAGGGCAAGCTGCCTGTCTCAGAGTCGACCGATTTCAGCGTTCATCTCAGGCCACCGTCCGCACCACCCCGATGTGCTTGACCAAGTATCCGGGCGCCACGGCCCAGCCAAGCGGACGTAAAACCGGCCACCACACCCCGCCACGCGCACCGTCTCTGTTCATTTCAGGCTGGGGGCCGTCGCTCGTGCCGACCGCACAGACCACGCCCCGTCACAAGCGGGCAGGTGCCGTCAGGTGAGAGACCCATGCACCTGCTGAGTAGAGCCGTCCTCACCTGGAGACCACGTCTGCCCCCAAGGGTTCACCTGTGCTTTACCTTTTGCGTGTGAATTTGGGTGTTTTATGATCTACGGCCCTGTGTTTGCCAGGGCCCGGCAGGCGGGTTTCGGGAGAGGCCACGCGGGAAATCCTTGAGGCTCCCTGGGCCACGTTTCTCTCTGCCCCACGTTCTTTGTTTCACAACTCTTTAAAAATAGAAAAACCACTCTGAGCTTGCTGACCACATAAAAGCAGGCGGGCGCCGGGGGCCGGGCTGTAATTCACCAACCTTGACTCAAACTGCTAACCCTCCCGGTGCCCCCGGGTTCTTCCAGCCCACGAGTGGGCTCTTCCCGGTGCCCCCGGGTTCTTCCGGTCCCGGCTACTCCACAGAGCCCCAGGAGACCTAACGGGTGCAGGGTCGGCAGGAGCAGAAGGGCCCTGCTCCCCTCCAGCTCTGATGACCGAACCCCCAGAAAGGTGGGAAGGCTTCTCCTTGTGGAAGCTTTGTGCCAGGAGGACAAAGGGCCAGGAAAGACCGTGAAACAGTACCGGCCACAGCCTCCCTCGGCCGGCTGGTCACCCTGCCACCCTGCATGAGGCTCAGGGTCCCCGACAGGGAGCCCGAGGCGCCTCACGGCTGGGTCGGCAGGGGCCGCAGCACATGGGCCACGTGCAGCCTGGAGCCCATCCCTGGCGGGAGCCACATTCCCACACGAGGCCCGGGGGCCTGCCTCCCAGGGGCTTCTCCGTGGTAGGGGTCATGGGGGTGGGAAGCCTGGCTCTTTGGTGTGTGTGTGTGTCAGGGTGGGGGGAGGGGACAGTGAGGAAAAGCCTCCGGCAAGTAGGGGCTTTGCACAAGCCACCCTGACCCCCGGGTGTGTCTGTGACCCCTTGTGACCCCTCTAAGGCGGGGGACCCCCCCCCGGAAAACAAGAAGGATGTCGCCAGACAGGGAGGCAAGGCGGGGAGCGCGAAGATTCTCATCCCACCCGGACTGGAATACCGCTTACCTTTTCCCGTGTCCCAGCCCTGTCGTTAGCAGGTTCCGCCTCTGAAGTCCCACGGCATTGGGTCTGTCTGGGCACACGAGCTCATATGGCCGTCAACCCCTGGAGGCAGGGACCGGCCCCCACACGGCCCCGCCGACGCTGACAGTATTTAGCAGGAATTATGCGCTCCGGGCCGATTGGAAAGCTGGGAACACTAAGCCACGGTCACTGCAGGTCTGTGTACGTGGCTCGCGTCTTGCACAGGCTGTCTGGCGGTGCTCTGATCAGCCCTACGCGGTGTTTGGAGCAGGAGGGGCCCACCCGGGGCTCTGGTGGCAGGCAGGGGGCTGGTTGGCACCTGTCGGGCCCTTCCAGGGCCGCTGATGGCGGGCACGAGCTTCGGTAGCTCGAGGGAGAGCAAGGCTCCCGCAGATAAGGAAGACAGTCCCCCAAAGACCAGCAGCCCCAGCCACGCTGCCCACCACCGTCCCTGGAGAGCGGGTTTTCGACGACACCTGGTGGGCCCACAGGTGGATGTGAGTCCCCTCACACCTGCCACGTAACCAGGTGCACGCCGGGTGACATGGTGCAGCCATCACTCCCGAGGTCTCCGGAACGTTCTCATCCTCTCAGGCAGAAGCTGTCCCCACCGCACGCTGGCCCCCCGTCCGCCTCCCTCAGCCCCTGCCGCCCAGCACCCCGCTTTCTGTGTGTGTGAGTCCGACGACTCCGGGCACCCCGTGGGAGGGCAGTCACAGCGTCCTCCTGGGGCGGGGCCCTTTCGCTTCACTGAGCGTCGCGTCCCCGGGGTTCAGCCACGTTGTACCCGTCGGAAGGTCCCTCCCTTTTAAGGCTGAGTGGGCTTCCGACCAATGTTGCTGGAGGGACAACCATTCAGGAGCAGTGCCCGTTCGGGGGGCTCTGCAGCAGGGGCGGGGGGCACAGCCCGGGTCCACAGGGCGAAGGGGGATTTATAACCAGGGAGCGAGGTGGCAGGGGGACAGTTCCCAGGAGGAAACACCAGGCAGGCTCCCCTTCCTTCGCTCATTCATTCGTGTGCTCCCAGCACGTGTGTTTGGAGATTTTCTTACGCGTCAGGCAAAAATCTGCACCTGGAGGTTTTTGTCTTTTTAAAGGTTAATTAATTTATTTTGAGAGAGAGCACAGGGGAGGGGTGGAGAGAAAGGGAGGGGGAGAATCCCGAGCAGGCTCCGCGCTGCCAGCCCAGGGCCCGACGTGGGGCTCGAACCCCTGAACCCTGGGATCACGACCTGAGCTGAAACCAAGAGTTGGATGCTCAACCCGTTGAGCCCCCCCGGGCGCCCCATGAGCCTGGAGTGTGAAGATATACCAGAAAGAGACTCTGTGCTTCCGGGACGAGCTCCAGAGGCCGGTGACCAGCCGGGTGAACAGCGTGGTTTCTGGGTGGAAGCCGTGCAGAGACCGGCAGAGCCGGGAAAGGGGGAGCAGGGGCCGCTGGGGACACGGCGGTCAGGGAGGCCCTGGGCGCGGGTGCAGTGAGAGTGCGCCACGCGGAGGTCTGTGCTAGCCTCTCGGGGACGGGCTCCGCTGGGGAGGCGGGTGGAGGCTCCAGGGCCGCCGGGACTGGATTTTGTTCCAGGTGCGGTGGGCACAGGGGAGCCGTGGGCCCCAGCACTCTCCTCTCGAGGACGAACGTCAGGAGGCCCCGGGGACCGGGAGCTCCAGGGCCGGTGGAGGCGAGGACCGTGGCCACCCCGTGGACCGATGCCAACCGCAGAGAGCGTCAGGGCGCCCGGGGCCGCCGGCGGGCGGGGCAAGGGGGGCCGTGAGGCTCCTGCAGGGCGGTCACCGCGGGAACAGCCGAGGGTGCTCGGGGAGGACGTCCTGGGACCGCCAGCTGAGCCCGGCCCCCGCCTGTGTGTGGACGTCCAGCGCTTTTAGGCTAAAACGTGCCCTAAACAGTCCACGTACAAATTATGTGGATCTGCTTCCCTCTTCTGTCCTCCGTTCTCCCGGCAGCGTCCGACCCACAAAGCTGCCCATCCTTACCTGCGACCAGTGTGCACAGGAGGGCGTCCCCGAGCTGGTGCTGGCCTCCCTGTGTGAGCCCCGTGCGCGCCCGTCCCCTGCACACCTTGCCACACGCGGATGTCCTCGCGATGCCCAGGGAGTTGGGGGTGAGGCCTGGGCTCTCAGGGGCCCTGTGGGCGCAGAGAGGAAGGAACCAGGGGCCAAGGCGCCTCCCTGCGGGGACCCTGCGTCCTGTCCCCTCATTCCGCCGCAGACCCGGGGAGGGCTGGCCTGTTTGGCCGGGGTGGGGGGGCTCCGGTGAGCAAGTGGGGGAGGCCGCAGCCCCTGCCCCGTCTCTGGCTGCCCAGTGGGACACGGTCACAGTCCCAGGTCCCTGCACCTTGTTCCTGTGGCTGAGGGATGCCCTCCCCCACCTGGAGTGCTGGGTCGGCTGGAAGCAGGCAGGTTGCTCTCTGTTTGCTCCCCTGTCTCTGGACCCCCTTGTCCCGGATCCTGCTGGTTCTGGAAGGCCTGCCTCGTGGTTTGAGGGCAAAGTTTGACTGTTAACGAACCGTAACACTGTCCCTGCAGGGGGCCCTGCTAGGGGGCCGACCAGGACCTGGGGAGTCCACTTTGTCTCATCTCCTAACCTCCTCGCCTCCCCTGAGAGCTTCGGGACTGGGACCTCTGGGTCAGGGTGGGGGTCACAGCCACCAGAGGGACAGGGCGATGCTGGGGCCCAGGACAGTCATTACTCTCAGGGAGGGGGGCAGAAATGGAGGCTCCCAGCCTCGTCTCCAGAAGGGAGGACCTCCTCCCCTACCTCTCTCTCCCCTTTCCCCATCCCCCTGCCCCCTCCTCCCCATCTCCCCTCCTCCCATCCCCACCCCTGCCCTCTCCTCGCCCTCCTTCCTTCTCCCCATCTCCTCCTGCCCTCCCATCCCCATCCACACCCCTGCACCTTCTCCCCCACCCCCCACCCCCTCCTCCCCATCTCCCCTGCCCCCTCCTCCCCTCAAATCTGGGTTGATAAATGGTACCATCCACTGGGATGTGGACGTTCTGGGAGCTGTGAGTTTGACTGGAGAAGACACGGTCTCTGCCCGCACCCCCCCCCCCAGGGGTCTACAGTCCGTGGAGGAGGCCAGACCGTCAGCACCGGGTGGTGTCCAGGAGCCCCTTGTGTGGGGTGCTGGCCGAAGCTGTTCTTAGCTAACCCCAGGCTGCTGCTGTGGGGCAGAGACGCCGGGTGGGCAAGGATCTGCTCAAGTCAGCAAAGCCTTACGGCCGTCCCAAGGGCCAGTCCCCCGCCCCCAGCTTCTCCCACATGCAGACTGAGTCCCCATCTCCTTATACATTCACAGTTTTCTCTGCCTAAGCTCTCCAGGCTGGGTCATCCCCTGCATTACAGCTCTGTCTTCAGGACCTCAGCACGCGCATCTATCGCGACGGAGGCCGAGCCAATAAATCCCGGCGCGTCCCCGCTCACAGCTGATGAGCATGAAGCCTGGGGAGAGACCCCGCTGGTGCCATGTGTATCCCGCCCTTGGGAAAGCTCACTCCCAGCAAACCTGGGGCAGGCCGGGGCAGGCATGGGGGTCAGGACCAGGACGGGGCAGAATGAGACACCGGGGGTCCTCCCTCCGTCCGTCCCTCCTTCCCTTTTATTTTAACAATCATCTCTTGAGCACACGCCCCACGGAGCTGTAAGAACACCTTAAATTTCAGGCATCCGATACTGGGGCTTGCTTGTTCTCTCTGTGCATATGCACAACGGTGTCGTTACTCCGTGCTGGGTCAGCGGGGTGGGGGTGGGGGGGGTGCGTCAGTCCCAATTAGGTTAGCCGGGAAAACTGCAGCGCAGCACCCATGGGCCACTCCCAGAAACCCTGGCGCTCAGTGGGGGCCGGTGCCACGGGGGACCCCGGGCGACCCGGGGGAGGGAGGGCGCGAGACTTAGCCCAGCGGGGGTCTCTGACAGGGAAGAAATGAAGGTTTCTGGTAGACCAAAAAGGGGCTCTGAAAATATACACTGCCCCTTTTCCAGTACTGCTAGGAGCCACCCAGTTAATGACCAAATTATGCCCACGGAGGTTTTGGGCAAACACTGTACTTCCCAGACCCCTCGTTCTCCTAGTCGAAAAACGAGAAAGTTCTCCATTACTCTGCCTGAGAGAATAAAGACTGCCCGCGAGGACTTGGCTACGAGGACGCAATCACAGCTTTGATTATAATAGTAAAATATGGGAAACGATCTACATGTCCACCCACGCCGGGAGCCGGGCACGTTTCACGACGGTGCCTCACATCTGGGTTAAAACGCGGGCTTCAGAATCGGCCGGCAACCGCTTCGTCCGCGTGTGTCTGTCCTCTATCGGGAGCGGGAGTCACGGCGGTGTTACTCGTGACAGAATCCGCTTCAAAAGCTTATAAATGAGGATGTATGTAGTGCGTTCTGTCTTGTTTACAAACGTACGTCTGGCCATATGGGTTCCTCGAAAGAGAAAGTGCCCGCGGGACCGAGACTGAGAACGTTCGGAGAGATAAATAGAACACGTTCGTGGGGCTATGTCTCAGTGTGTTGGTTAAAGGTTAAAAAAATTCTTTTTAATGTTTATTTGTTTTTGAGAGAGAGTGAGAGCGAGGGAGGGGCAGAGAGAGAGGGAGGCGCAGAATCCGAAGCAGGCTGCAAGGCTCCAGGCTCCGAGCTGTCAGCACAGAGCCCGATGCGGGGCTCGGACCCACGAACCGTGAGATCGTAACCTGACCCGAAGTCGGACGCTCAACCGACTGAGCCACCCGGGCGCCCCCTGATTTGCACTTTGATTTCTCTGCATTTCTGATTTTTCTACAAGGAGCACGGGTATGTAATGAAACACGAAGGTTAAAAACGCTACAATGCTCACCAGCGTTGGATGAAGCACCATTCACAATAGCAGGAGGTGGAAACGGCCCCAGGGTCCGTCCACAGGTGACTGGAAGACAGTGTGGGATCGACAACAGCACAATATGACTGAGCCCGAAGGAAGAGTGCGGGCTGACACCTGCCGTCACCGGGCAGACCAAGAGGACGCGCAGGGAAGTGAGCCCACTGCGGACGGGCACCCAGACGCGGACCTGGAAGGGGCGGGTTCTGGGAGACGGAGGGGACGAGGGCCGTGCGACCCGGCCGCTGGTTGGGCAGGTGGAGTTCTGGGCTGGATGGCGGGAGTGAGGGCACGCGGTGCCACGAAGGTGTCCACTTGCGAACAAATGGTTAAAGTGGTAGATTCCATGTTTGTGTGTATTTTGCCACCGAACAAACAAACGGAACGACAGGATAAAAGGAGGGGTTTTCCCAGGGGGCCTTTCCCCACCAGGTGACTGGCGAACCCAGGTGAAGGGACGAGGGGCCGGCTCCCCGTGGGCACAGGGACAGGCCCTGCTCCCCCTGCACACCGCGGGGAGACCTGGAAGACGGCATTGTTTCCACGGGGCTAATTAACTGAATGAGTTTTCCTCGCGTGTGTCTGTGTTTTCACATCAGGGTTCGCTGGGAAGAGGGACATTAGCTCTAATTAGACTCACCGCTTGGAGGATGTCTGAATAACCGGGAAGGGATCCCTTCTGGAAGCGCCCGGGCCCGCATGCCACCCTTTACCTCGCGTCACACGTCCGTGTCTGGACCCTCCGTACCCCAAGGCTTCACCCTTAGAGGGTGCACAGAGCCCACAGGAGACGCGATTCCAGAAACGTCTCCTCCTGCCTCAGAGAGACTTTGTAAGGCTCTGAGCCCTTGGCCTCAGTCGGACCGGATCCGCTTCCGCCCCCCCCCACCCACCCTGGGCCCCCTCCTCTGCCTGAGCTCGCCCGGGAGACCCTTGCAGGGCCTCCAGCCCGCCTGAGAAAGTGCCCCCGGGACAGCCAAGGATGGGCCGCTACGGCCAGGGCTCTAGGGCCTCTGCCCTCCCCGGCCACGGCCGGCTGGCTTTGGGGTACGCTCGGACCCAGAAAAAGCCACTGGGGAGGCGAGGTCAAGCCAGGTCTCCCCCCCCCCCCCCGCCCCGGGAATCTGGAGAAGAAACACAGCGGCTCAGGCAACGTCACCTTCTCCTGGTGCGAGCCTGACTCACCTCCAGGGCAAAGACGTAGCAACTGTAGCAGTTCTGGTCGAGGCGGCAAGAGAGGCCTTGGGGCCGACTCCCGCCCAGAGCAGCAGGGGAACCGGGCAGCTCAGCCCAGTCAGACGTCTACACTGGGCCCCTCAGCCTGGCCAGCGGCAAGATCACAGGGGCAGGAACGGTCTGGGGGCTCACGGAGAGGCTCAGGGGTCTCCCTAGAGAAGAGGGGACCTTGGGGCCAGACAATCCCGTGAGAGGCATGGACGGAGGCAGCCGTGGTGGGCACAGAGCACAGGAAGGCTGTCTCAGAGGGAGGGGTGACCCCAGTGCCAGGGAGAGGCAGGGGCAGGAGGTGAGGCAGAGTGGGGGGAGGCTGCGGGAGGGGGTGGGGAGAGGGGGGAGGAGCTGGGAGGGGTGGGAGGGTCCCCCTCACAGGCGAGGTTTGGGGTGGGGCTCCTGCCCTCTGTGGCCACCTCCACCTGCCTGGGTGTCAGGAGACCGAAGGTCAAGGGGGTGGAGGTGAGGGAGGCTTGGGGCCTCCGCGGGATTGGCCGGCTTTCCGCCCGTGTCGCAGGGGCCAGGCCAGCGTCCCTCTGGGAGCGAGGTCTGGGGAGCTTCACCTCTGGGGCGAAGGAACCCCGATGTTCCAGGAGCGCGTGGCCCTGCTCGCCATCCGGCCAGTTTCTGCCGTAGAGGACGTGTCCCCCGAATTCTCTGTAAGCCGCCCGCTAATGTGGCGGATGAGGTGGGGACAGGGCAGGAGCAGGGAGGCAGACAGACACCCGCGTCCCCTGAAATCCTAGATCCTTCTGAGGAGGCAAAGCTAGTTCTTGGGGGACAAAGGGCCTCAGATACTGTGGGACTTGTGGTGCACAGGCCATGGCACACAAACAGGTTCACAGTAAATCTGTGGCGTTAAAATTTCACGGAGTCGGAGACCTTGATCGCCACAGAAAAATGTCAGAAACGGTTCCTGAGGGGGTGGCGGCAAAGGGGTGGGGAGCCGGGCCGGAAACCCTGGAGGTCCATGGATTTCCCTCCTGACCCTTTTGCCGTGACCAACCCGACCCCCTGTGACCTTCAGTCCCCTCCTGAGGCAGAGTACTTGTCTAGTGGCTGGAGAGCTTTGGGACCCCGAGAGAGTGAGACCAGGGGGCAGCAGGGACACTGGGGACACTGGGGACATGAGGGCAGTGGAGACAGGGGGACACTGGGGACACTGAGGCAGGGGGACATTGGGGCAGTGGGATACTAGGGACATGAGGGCAGTGGGGACACTGGGGACACTGGGTACCCTGGGGACACCAGGGCAGCGCCCAGCTGCACGCCAGACGGAGAAGCCCTGCTGGTTCCGGGGAAGGGGGTCCCAGCCCAGCACAAACCACACATCTGCCGGCGGTGATAAAGACCACAAGCAGAGGCCGACTTTCCACCAGCCTCTCCATGCGCAGAGCGGATTCCTGGCCGGAAGAGGTCTGCTGTGAGGTGGGTCATGTGCCCGGGGCTGGTACCCAGGAGGGACGGGTGAGGCGTCCTTGAGTTGGAGTGGCCCCGGGTAGGGCTTTGCCCGCTAGACCCTGGGCCTTCCATGAGAGGTCGCATCTCCAGAAGCACAGCTGGAACCTAGGACCCACGCACCTGCTAATTCATCGGCCCGGCAGCCTTGGTGGCACCCCCGGCCCGGGTCTCGGGGGAGGCCTGTCCGGCAGCGAAGGGCAGTTTCCCTCCAGTCCCCATCTAGACTGACAGAAATGAGACACGCGGGAAGGCGGAAGAGGCCAAGATACCGCGGTTAGTACCGCCTGCGAACGGTGTAGTCTGGGGGGAGGGCGGCTGAGGCTTCTAATCAGGCCGCCTGACCCGGTGACAGGGGCGCCGGACCCCCCCCCCCCAGCCCCTCCCCACGCGGCGGGGCTGGTGCCACCATCGGTGTCCCCCAAGGGGACAAGGACGCGGGGGTCAAGCCCACTTGGCTGCTTCCCAAACCTCCAGCCAGATAAGGCGTCTCCCGCTCGGGGTCAGGAACATCACGCCTCCACCTGGGAGCCCTCCGCATTCCAGGCGCGGCCATCGGCTAACACGCGCTCGGCATCATCACGGCAACTTTATGTCTGTTAGATAATTTAGTCTCGTGGGGCAGACACTCTTACTGTCCCCGTTTTACCGATGAGCAACCGAGGCACAGAGCCCGTCCAGCGCCCGGGCCGCGGCTCCTGCCTCAGGGTGGCAGGGGCCACGTGCTTAACTGTTACACACAAACCTGCGCAGTGGCTAAGGCAGCCGTCCTCATGTCCTGAAGGGGGATTGCGTGTCGCGGAGGAAGGACCCTGCGTGCATCTCAGCAGTGGCAGGTGGACCCGCAGGGCGGCACCAAGGACGTGGACACGTGTCGGGAAAGCTGGGTCCGGACCCACCTCGCGGAGGACTTAGAAGACGGAGTCCATTTAATAGGCAACGGGAGCCACCGATGGCTTCGGATCCGAGCTCAGAGCCAAGAGGGCACATGTTAGAAGTTCAAAAGCAGGGTCTGAAAGGCTCCGTCGCCGTGCACACCAGTCTAACAAACCGGACGTCACGTTCTGCGCACAAACCCTGGCCAATGACTCGCTTCCTTCGATGTCCGTAGAAGCAGGAGAAAATCCCTCCGGAGTTCCTCGAGGTGCGTTTCGAGCCCCGCACTGGAAACGGCTCTGCTCCCAAGGGACGCGGAACGTGTCCTGCAGACAGACGAGCCGGTTTTCAACCCAGGACTTAGATGGTTCAGCCACCACCCTACGTCCCAACGTGCCTTTTGAAGCTGTTCCTCTCAGGCACGGGCGTCTGACCTCCGTGGCGACGTGGAAGGCGGCCACGTGCGTGTGGCTCGCTGCCGGATCTCGTTGAAACCGCCTGTGTCCAAATTTGAGTTCCCGCTGGTCTGACGGTCACAGCACCGAGGAGGAGCACCAAGGAGGAGCTCCAGGCCCCTCTGAGGCGGCCCGACCGCTAAGCACCGAGCGAGGAAGGAACGCCGTGTAGACGTCTCAGTCCCCGGCTGTGGGGATGAAGTCCCGCCGACTCCCCCTCCCTCCTTCCGAAACGCACCCAAGGGCAGCCCGCAGCGAGCCCGGACCTGAAATCTGCTTGGAGTAATGCGCCGGGCATCGCTCATACCCTCCTTGGCGGCTTTCCAGGCGGGGACGGGGGAAGAGAAAACAATGAATGCTAATTAGTTTACATTAATCACCATCGAATCTGCCTCCTTCTTCGTTTTCTCTTCCTCCCGGAGCTTTGAAGTGTGCAGATCCTTCAAACTTCACCCTGGTTTTCGAAAATTAATAAGGGCCATACATTAGCGTAGCCTTCTGGCTGCTTCGTGGAATATATCAGCCGAGGTTTTAACTACCGACATTATACAGTCATAAAAAGACGATCTGATGAAAGCAATCGTTTCATTCGCATCCCAGGCCCGGCCGCGAGGAGCAGTAAATCAGGCTGACGCGCGGGCGACCGATGACACCGTGCGAGCGTGCTGCGGCTCCCGGGCTCAATGCCGTCAAGGTCCACGTAGATGCTGGAGGGACGGGAGGACCAGGCCCGGTGGAGGAGGGCTGCAGGGGACAAGGGAGTCCCCGCCCTGTCCCCGCGCCCAGGGCCCGTCTGCCTGGAGGATTCCGTCCCCATTCTCTGGCGGGGCCGAGATAAGGGAAAATCAATTGGCAGGCTCTCCTGCCTCAGCGGTTCTGCGGCAGTTGGAGTCATGAGAGCAGAGTCTGGAAGCGGCGGCCTCGGTGTCACGAGCGGCGGGTGATTTCATTTCTGTCCCCGCACGTGGGACGGGACGGCGGGCGGGTGCGTGTCACACGGCGCAGAGAAGGGCTCGCGCCGTCGGCCGGCTTCGCGGGCCCTGCCTGGGAGCGTCGGGGCCCGGGCTGGTTGATTCCAGTGAGATGGTCCCGACCCTCCGGTGTGAATCCCGGCTTCCCGAGTGAAAGCGTGCCGAGCGTCCCTACGGTCCCCTCCTAACGAACGTCCCCGGCTTTGTACCCTGGGGCCTCCTGCGACGTGCCCACCAGGCCAGGACTTCAGAAACGAGCCTCTGTTTCTTCCCCGTGGAGGAAGCCGCTCGTATGCCCTGGGAGCTCGCTTACCTCGTGTTCCAGAGTCCAGAGAAGCTGCGGGGGACAGAGCAGGGCTGGTTGTGTGGGGGGACCACGGGTCCCAGCAGCTCCCTGACGGTCAGAGCCCTGGGGGCAGCACCCAGGCAGGGGGTGGAGATGAGGAGGGCGTGACCTCCTGTACGCAGCCTTGGGAGAGGTAGATAGGTCCCACTTGCCACGTGGACCTTCCCGTCCGTCTGGGGGGCCAGGTGAGCTGGGCAGGGGGGAGGGTCCCTCAGGGCTGAGTCCTTGGTGCTGGGTCCTTGGTGCTGAGGCGGCTAGAGACCCAGCGACCGGGAGGGGGGAGGGTCCTGCCACCTGAACAAGTCAAGCAGGTCCATTTGTAAGTGCAGGAGGTGTGGGGCATGTATCGCCAGGGACCGCCGGGCGGAGAGGCGGGACAGCTGAAATCCCCTCGAGAGAATGGAGAGAAATCCCACGGAAGGGCGTCTGTCAGCAGAGCTGAGAGGGAGGGGAACTCCGAGAAGAAACGAGCTCAGGGCACTTGCTCCGTGCCTCCCGGTGTCCTGTCTGTGACACGTGGTTAAGAATTCTGAGCATTTACGTGGCTGGGAGATGGGCCGCTGCGCTCAGGTCAGGAGGGCCCCACGGCAGTGGGTGCTGGGCCACATAGCTGATGCTCCTGCCCTCCTCCCAGGACGAAGGGTCCCCAGTGGCTGGGTGACGCAGGGGAACAAAGGCCTGGGACCCGGCCCAGCTGGGGACGACTCCGGGGGCTCCGTGGGGGCCTTTGCCGTGGCCTCCCTCTCCCCACGTGAGCATTTCCGATGGCCTCTCCATCCCCAAGGCTGCTCAACACGCAGCACGTCAACACGGGCCAAGACTGGAGAAAGTCAAGGACCAGAGTGGGAGGTTCAAGGCTGGAAGCTTCCGGTCCTGCCCCTGCCCCGTGGGGCTCTGGGATGGCGGTCGGCATTTCCAATTTCTGGATGATTAAAAGAGTATGAGCTTTGGAAAATACTCTCTCCAATGAGCCCACTTAGCCAAATGCTTGAAAAAACAAGGAAGTAGGCGATACAACCCAGTCCTAGGAGTCAGTAACAGAAAATGAGGACGGGCATCCGGAATGACGCCCCCAGTTTTTCCCAGGGGTGTGGTGGGACAAGAGCAGACCGCCAGGAAGACGAAGACAGCAAGGAGCTGGCTGTGGGTTCATCCTAGTCCTACTCGACCTCCCCCTTGAAGGAGCAGGTGTTTGGAAAGCGGAGACCCGCTCGCCCTGACCTGGGGCACTTCACGCCCTCCCCGGACGGACGCGGTGGCGAGAGGTTTGGGTGGGTCCCCGAGACACCAGTGCCCCCAGGACATCAGCCACCCCAGGCAGGGATGTTCTGGGAACAGCCGTGCGCTGCGGTCCCCTCCCGGGTCCACGTGACGTGCACGTGACCTGTTCACCCGCGCCCTCCCGCGTTCCACACCGTGGCTCACACAGAGGAGATGGTACGGTTTCCACGGCTCACTGGAGAACAGGAGACACTGCCATTCCTCATGTCACGCGCTTGCGGTCGAAAATGAAACACGAGTTGTTACGTTTCAAAGGGATCTGTGAGAAGCCTGGGCTTCGCAGGCTTACTCTGTAATTCCAGCTTTTCCATTTGAAGTGTCAGCGTGTAAATCTTCAGGATTTTCACAGGCAGCCAGGGAGCACATATCGGGCAGGGACGGCGGGGTCTGTCCCTTATTCCTCACCCGGCGGGAACCTCCCCCTCCCTGCCTGCCAGGATTCGTATAATTGTTCTTTCGGGGTGAGGTGATGCTTTAAGGCTTTCCGTCTTCTCCGTTGACAGGTATAATATCTTGTGATGATGTGGCTGGATTAGGAATGCAATCCAAGTCCATCATGTTGGGGATTTCTTTTTTTTTTTCTTTTTCGAATCATTTATTCAAGAAATATTTTTTAAGGTTTATTTATTTTTGAGAGAGAAAGAGACAGTGTGAGCGGGGAGAGGGGCAGAGAGCAGGGGAGAGAGAATCCCAAGCAGGCTTCAGGCTCTGAGCTGTCAACACGGAGTCTGACACGGGGCTCGAACTCATGAACCGTGAGATCATGACTTGAACTGAAGTCGGACGCTCAACCGACTGAGCCCCCCAGGCGCCCCTCAGGATGGGCATTTGTAAATAATGTCGAATATTTCCCATGAGCCTGTACTGGTGTTTCCCTGCTGGCCTTTAATCGTTTTTGGGATTCATATATTAGTCCTGATTAATAGCACTTGTAAATCACATGAACCCCACTTGTCCAAAGTTAAATTTTTGCTTTGAATTTCATAAACTTCAGCCACACACATTTGTATGTCTTTGTGCAATTCTTGTAATTTTGACTTTCTATCGGATCCTCCAACATTGTTAAATAAACCATTTAAAAAGTCATAACTCTTCTTTGGTATGTCTGCAGGGTGTGGATGATTCGTAAATTAATTTTTAATTCTTCCTTGTGTTCATAAATTCCTACACGATCAACTTCAGTATGAGCAGCAGAACTGGATGTGATGATACCATTTATTTAGATAAACAGATGGGAGCAGGCAGCTTGGGTTTCATTAGATTTGCCGGGTTTTTTTAAAAATGTTTTAATTTTATTTTTGAGAGAGACAGAGGGAGAGAGAGAGAGAGAGAGAGAGAGAGAGAGCATGAGCAGGGGAGGGGCAGAGATAGAGGAAGACACAGAAACTGAAGCAGGCTCCGGGCTCCGAGCTGTCAGCACAGAGCCCGATGCGGGGCTCGAACCCACGAGCAGTGAGATCGTGACCTGAGCCGAAGTCAGGTGTTTAACTGACTGAGCCCCCCAGGCGCCCCTAGATTCACCGTTTTATTCTATATGAGATTCAGATCTATAGGTACATCTGTACGTATGAGGGCTTCCCTGTGAGTGAAATACGGTGTCACTCACGCCTGATTTTCAGAGGAAACTTGTGCAACACAGCCCCCCTCCCGTCTCCGCAGCTGCACCCACAGCGCACAGACTTGGGGTTCCCACGCTGTTCCTTCCACTGCTCCCATTATCACTCGGAATATCCCAGCACCTGGGGCTTGTCTGGGGCCTCGTTTGCACAACAGATAAGGTATTTCCAAGCCCCTTCTTTGGGGATTCTAACCACAGCCGCGATCACTGCGATCACCGATCACTGCCGTGTGCAGATATTCACCCGCAGCGAGCGGATTTGATTCTGCAGTGTGCCCGAGTGCCCCCCAGACGCTGTGGTGCACCTGCCAGAGAGCGTTATTCGCAAGTGGCTCCGGTTCTGAATTCCAGGCGGCCGGCCGGCCGTTCTGCAAATGTGTGAGGCATTTTGGCTTTTACTTACCGATTGCCTGACTTCACGTCTCGCTTCTTCAGTTTGCTCTGATGATGTTGTAACCGATCTTTTAAAGTTTTTTGTTCCTTATTTTGTACTTGGAGAGACACGGAACATTAGTGCGTTGTCTTTTTCTTCTGGCTGATGCTGATGGAATTTCCCTCGCTTATTCCTTCATTTTCTTTCTTTGTAATTTTTTTCATTTTTAATTGGGACAAAACACACATAACGTAAATCTCACCATCTGAAGCATTCCTACGTGTGCGGTGTTAAGTATATTCACGCTGTTGTGCAGCTGATCTCCAGAAGTCTTTCCTCTCACGGAACTGAAGCTCAGAACGGCCCCCCACCCCCCACCCCGCCGCCCCAGCCCCGTGGCTGCCACACTTCCATTCTGTGTCTTTTTTTTTTTCCAATTTTTTTAATGTTCATTTATTTTTGAGAGAGAGACAGAGTATGAATGGGGGAGGAGCAGAGAGAGAGGGAGACACAGAATCCGAAGCAGGCTCCGGGCTCCGAGCTGTCCGCGCAGAGCCCGACGTGGGGCTCGAACTCACGAACCGTGAGATCATGACCTGAGCCGAAGTCGGACGCTTAACCGACGGAGCCACCCAGATGCTCCCCCACTCCGTCTTTACCACTTTGACTCTGGGTAACTCATAAGTAAAGTCACACACTATTTGTCTTTTTTTGTGACCGGCTTATGTCACTTAGCACAACGTCCTCAAGGTTCATGCGGGAACATGTGCCAGAACTTTTTAACGCCTTTTTAACGCCTCACGGTCTCGCCTGTGTCCACACCACACTTCATCCACCCCCTGAAGGACACTTGGGTTGTTTCCACCGTTTGCCTGTCGTGGATAACGTGGCTATGAACACAGGTGTGCAAATATCTCTTTGGGACCCTGCTTTTAGTTCTTTTGGTTACGTCCCCAGGCAGAGAATTGCTGGATCCGTGGAGGCTGCCTCAGTTTACACAGGAGGTAACACCCTCCCCCGTGCTTCTTGGCCATCTGCGTGTGTCTTTTTTGGAGGAATGTCTATTCTATTTTTTTCTCCCCCCCTCTGTTGAGAGGTATTTACTGACAAGATTAGGGACACAATAAAACACATGTGCATTTCATATTATTTACTATCCAACAGTCACAATTCCATTTCTGAAGGAAGAAACAAGGAATGACACTAAGCCGAATTTCATTAAATAGCATCCATGAGGCCACCTCGTATCTCTGTAATCTCTTCAACTAAAAGCATAGATTTTCCCAATTCCTAAATGAGGGTCCTCAGTTTTGTCTCTTTAACAATCACTGATTTCCAGCTTCCCTTTTATCTGCTTACTATTGAGGTACAAACGCACAAATACAATTATATATATATTTACAGTATATAGTGTGATGATTTTATATGGCTACCCACTGTGAAATGATTTCCACAATCATGTTCATTACCATCCATTACCTCGCATAGTTACTTTTTAAATTTTGTGTGTGTGAGACAATGCTTAAGGTCTACTCTCTTACCAAATTCCAAGCAGACCATGTGGCATCATGAGCTGTGCTCACCGTGTTGCTCACCAGACCCTCCAGAACGTCTTTAGATTGCACCTAAAAGTTTATTCCCTTGACACAACATCTCCCCCTATCTTCCGCCTCCAGCCCCCGGCAACCACCATTTTACTCTGTTTCTAGAAGTTATTATTATTATTTTTTTAAAGATCCCACATATATAAGTGATACCATACAGGATTTGTCTTTTCCCGCCTGACTTATTTCGCTTAACACAATGCCCTCCTGGTCCATCCATGTCGTCCAAAATGACAGGATTTCGGTGTTTTTTGTTTTTTGGTTTTTTACGGCCGAATAATATTCCATTATGCAAAGACCACATCTTTACCCATTCACCGGTCGACACTTGAGGTTGTTTCCACATCTCCGCCTTTATGAATAAAGCTGCGGAGATTGTGAGCGTGCGATGTTTCCTTGAGATGCTGACTTTGCTTCCTTCACATTTAATCCCAGAAGTGGGATTGTGGTGGGATCATAGGATACGTCTATTTTTTAATTTTTCCCGGAACCCCTGTACTGTTTTCCAGAGCGGCTGCACCGGTTTGCATTCCCACCAACAGTGCCCGAGGGGTCCCCTTTCTCCGCATCCTCGCCGACACCTGCTCTTTTCTGAGTTGTTAATGTCAGCCATTCTGACAGGTGTGAGGTGATATCTCATCGTGGTTTTGATCTGTATTTCCCTGATGACCTGGGATCGTCAGACGACCAGATGATATTGAGCATCTTTTCATGTGCCTGTTGGCCATCCGTGCGTCTTCTTTGGAAAAATGTCTGTTCAGGCCCTTTGCCCATTTTGAAATTGGGTTGCTTGGATTTTGTTTTGTTTCATTTTCTATTGACCTGTACGAGTTCCTTCTGTGTTTTAGATGTTAACCCTTTATCACATATCTGGTTTGCAAATATTTCCTCCCATTCTGCAGATTACCTTTTCTCTTTTGGACTATCTTCTTTGTTGTGCACAAGGCTTTTAGTTTGTGTTTGGTGTCATATCCAAAACATCATTACCAAGACTAAGGTCAAAGAGTTTTCCGCCTTTGTTTCCTTCTAGGATTTATGGCTTCGGGTTTTACATTTAAGTCATCAGTCCATCTTAAGTTAATTTTTGTAAGTGGTGTAAGACAGGTGTCCAGTTTCTTTCTCTTGCCTGTAGATGTCCAGTTTTCCCAACACCATTCATTGGAGGGACTGTCTTTCCCCTGTTGTGCATTCTTGGAGCCCCTGCCAAGGATGGGTTGACTGTCTATGTGTGGGTTTACTCTGGCTCTCAGTTCTGTTGAGTGGCCTCCTGAGCCCTCCCATCACCTGTGGACGGCTGTCTGATTGCTTCTTGTGCGGGGACAAGGTCTATTTCCTCCCACTCCACCGTCTTGATGACCTCATTCTCTTTGCCCATTTTAAACTGGGCTCCTTTGTTGTTGTTGAGTTGTAGGAGTCCTTTATGTATTGTAGGAGTTCTTTATGTATTCTGGATGCTAACCTTTTAAGAGAAGCATGTTTTACAGGTTCTCCCATTTTGTAGGTTTGCTTTTCACTCTGTTGAGCGTGTCCTTTGTTGGTTACAAGTTTTAAATTTGTCCTTTTGTCCTTTTATTGCCGGTGCTTCCGGCGTTATTGTTTCCTCTGATTGCTTGTCCATGCCCACAGGACAAGCTGAAGAAGCAAAGGACTATTATGCACTTGAATCCACACCGGAAGTAATTCACATTTTAGTGCCTAATTTGTGACTTTATCATTATTGTGCCCCCGTCACGCGTAGGCACAGCGGTTACGTGGCTTCGCGTTAAAGTCTGAGAAATGCCGAAGGAACGAAACGGATTTGACTTTGCTTAGCCAGGTAGACCAGGTTCAACCCAGAATATTCCAAATCTACTGATTACTTTGTAAAATGTCATTTTACAGAACATTGTACAAGTTAGTAGAGTTTCATTAAAGACGGCTCGATGAAATCTGGATTAGGTGTTTTTTCAGCATTCCTGCGTATGGGAACAGCCCTTCACTACAACGGCTCACCCGCACGCCGCGGCCCCCTTACCCGGCTGTGGTTCCGTCTTCACCCCCACGACAAACTTCCTTCCGAGAGCTGCCAAGAACCACAGTACCGCCCCATCGCCCTCCTCACCCCTGCAGGCTTCTCACCACGGCCTGCGTGCCTCCGAGTAAGCCTGTCAGGTCTGCCCACAGCTACGTCACGCAGCCTGCCCGTGTCCGGCACACGCCGGGCCCTTAAACATTGTTTCTGGAAGGAAATGTTCCAAGCACAGTAAACGCGTCATCTCACGTGGCTCTCGTCACCTCACGTGGCTCTCCTCCATCTGGAAGGATCCCACGTGGTGTAGACCTGTTCAGGACCGAGGACGAAACAGCAACGGTCTGACCTGGCGCGTCCTTCCGAGAGAGAGAGAGAGACCGGTGGAGAGCCGATGCAAAGCCCAGACATGGCGGACGGAGCTTCACGGCACAAGGCTCCTCGAGGCTGCTTTTTGGCCATAAGGAACAGAAACCTCGCTTGGAATGGTCTGCACAGCGAGGACCGTGTGTCACCTCCGTGGGAAGCAGTCTTGGGGCCGGGGGCTCGGTGGCACCCGGGCCCTGCTCTCCTCCAGCCCCTGCCCTGCCCTTCCCGGTAGGTGAGCTTGCCTTCCAGTCAAGGTGACGACCTTTGTGCCAGTGAGTCCCAGACCCCGTGACACACTTTCTCCCGTGGAAGGGCACCGTGGCCGCCGCAGCCGCCGTGGCTGCCTTAGACCCCCAGACCCTGGGTCGGGGGGTGTTCCCAGCCTCCCCAAAGCCCAGGACAAGCTGTTGGCAGATACAGTGACTAAGATCTGGGATGGAAGGTGGCGGTACCCGGTGGGAAGGCAGCAAGTAGCGTGTACCTTAGGGCGATATTAGGGGTTTGAATTCATGTCACAGTTTCCATCCTGGTGTGGAGCGAGGCAAGGGTCATTTGGGGCGGGATGGCCGTGGAGCATGGTGGCAGACCCCAGACCCCGCTTCTCTCCCACTGGCCTTAGTTTATTAGGGATCACAGTGGCCACAGAGGGCTCAATGAGGCCACGCGGATCGCACTGGCCACAGAGGGCTCAGTGAGGCCACGCGGATCGCACTGGCCACAGAGGGCTCAATGAGGCCACGCAGATCGCACTGGCCACAGGGGGCTCAGTGAGGCCATGCACGCCTGGGAGCTTGTCCTGTCCTGGGATTTCCAAGACAGGCGACCATCACCCGTCCTTGTCCAGCACGGCACAATACGGGGGCCGAGGTTGGCATTTACGTGGGCTCAATTTCAAATCTTATTCAGAAACTCACTTGTTCTTTGACTCAATATGTTTTTCCCGAGACCACGCATTTTGTGTCAGGTGCCGTACTAGGAACTGAGCTCTAAGAAGTAAGACAAAGTATCTGTCTTCACGGAATTTATCTAATCTGGGGAGACAGTCAACAACACTGTAAAAAATTTATTGATGTATTTCAAAATTTACATATATAAACATACAGTGTAATGTTAGTTTCAGGTGTATAATACTGTGATTCCACGCTGCACACATCACCTGGTGCGCATCACAGGTGCCCTCCTTAATCCCCATCTCTCCACCCGCCTCCCCCCTGGTGACCGGCAATGTGTTCTCTGGAGTTGAGAGCCTGTTTCTCTGTTTGTCTCTCCCTTTTTGTGTGTCCATTCGTTTTGTTTCTTAAATTCCCACATGAGTGAAATCATAGGGTGTTTGTCTTTCTCTGACTTTGCTTCACATAATACGGTCAAGCTCCATCAATGTCATTGCCAATGGCAAGACTTCATTCTTTTTTTTAAAGTTTATTTATTTATTTTAAGAGAGAGAGAGCGAGCAGGAGCAAAGAGAGAGGGAGAGAGAGAATCCCAAGCGGGCTCTGTGCTCTCAGCACAGAGCCCGGTACGGGGCTCGATCTCACAAACCATGAGATCGGGACCTGAGCCGAAATCAAGAGTCAGAAATTCGACCCACTGAGCCACCAAGATTTCCTTCTTTTTCGTGGCAGGGTAATATTCCATCGTGTGTATGGACCACTTCTTCTTGATCCCCGAGCAGCCCACGGACATTTGGGCTGCTTCCGTGCGTTGGCTGTGGTGGACAATGAACAGGCGTCTTTTGTACAGTTAATTTCATATCCTGATACGAACCAAGGGAAAAACAGAATAATAGGTTGGGGGGGATGGGGCCAGTCGGCCACTTCTGCCAGGTGGCCAGAGAAACTCTCAGAGGGGGTGACAGATCTGAGTGCTATGACCTATGATCTCGGAAAAAGCTAGAAAGAAGGTCTGGGGGGAGGAATATTCCGGGCAAACACAAACTCTGAGGCAGGAATGGGATCCACGTGTTTGTACCACGTGGTAACACGTGGCCTGGGCTGCTGGAGCGTGGCGGGCCAGGGAGAGAGTGGCAGGACGGAGCAGGACATCGGGCGGGCCGTGGAGGCCGTGGCGATGGGACGTCGTGGGACGGCGTCGAGCGGGGAGGGCAGCGTGGTCTGATTCGCGCTTTCAAAACTCCCCTGCGCCATCGGGAGACAAATGCACTGTGGCAGGGAAGGTGAGTGGTGTGGGCTGGGAGGACCACTGCGGCCAGCTGGCGGCTTGGTCCAGGGCTCCGGCTGCGCAGACGGTGACTATTTGGATCCAAGCCCTGCTCTGGAGACGGAGCCCAGAGGCCGGCCCACGACACCGACAGGCTGGGTGTGTGGGGGGGAGGGGCAGAGGCGAGTCCCGAGTGTCCCTCCGTCTGTGGCCCAAGCGGCTGTGATGCCACTAGTTGAGTGGGGACGGTGGGGGACAGGGACACGGAGACCGAGTGTGGCGCTTGGAGGAGGGAACGCTCCAGATTCAGCCCTCCTTCTGGAGGTGAACGTTGGCGCTGGGCCAGGAGGTGCAGGTGTTTGGGGTGAAGACGGGAGCCACGATGAGGGTGACACAGGGCCGGGCCGGGCGTGGGCTCCTGGTGGGGCGTCCTGGCCGGGGTATCAGGCCGAGGCCCCACTTCAGGGGGTTTGTGTGGCTCAGGAGAGAGGCCGGGCCCAGAGCAGGGGTTCAGGGGGCCTGCGTGGAGACAGGGAGGCCTCGAGGACGCCGAGGTCACGCACAAAGCCTGGCGACAACCTTCCCCAAACAGTCTTTCCCGCTGTTTCCTCGTCCATGCGGCCACGTGGCTCCCCGCCTTGAGTCTAAACTTCCACTTTCTCCTATAATATCCACCCCCCACTGCCGGCTGCCGAGGGCCGGAGACCCGCAGGTGACCAGTGAGGTTGGATATGGTCTTGGCAGGATTTATCTGATTAGAACCAAGAGGTGTTGTTTCATATCTGCCGGCTGCGTGGGCAGCTCACACTCACTCGGGCATGTGACGGGCGTGTGTGTGCACGCGTGTCTTCCTGTCCCTCCTGCGCATTTAACCGCGAGGCCACTTGCAGACTAATGTTGGGAGAACGGCACGTTCTCTAGAGTCTATTGGTCACTCCCACATAGGAGGACCCGTCGCAGAGTCACAGAACATACTATTTTCTAGGTGCTGCAGCCCACGCGCTAGAGGTCCAGCCCTCCCTGCCCCCTGTGGGGTGGCCCCAGCTGGCCGGGAGGGCGGTTGCCGGAGGGCCAGCCCTGAGCAGGAGGAGGAGGCACCAGGGCTCATCTTTCCTGGAGACCAGGCTCTGCAGCCCAGAAGCCCAAGGTCTACCTCGTTCCCTGGCTTCTCACCGGGATCTGAGGCCGTGCTCCCACAGAGCAGTTTAATAAGGCACCTCTGTGTCCCGACACCAGCCAGAGCGCCTCAGGGTGCCTGACGTGTGAGCTTCTGGGCAGCGGGAGTTATTTTTGGTACCGCGAGAAACCAGCTCCTGCGGCCTGAGTCACGGATCAGCTCGCGGATGTGGATCCCGCGGGGTGCACGGGGCCTGCATCCTTGTAGACGCTGCCGCTCCCTCCCGCCCCCACCCACGGTTGGAAGCTGTTCCGAACCAGCCGTGGAAAGGTTTAGAACGGGTTCGAGTTTGGTAACAGTGAAGAGTCTCGCTCACAAAGGTCTGGGAAGCTGTGGTCTCACCCTCCTCCCCCCAAGCAAGGACAGGGATGTGGATGAGACCCCTGACCCCAGGACCCTACAGACGTGTCCTCCGACGCTTCGAGGGATAGCTCAGATTTTATTTTAAGTTCAATTTTGACATCGTTTGCAATTTACAGGGAAGTTACAAGGCCAAGAATCCCACTCAGATTCAAGTAAATGCGGGTCTTTTACTCGGTCTGTCCTACCACGTTCTCTTGCATCGCGTGCCCAGAGCAGCGGGACCGAGGCAGCCTTGCCGTCCATCCGCACGGCGGAGGACACGCGGCTCCGCGTCCCCTTGTCCCCTGTCCCATCTCTGTCGCCTCCCGTGACTTCCAGCAGCCGTCGAGCATCTGCCTGTGTTCACGGTGTTGACGTTTCTGAGATTACAGGCCAGCGACTTCGCGGAACACCCCTTCCCCCACGTCTCGTGTTTCCCTCAGGGTTGTGTGCCCAGGCGGTCGCTGGGATCCGCGTCCGGAAGCAGGTGTGGCTTTGATCCCCTGGTCAAGGCGGAATGGGCCGGACTTTCCCCAGCGTAGTAAAGTTTCTGTATAATTCGGACGCGTCTTGTGGGGAGATGCCTTGCGATTATAAATAAATCCCAGATCTCATGACAGCTGTCTGGTACTGGTGTTCCAGACCTGTTGCTCCTCTGACATTTACGTGTTGGTCTTCCACCGAGAGGGTGCATTTCTAGCCTATCCACCTGCTTATATGTTCTCTGTTTTAAAAACAAGCTGTCGGCACAAAGCGAGTCCTACGCCCCGGAGACCCCGAGGCGCTCCTGCAGCGTCTGTCCGGAGTCTGGTGAGCCGGGGTCCGTCTGCACGAGCTGAACTGCACCAGGACTCAGGGTCCTGGGGTTCGTGCTGGGCCCCCGACAGGACGGGCAGCAGGCAAGGGCTGAAGGGACAGTGTCCTGTGAGAGGTCTCCGCACAGCGGGCGAGTGTCCCGGCCCGGAGTAGGACCTGCTGTCCACTCGCGCCCCAGGCTGTGGAGCCTCAGGGCCTCAGCAGTGCTGGGAGGTGGGGACAGCAGCCACCCTCACACGAGAGCAGGACGAGGCCTCGAGAGGCCCATGGGGCCAGGGCCAGGGCCAGGACCACGTTGCAGGAGTCTAGTATCTTCCATGGGGACATCTGCATAAAAGCCACTGGACTGGACAGCTCCTCGTGCTGGAGCCGGGGGCCCCTGGACACACGGTCCCGTCCACACCGCACCGAACCAGCCCACCGGCAGGGCCCGTTTTGCTTGGGAGCAGGTGTCTGCCCAGGGGCAAACGGCAGGATACACTCCTCTCCGGGGTCACAGAGACCCAGAAAGAACTCACTCTGAACCGGGCACTTGCATGAACCAGAGGACACAGGGACGATTTGCCCAAGGGCGGGGATGGAGGCCATTTCACCCACTGAGTCCCCGTACGGCCCAGGAAGCAGTCAACCCCACTTTGCTTTACCTGAGGCCCAGAACGTTATCATCTCTGGCACCTGAGGAAGTTCTTTCTTAATTTTTTTAATGTTTATTATTTTTGAGAGAGACTGAGTGTGAGTAGGGAAGAGGCAGAGAGAGAGGGAGACGCAGAATCCGAAGCGGGCTCCAGGCCCCGAGCTGTCAGCACAGAGCCCGACGCGGGGCTCGAACCCACGAACCGTGAGATCGTGACCTGAGCCGAAGTCGGACGCTCCACCGGCTCAGCCCCCCAAGCGCGAGGAAGTTATTCTAAAGAGAATTTACACTGGTGTTAACGCATCACCGGCTCAAAGCTATGGCGAGCTCCCAGAGGACTTCCCGCCATGCCTGGGTGTCAGGTCACATCAAGGCCTGCCCGTCCTTCTGCGGGAAGAGACGGTCCGGGAGCCGGGATTTGAAGCGCTGGCTGCTTTACTCGTCACCGGGGACTTGTCGGCACGGTGTTTTCTGCAACACAGTCTCGATGGCAGGCTTTCGAAAACATGCCCGGACTTACAACACAGGCCAGAGTGCTCTCAAAGGCGGCTTCTCCGGTGATTTTGTGAGACAGCAAAGCACAGTCCTGGGGCAGGCCCAGGTGACGCCCCCGGGCTCCCAGACACCTGCCCGTGGCCCCCGTCTTCAGTCGGCCGGTCTGCAGACCCTGGAACCCCCCGAGCCCCGCGCAGGGGTCACGGCGCCTGGGGCGGGGCCTCACGTGCGCTCACGGAACAGCTGTTGGCGGCTGGACCTGGCTGGCAGGGACCTGCCCGCAGAGCCGTGACGGTTCAATTTCAGTAAATATGTACTGGCCGTCCGTCGCAGCAGAACAGACGCTCGGGGACAAGAGCTCGGGAAAAGCCAACAGTCCTCGGCCTAGCTGGGATTGGAACAGTATTCGCTGGGGAGAAACGGCCACACGGGGGCGCTGTGTTTGGTCCTCAGTCCTGCCACCCCTGGGTTTGGGGGCCGAGGGCACACTGCTTGGCGCTCAGAGCCCCTCGGACGCTCAGTGTCTTCATCTCAGACGGAGAACAGCGTCCGGCCACGTCCTTTTTCCCGTGCGGACTAGCGGGGGACCGGACACGAAGCACCTAGCGCGCCTCTGTGCCACCTCATGGCTCCGTGGGCAGCGGCTGGGCGGAGCCCGCGGTCATCGTGCCCCATTTGCAGATGTGGAGGCCCAAGGCCTCACCCACACACGGCCGGCCCGTGGCTCCCGATCGCAGATGCAGAAGAAATATTCCGGCACCTTCCTCGCAAGCCCACCGCTAATACCAGGGGGCTTACTGTGTACAGTCCCCTAAGTCCCACGGTGACTCTGTCTGTCATCTCTACCCCTCTGCTCCCAAGCAGATTCCCTCACGTCCATCCCGCTACAAGCACTTGTCTAGAACCGTCCCTGCCCGAGAGACTGGAGTGCGGTAGAGAGACTAGAGTGCCTGGTCGGCGGGGGCAGCGGTGGGATGGTTTTTTGTCTGGCTGCAGAGGCACTGGCTTGATTTCAGGCTTTGGGCGGCAGCCCAGCCCAGCCCCCTCGGGCCCTTTCCTGCTGTGACCCGGGAACTGGGGGTGCTTCCTGCCTTCCTCACTCCTCCAAAGGCCCCAGGCTCACGCTGGGGTGCAGCGGAAGTCACACGGGCAGGGTGCCTGGACTGCCCGCTTGTTCTCGGCCCCCCCGGAACGCGAGAGCGCGTGCACGGGGGTGCACTTGCTGGGTCCCCAGCTGTCTCGTCCAGTGAAGGGGACCACTGACTGGTAACGCTCTGCGGGGCTCCGTCAGCTGGGGGGACGGCTCCCTCCCAGGGCCCAGGCTCGGCCATCAGCTGGGGGACTGCCACTAATGTCGGTTATGTTAAATACACACATCGTATTCCTTCTCTTAGAACATGGTTAGTTTTCAAACACTAAGCACAAATAATTATTCCAGAAGCACTTTGCAAAACAGCCTTGTAGGAGGACTATACAATTCCAGTCTATTATAGAAGCTTTTACAAAAGGCAGGAAATGTGGGGGTGGAGGGAGCAGGTGCTGTGCTCTCTCCTTCACAAACACCTGTGCCCTGCAGGGTGGGGTGGGGGCGGCTGCTGGACCCGTCCCTGAGCCACGTGACAGGCTTTCCAAGCACCGCCCTTCAGCTCCGAAATGCCCTTGGACTCAAGCAGCTGTGACCGCAGAGGTAAGAACGTGAGTCCTGTTTTCCTGGTTCCGAGACCCGGCGCACGTGCTGGGAGTGGGCTGGTGAGTCACGTCTTAGTGCCTCCACTTGGGGAACCTTTTGCCGATGCTGCCTGTGACCTTGGCAGGGGTCTCAGTGACGGAACAACAGCAGTGTAGGCTGGACAGGGCACATCCGGGGTGAGGAGGGGCCCCAAAGCAGCTTTGGAGGACGCATCTTGAAATCTAAACCCTCTGCCAAGTGAAGACTGTTTCTGGAGTTTCGAGCACGGTCGTGACGTCCTTTCCAGGGGAGGAAACTGAGCTCACGGTGGCTTCGTCCCTTGTGGACGGTCGGTGAGCCGGTGAGCGGCAAAGCCTGCATTTGAACCCGGCCCGGACTGACCCTGCACCCACACTCACCCCGTGGCTGCGCCCCGCACCCCCAGCCGTCGGCCCCTCGACGGGGGGACGAGCTGTGTCCGCACTTGTACTTTATGTAAACGGAGTCAGGCAGCGAGCGCGTTCGGTGCCTGGCGTCTTCCTTCCACCGCTAAGTTTGTGAGATTCACCGCGAGGCTGGGGATGGTCGTGACCCACCGGCCGCTGGCTATTTGCCCCCCGGAATCCCACTGTGTGAATGCACCTCGATTTATCTACCCGTCCCACCACTGTCCCACCACTGACCGACACTCGGATGTTTCCGCTTCTTTACCAAAAGCATTATTATGAGTATTTGAACTTCGAAGGTTGTAGATAAAATGGTCTCCGCGGACAATCACGCCCTCTGTGAATAATGAGCACGGAGGATGTTCCCCCCTTCCCAAACCCTCTGCCTTTTACTTCTTTTCTCCCCCCCTCAACTTTGAAAGGCTTCAGGGTTAAAAATATTTCCTGTAGGTGTTTGGCAGACCCACCCCTCCCCCCAATCATGTTAAGGAAATCCCTTTCTAGTCGGAGCTAAATTTTTTACAAGATCATAAATGGATATTTTGAATTTCATCAACTGTGTTTTCTCCATCTATTGGAATAACCATATTGTTTTATTCTTTTAATATGCTAATGTGGTGAGAGATAATTACAGATTTTCTGAAGTGAAGCATTATATTCCTGGAGTAAACCCAACGTAGTCAAGACCTGTTATCTTTCTTTACAAGCACAGAATTCATTTTGCTATTTATGGAGGATTATGGCCTGTATGCTCATGAATGAGGCTTTCCTGTGATATTTCTTCACTAAAATTTTAGTACTAAAGGCAGAGTGGACTCACAGAATCGGTTGGCGAGTCTTAACTTTCTTTTTCTTCTCAAATGACTTGCGTCAGAGTAGAGTGACGCCTTCCGTGAACGTTTGGTAGAACTTCTCTAAAATCATCTGTGCCTGGTGATTCTTGGTAGGAAAATCAAACCATTGGTTCACTCATTTTCATGGTTTTGAGCTCTCTGGACTTTGTATTTCTTCTTGAGGTTTTTTAAACAATTTTTTAATGTTTGTTTTTGAGAGAGAGAGAGTGCAACTGGGGGAGGGAGCAGAGAGAGAGGGAGACACAGAATCCGAAGCAGGCTCCAGGCTCCGAGCTGTCAGCACAGAGCCTGATGCAGGCTCGAACTTGTGGACTGTGAGATCATGATCTGAGCCGAAGTTGGACGCTCAACCGACTGAGCCCCCCGGTGTCCTAAAGATTGTATTTATTTAAAGTAATCTCTACAGCCATTTCGGGGCTCAAACTCATGACCCTGAGATCAAGAGTCACACGTTCTTTGGACTGAGCCACCAAGGCACCCCTTGAGTTTTATTTTTTAATGTTTATTTATTTTTAAGAGAGAGAGAGCTGGGAAGCGACAGAGAGAGAGAAAGAGAGAGAATCCCAAGCAGGCTCCGTGCTGTCACTATGGAACCGGATGCCTGGCTCGAACTCACCAACCTTGAGATCACGACCTGAGCGGAAATCAAGAGTCTGACGCTTACCCGACTAGCCCCCCAGGTGCCCCCGGAGTTGGTTATTTCTAAAGCAATGTGCTCATTTTGTCTAAGCTCCTTCATCTTCCTGCGTTCGTTGGTGGACGGTTTCTTTACACTTTGGCTGTTAGTCTCTGCTACATTCCCATAACACCCTTTCTGCTACTGTGCATCCATCTCCTTCTTTCTTGAGCAATTCTGCCAGACGCCGCCGTAGCTTCGCGGTTCCCAAGACCTTATTTGGCACTGATTTCGGGGGCAGCAGGGTGCGCCTCTGGGAACCGCAGACATGACAGAGGGGACGCACCTGGCAGGTGACACGGCTCTGCCACCCCAGCCCCAGGAAGGAAGGTTTCCTCCTGCCCCAGCAACAGCCCAGCCAATGAGAAGGCACTATACTTCCAGCTCCCAGTTTCCTCCAATGGGCTTTTAGTTTACAACAGCCTCCTCTTTCCTCCTTTTTGTTCTGGGGTTTGGCCGTAGGTTGCCTGCTCGGGATTTCGTTTCTCTGCTTTTCCCTAATAAACCCGTTTTTGCTGCTAAAGTAACTGGCAGTTTTTATTTTTAAGGTTAATGATGCCACAAGCCATTAGCCTTGGTGTATGGTATTTTCATGATTGTCTAATTCTAAAATTTTAAAAATTTCTCATAATGCTTTTTTTTTTTTTAACTCAAAAAGCATTTAAAAGTGAGATTTTGGGGCTCCTGAGTGGCTCAGTAAGTTAAGCAGCTGACTCTTGATCTCGGCTCAGGTCGTGATCTCATGGTCATGAGATCAAGCCCCATATCTGGGCTCCGTGCTGGGTGTGGAACCTGCTTAGGATTCTTTCTCTCCCTCTCTCTGTGTCTCTCCTCTCCCCTCCACCAAAATAGATAAATAAACATTAAAAAATAAAAGTGAGATTTAAAAATTCTAAGCATATAGTTTTGAGTTGTTATTTAATTGTTCTGTGGTTAGAAAACTTAGTCCATATGATAACAGATATTTGAAAAATGTTGACCCTTCTGTAATAGGCATTCTATGGTCAATTAAAAAAATTTTTTTTAACATTTACTTATTTTTGACAGAGAGAGAGAGAGAGAGAGAGAGAGAGAGAGAGAATGGGGAAGAGGCAGAGAGAGAGGGACACACAGAATCCGAAGTGGGCTCCCGGCTCCGAGCTGTCAGCAACAGAGCCCGATGCGGGGCTCAAACCCACGAACTGTGAGATCATGACCTGAGCTGACGCCAGATGTTCAACCGACTGAACCACCCAGGCGCCGCTCCGTGGTCAACTTTTGTAAATATCCTGTGCTGTGTGGAATCTATATATTTCCAATAAGCTGAACTTGCTAATCACTTTTTAAAAATTCTACTAGTTTTTTGTCCCATCAAATAAAAGAGGTACCGTGAACATCTCCCACTCTGATGGTGAGTTTAATTTCTCTGTGTGTTCTATCGACTTTGCCTTACACATGTATACAAGTTCTGTCTTCCAGATGAACTGAACACTTTGTTATGTAGGGACTCAGTCTGTATAATGCTTTGATCTATTAAAATCTCCCTTTTCGGGGCATCTGGGTGGCTCAGCTGGTTGAGCGTCTGACTCTTGATTTCAGCTCAGGTCACAATCCCAGGGTTGTGAGATCGAGCCCTGCTTTGGGCTCTGTGCTGACAGCGTGGAGCCTGCTTGGGATTCTCTGTCTCTACCTCTGCCCCTTCCCCACTCGCTTCCTGCGCGTGCTGGATTGCATGCTCTCTCTCAAAATAATAAATAAACACTGAAAATAATCTCCCTTTTCTAACAGCAGAAAGCTTTCTTCCGTCAACATTTCCTCCATGTATCTTTTGCTTCCAACATTTCCCTGTTCTTATTATGTTTGAATGTATCCTTTGGGAATAGCACAAAGCTGAATTGTTAAAGCTAGCGTGATAATGTCGATCTAGTGTGCGGCGCGTTTAGTCCTTTTCGTTCATTGTGACGGCTAACGTGTGTGTATCTCTTCCTAGCGTGTGGTTCCTTTTTGGTTTCTATATCATTTTCTTCTGCTTCTTGACTGCTGAAACTTCACGTGTTTGTGTTCTTGCTCCATTGTTCCCTCCTAATTGTTTAGACGTTGTTCTGTACTCTATTTACATTCTTTCGCGGTCACCCTTGACATTTCACCCTGGGGAACTGCCGAACTGTGCCATCGGTACCTCCGCCCTCCCACCAAACCACACAACGACTTCCTTCCTCAGCCTTCATGCAGTTGTCCGGCAGGATTTTGATGTCTTCCTTTTAAGTACTTTTATTGCCGTAAGTTAGTCACGAGGATTCGACGTTAGGATTATTTGTTACGGACAGTGTAATGTTTGCCCATTCCTTCTCTTTTGTATCTCAGGTCTTTCTCCCGGGACCCTTTTCCTTCTTAGAGTGCGTCTTTTAAAACTTCCATCAGCTTAGGTCTGTTGGTGGCGAAATCTGTTTCTGTTTTTCTGAAAATGCCTTGTTTCAGTTTCGAGAGTGAAGACACGCGTGCTGGGTGGACAATTCTAGGGTGACTGGTATTTTCTCTTGTCATCCAGAAGGTAGTATTCTACTGTCTCTTGGCTTTGGTTTTTGCCGCTGAGAACATTGCCATCAGTCCGTTATTCTCTTGAAGGCGACGCATCGTTTTTTAATGCTTTTAAGGTCTCTGGTTTGTTTTTGGTGTTTCGCGTGTTATTTTCAACGTGTCTAGGTTTGGATTTACTTTTCCTTTGTCTTGTTTGGTAATTGCCATGATTACTGTGTCATTGCACTCATGTTTTTCATAAGTCCTAGAAAAAAATACCTTTAAAATTGGCCTCAGGGCACCTGCGGGGTTCAGTCGGTTAAGCGTCCTACTCTTGACTTTGGCCCAGGTCATGATCTCACATGTATGAATGTGTTTGTGAGTCTGAGCTCCACGTTGGGTTCTGCGCTGACAGTGTGGAACCTGCTTGGGATTCTCTCTCTCTCCCTTTCTCTCTGCCCCTCCCTCATGCTCTCTCTCTCTTTCTCTCTCAAAGAAATAAACTTTAAAAAAAAAAAGCTAAATTTGGCCTCTATCCCATCATCGCTCTTCCTCCTTCCCAGACTGTGGTTTGATATTAGAACTTCTCACTCTCTCTTTCTTGTCTCCTAACCTCTCTTTTGCACTTTATGTCTTTTTCTTGGTACTGCTTTCTGGGAAATCTCTATAGATCGATCTTCAATTTCACTAATCCTCTCTTCATTTGTGTCTGATGTGCTATTTACCTCACCCTCTGAGTTTTTTTAATAGCAAAAACTTTATTTTGCATTTCTAAAACTTCTATGTCGTTTTCTTTTTCGAATATTCCTAGTCATATTTCCTATTCTTTTTCTCTTGTTCACTTCACAGTTCTGTTGTTTTCCTTAAAACTTTCCCGTGTGGCTATTCTCTATTCTGATTCTGAGAATTCCAATATTTCCAATCTGTATGGGTTAGTATGCCTTATTCCTGCTGATTTTCACTCACTGTGATTTGTGAGCTTGTGCTGGGCTCATCCTGATCCGTAGAATTCCCCGGAGCTTGAAGCGAGCACACTCCAGAGGGGGTCGTGTTTGCTTCTCCGGGAGCTAGGGACGCGGCTGACCTGGGCCAGTGTCACTCCCTTCCTGACCCTGGTCTAAACCAGAAGGTCAGAATCAGCTTCTCTTTCTGACATGCTGTTATTTGGAATAATTTCAGAGCAGTGGCTCAGGTCTCTGACTGTGTTTGGTGTATGAATGTGTCTGGGTCTCCAGGAAGGTTTCCCTCACTTCTGCAAGCCCAGCGAAGAATCGTATGATGTGAGGGATATCGCCGTTCTGAAGCGGGAGGGCCCTCAACGTTGCTAGTCTCCCACAGTGTGGGGAGTAGAAGTTGGGCCTGTGTTTGCATCAATAAACGGGAGGGGTATGAGAATTCAGGGAAATATGGGAGTATTTCATTGAACTAAAGTGACCCTAACTGGGGCGCCCGGGGGACTCAGTCGGCTGAGCATCTGACTTCCGCTCAGGTTATGATCTCGCGGTTCGTGGGTTCGAGCCCCGTCAGGCTCTGTGCTGACGGCTCGGAGCCTGGAGCCTGCTTCGGATTCTGTGTCTCCTTGTCTCTGCCCCTCCTCTGCTTGTGCTCTCTCTCTCAAAAATAAATAAACATTTAAAAAAATTAAAAAAAATAAAGTGAGCCTAACAAATGCTAGTTATTGCTTGTGGCTCCTACTGTCCCGATCTCGTCATTGCCGTCCGGCTGCCTCGTGGGGGTGAGGCTGGCTTCCTGAGTGCCAAGAGCTCAGCGTCCTTTCTTCTCGTTAGCGTCTCGAGAACAGGCAAGGGTCCCACTCCTCTCCATCTTGTAATGGCTTCGGGGGACTCAACTCGCAGGATGGACCAAGCAGAATGCTTCATGCTGGAATGCTGTGTGGACATAGAGACAGGTCCATGGGATGCCGTGTGGACAGAGGCAGGTCCATGGGAAGGGCTGGGACTCAGGTCGGCTCAGTCCAAGTCTTCCCTGGAACTTTTCATGTTGGAGGCAGAGACCTCTCACTTCTTGGACTGCAGAGAGGAAACACATAGGCCTGAGGTTTCTGATGGCTACATCCCATGCCATGTGGATCTGTGGTCAACGCAGGGCTCTTAGCTGAGCCTCAAGAAGATGTTTACAAAATGGTTATAAAGGAGTGGGGAGTCGCTGGCAAAGCACAGATTGAGACAGGGACCTGGACCGTCTGTCCCTTTGCCACCTTCAAGGGGGTGAAAGGGCCATGGCTTTGACCATCACCACCGTCCACGCAGCACAAGTGATAACCGGGCCCATAAGCAAGTTAGATGCAGATTCTCCTGGAGGGTCCCTGCTCCCTGTTGGGAATCAGCTCACCTCAGCTTAACCTCAACCTGTGGGCTTGGCAGTGAATCTGACCTCCTAGTTCCTTCGAGTTGGAACATCTGCAACATCAAAGTGAAACAATGGCTCCCTTTGAAGCACAGAAAAATTAACTGGAAATAGAACTATTCTGGTTTCAATGGGTCTGGTTGTAACGAGATGTGGAATTGGAAAATACCCAGGGCTTTCTGATTTCTGAAGAAGGCAGAATCAATTGGCAATTGTTTGGTGTCTCAAAAAAGCATTTCTTAAAAGGCCATTATTGACTCTTGATTAGCCAGGGCGTACAGAAAGGAGAGGAATGTGGCCCCAGATCATTTCGGCGACCTTCCGAGCCCCAGAAGGGTGCATGCTGAGAATATTCCTTTAAGTCAGCATTTCCAGACTACCCCCTGCCTCCCTGCAGAATCACTACAGGATCAGGATGGAGGGAGAACATTAATAAAAGCTGGTCCAATGTGGAATTAATTCAATTACACAGTCAGCGGAGAAACACTCAGATCCCCCAGAGCCAAAGGCAATTGCTTTAAAACTCCTGATGTCTTTCAGTTCAAATGCGACTAATATCACTGCCAGTCTTTAAATTCTACAATAAAAGACACGGGCACGCCAAGACTTGACAGGAGGTGGTTTGCTTTGCCATCCATTCCTCCAAAATTCATTTTTTTTTAAATGAGAATTTGTCCAGCATCCGACTCAAGAAAATATTACATAATAAAAGCGAACACGGCTTTCGTACTGTGTGTTCGCCATTGTTCTAAACTCCTTGCGCGCGTGAAGCTATTGAATTGTCACAACCCTGTGATTATATAGTCTAGCTCCTTCGCACGGATAGAGAAACCGATGCGTGGATGGGTTTTGGGCGTCACTCATCGGTTGAGTGATGCAGCGTAGACTTGCGTGTGTGCGGTCTGCCTCCAGAGCCGGTGCCCTCGCCATTACCACGTGATGCTGGAAACAGCCCGCGAGCCAGAGAGAAGTGGGTTCAGATCCAGTACTGGCATTCACGGCGGGAACATCTCAGAGACCCCGCTTGTCCTCACCGAGCCTGGTCCTCATTGGTGAAATGGCATAGAGGTTATAAAATTAAGATAATTGATAATAATTATAGCATAATGATAATAATAAAGAAGATAATAGTGTGTCCCAGAGGCCCGGCTCCAAGTAAATACTTCATAAGATTTGGCTGCTAGAGGGTAAGATGTTTTAATCCCACAATTTTGATCTGAGAGGTACAGATCTCCCTTGACTCACGATGGGGTTACGTCCCAATAACCTCGTCACCAGTTGAAAATATCCTGAGTCAGAAATGCATGCAATTACACTTCACCTACTGAACATCGGAGCTTCGCACCTTCAACACGCCCGTAACACCTACGTCAGCCAACACTTGGGCAAGCACCTCACACAAAGTCTATGTGATAAGAAATGTCGACTGTCCGGGGTTATTTCTTGGACACACTGTACTGAACGCGAAGATAGACAGGTGGTCAGTGAATTGACCCTGTCATCTCATGGCTGACGGGGAGCACGCGGAAACCGTCTGTAGTTAAGCACAGCGTGTGATTCAGAATGCCAACGCCAGTAGGTTCTCCTCGACAGCATTTTCCAGCCCAAACTCATTTAAGGCAACTCACTTCTGTGATCAGTTTCTAAATGGTATGGTCAAGTCAATGCTTCCGCATTTTCCTGTTTTGTTTTCAACTTACAAACGTTCTTTGCATTGAGATTAACCATTTATTTGTCGGTGTTTGTGACGACGTCAAACGTGACCGATGACCGCCTCTGCTCTCGTGGGCTTTCCCTCGTGGGAATTGTTTCTACCAGGTTCGGTCTCCACCAGCCGAATTCTACAGATCCGGGCATTGTAAAGACAACCTGGTTCTAGCCTGTAACTTTGATTGGTAACAACTTTTCACTGTTGGCACTTTTAGCCACGGTTGAACTTACCTCGTGTTAATAGATGTCTACTGTTGTTCTGGGGCCAAATTTTGAAGTTCTCAATTGTCACCAACAAAAATGCTGCTTTTTTCCAGCAACGACAATGTCCGTTTTATTTTGTTTTGAGAAACCTTTTTTTTTTTTTTTTTTAATTTTTTTTTTCAACGTTTATTTATTTTTGGGACAGAGAGAGACAGAGCATGGACGGGGGAGGGGCAGAGAGAGAGGGAGACACAGAATCGGAAACAGGCTCCAGGCTCTGAGCAGTCAGCACAGAGCCCGACGCGGGGCTCGAACTCACGGACCGCGAGATCGTGACCTGGCTGAAGTCGGACGCTTAACCGACTGCGCCACCCAGGCGCCCCTTGAGAAGCCTTTTGAGATAATTGCAAAGTCACGTTCAGTTTTAAGAACAAAATACAGAGAGACCCTGTGTCCCTTTGCTGGTGTTTCCTGATCACATCTTGTGAACTATGGTATAGTACGCCCCCCTCCCCTCCCCACCCCAGGACACTGACACTGACACAGTCCAGACACAGGGAGGGGCCCTCCTGCTGCCTTTCATGGCCACGCCCACTCTGCTCCCCCTGGACCCTGGGCAGTCCTGCTCCGCACCCCATATCTGCGGTCTGTCCTTTCTGTGACGTTGGGTAGATGCAGTCACGCACTGTGTAACCTTTTGGGATTGGCTTTTCTCACTTGACAGAATTCTCTGGAGAGTCATCCAAGCTGTCGTGAGTTTCAATAGTTGTTCCTCGGTGTAGACGTCCCATGGTTTATTTAACCCTTCAGCCACGGAAGGACATCCGGCCTGTCTCTGTCCCTCTCTGTCTCTCTGCTTGTGGATACCCACTCACTCCAGAACCGTTACGTTCAATTGCCGTCTTTCTCCCCTGAATCGCTTTTGCGTCTGTGTCAAAAATCTGGGGCACCTGGGGGGCTCAGTCAGTTGAGTGACCGACTTTTGATCTCAGCTCAGGTCGTGATCTCACAGTTCATGAGTTCCAGCCCTGTGTTGGGCTCTGAGCTGACAGCACGGAGCCTGCTTGGGATTCTGTCTCCCTGTCTCTCTGCCCCTCCTCTGTTCGCTCTCTCCCTCACACTCAAAATAAATAAACTTTAAAAAATTAATCTAATTAGACATATTTATGTGGGCCTGTTTTCGGTGTCTCTATTCTGTTCCACTGAGGCAGTCTTGAGGCAATCTTGATTACTGCTGCTACGTCGTAAGTCGTAAAGCTGGGGGCACAGATTCCCCTCACCTGATTTCCCTGTTCTGAAGTGGTTTTAGCGATTATGCTTCCCTGATCTTTCCGTATACGTTTCATGTTTTTTTTTAAATTTTTGTTTTCAACGTTTATTTATTTTTGAGGAGAGAGAGCGTGAGCGCGGGAGGGGCAGAGAGAGAGGAGGAGACACAGAATCGGAAGCAGGTGGGTGAATCTGCGAATTTGGAGGACTTGGTCCATTTGGTGAAGTGCCCGAAATCCTGGGTGTAAAGAGGTTGACAACATTCTCTGTTCCTGTCCCCACGTCGCTAGGGTCTGTGGTGATACCGCGGTTTCGTTCGTGATGCCGCTCTCTTGAGTCTTCCCTTTGTCCATTTTCTCAAACTTGGCAGAGAACGCAGTCTTTGTTTCATTGTTTCTCTCTACTTTTTTGTGTTTTCAGTTCAACTGATGTCTGCTCTTGCCTTCATTATTTTGTTCCTGCTCTGGGTGTATGTTGCTGTCTTCTAGGTTCTTGAGGCGCTAGCTTAGATTACAGAGTTGAGATTTTCTCTTTTCTAAAGTACGAACTTGGCGCTGGGCACTCTGCCGTCTCGGCACCGCGTTAGCCGTGGCCACGAGTTTGACGCGAAAGTTCAGCATATGTTTCAAAACTTCCTTCGAGACTTTGACTCGTGGCTTATTCAGAAGTGTCCCGGTTGGTTTCCAAGTGTTGGAGAATTCCCTGTTGTCACTCTTGCTGATTTTCTAGCGTGATTCCGTGGTGGTCAGAGAACACATGTATGGTTTTCATTATTTAAATTTCTTGGCTTGATTTTACGGCCCAGGGTGGGTCCTGTCCTGGTGTCTGTTCTACAGGTGCTGGGAAAGAACTCGATTCTGCTGCTGCTGGGTCAACAGCCTTGTTCCATAAATGCTGAATCGATCCTGTGGGATGATGGTGGTGTTGAATCCTTGTGCCTTTGCTGATTTTGTGTTCGGTATTTCCATCACCTGTTGAGAGAAGGGTATTCTAGAACTACATTCTAGTTGATTCTACTGATGTCTGGTTCCACTGGTTTCTGCTTGGTATATTTTGTAGCTCCATTGTTTGATCACACAAACTTAGGGTTGCTGTGTCTTCCTGGGGGATATTCCTGTCTGTCTGCGGTGGTTGTATTTTATTTGAAGTACACTGTATCTTATATTAAATATAGCCACTATTTCGCAAATATTTTCTTCTAGTCTGTGACTTGTTTTCTCATTCTTTCGATCGGGAATTTTCTTCTTGAGTTCTAGAAATTTGACTATGACACGTCTTGATGAATTTCTGTGGGTTTACCCTTTCTTGGGGGTTCACTCAACATCTTGAATATGTAAGGTTAGTTCTTTTACCAAGTTTGTAAAATTTTTCAGCCACTGTTTCCTTGAGCACCTGTTCAGCTCTGTCTGCTTTGTCCTCTTCCTGGCGTGAATGCTGGGTCTTTTGTCCCACGTGTCTGGGAGGCTCTGTTACTTTTTTTTTTTTTTTTTTTTTCTCAGAAAATTTTCCGTTTCTCAGTTTGGGTAACTTTTACTGTTCTGTCTTACATTTCAGCGAAGCTCTGCTCTGTCCCCTCCATTCTGCTGTGGAGCCCATCACCGAGCTTTTTGTTTTTGTTATTGTGTTTTCCAGTTGTGAACCTCCCATTTGGTGATTCCTTTTTTTTTTTAAGTTTTTTTTTTTATGTTTATTTTTGAGAGGCAGAGAGAGACAGAGCATGAGCGGGGGAGGGGCAGAGAGAGGGGGAGACCCAGAATCCGAAGCAGGCTCCAGGCTCCGAGCTGTCAGCACGGAGCCCGACGCGGGGCTCGAACCCACGAACCGCGAGATCATGACCTGAGCCGAAGTCGGACGCTCGACCGACTGAGCCACCCAGTCATTGGGTGATTCTTTATGTTTTATTTCTTGGCGGAGATTTCCAATTCTTTCCCACTTATTTCAAGTGCGTTCGTAATCGCTTGCGGAAGCAAATTTATTGTGTCCGCGTTGGAATCTTCAGCTCCTTCTCCCATTTATCATCTGTGTTGTCTTTTTCATTCAGTCTGAGATATTCTCGGTTCTTGGTGGGACGAGTGATTTTCAGTGGAAGCCTGGTCATTTCGAGTTTCCTAAGACTGGATTTTATTGAAACCTCCTGTTTTTCTGCCTTCCTCTCTCACTGCTCCAGAAGGAGGGAGGTTGAGGCCTCGTTCCTGCCGGGTGGAGGCGGGAGTGCCCCCTCCCTGGAGGCCACACGGATACTCCCTGGCTGCTGGATGGTGACAAAACTGCTCACTGTCCACGAGACTTTGTCTTTCACCACCCGGCAGGAAGAGGAAGGGGCATTCGGTTACTGCACGGTGGTCGGGGTGATGGTGGTGATGGGGGCCTCTGGGCACTGTGCCAAACAGCTTACGAGGACTCGTTAGTCACGCCTCACAAGTGTATGAGTGATAACCCTGTTTTTCGGATGGGCAGAGAGAGGCTCGGGAAGGCAACTTGCTCAAAGTCGTCAGGCGCTAGGTTCGGGGGAGGTCTGAACACCTCACACACCATTCCAGAATGCTGGCGGTGCACGTGGCGTTTGGCCGGAGCAGCGGATTAATCGGAGGGGCAAAGGGGTGAGCAAAGGGGTCTTTCAGCAAAGGGGTGAGCACCTGAGTGGCCCTCGTCGGGGGAACCCAAGGCAGGTGAGGACGCGAGACGGGGGCAGGGTCGAGTTCCTGCTACGTAAGGTGACAGTGTGACCCTCCCAACAAAATCCCTTCCTGGGTTACCTTTTGTGTCATTTCCAAAATACTAGCGAGACAACCGGGTTTACTGTCTTTCTTTTCTAAAGACAAATGTTACATTGGGGGCTTTTAAAGAAAAACCTTTAGAACTTTTTGATAGAAGGTTCGGGATGTGATGGGTTGAATTCTAATCAGCTTGTGGCTCCTTCATGTAACAATGTCATGTTCCCGAATCACGCTTAGTCATTCGTTCAGAGTCATTCAGGTCATCGAGACACAGTGTGTACGGACAGACGGCGTCACCCAGGAGAGGCAGGGGACAGAGAGAGGGGAAAGAAAGATTCCAATCGAATTTTGTTCCAAAACGCTGGATGGGACTGGCCAGAGAGGGGGAGTGTGCAAAGAATCAGACCGGAAGATGCTTGGATAGTATGGCTGTGGCAAAGCAGTCAGGCAGCGGTCCTGAGGGACTTATAGACACATCCTGTCAACGCAGAGGGAAAGCAGAAGCGTTCACAATCCGATGGGGAGCTATAGAGAGCCGTTTGCCCCAAACATGCCACAGAACACGAGTTCCATGGAGTGATCTAAGGGAAAAAGGGTCCCATGGTTCGTGTGAAAGACCTGGTTAGAGAACTGGATTTCTTTGCTGCAGGCCTTGTCAGAGCCTTTAAAACGTTCAGGTGCGTTATAAACACCCCAGAGGGGAGGTAGTATGCAGGGTTCCGGAAACCACCGGTTTACAGAAATCCCCCCACTGAGCCATTCACAGACTCTTTTCCTTTCTCGGAGATTTCGTGTGACCACTGTAACCTCACACTTTACCTTACACGGATGATTTCGTCATCCCTCCAAACATCCCTTTGCCGTTGGGGTTATAATTTGCAAGTTCCGGGACAGGAAAAGCCTTACGACCCAGAACTGAACCCCCAGCTGTGGATTTTTCTCTGCTTTCTCAACAATGTGCCTGATGCGCGCTTCGAAGACCACTGGAGCGCTCAATGACTATTTTCTATTTAACCCTGAATTTACCAAGGCAAAAACAATTTTCTGAGCCCCCCGCCTTCCACCCAACCCTCTCAACTACCCCCAGTGAATCACAGAACTCGTTCACGAGAGGACACGGCAGTATTTTATATACTTTCTCGAATCAACGCTCAGTTCTAATCAGAGTGCCACGCACCACAGCCCCCCCCACCTCCCCCCTCCCGCGCGCCCGCCCTCAGCAGCCCTGCGGCCCCGCCTCCTCCCGCGCCCGCCGGTCCAGGAGGCTGCCGGCCAGCGCGCGCGCCTGGTCCCCCCGGGGGGCCCTGGAGAGCTTCTCGAATTCCTCCAACGTGGCGTCCTGCTCCCGGGAGATGTGCTCCCTCCTCTGCTGCTTCCTCCGGATGGCCTCCTTGATGCCCTCGATGTGGCACTTGCCCTCCTTCTCGGCTTTCAGCTTCAGAATGTGCTGGTTCTCCCCCCGCAGGACGCCGAGCTCGTCCCCGCCGCCCCCGGCCCGCCGCGCCCTGCGCTCGGCCAGCTCGGTCGGCAGCCCCTTGTGCGCCGGCACCTGCTCCCCGGCCTCCGCGCGCCGCCGCCGCACCTGCTGCAGAGGCTCCCGGGGCCGCTGCGCCCCGGGCCCCAGCTCCCTCCCCAGGCCCGGCTGCGCCCCCGGGCACCGCCGGGCGCCCTGCTCCTGGGACAGCTTCCTCAGCAGCTCTTCGGCCTTGGCCTGGCAGTCCAGGAGCACCTTCCGGGCCTGGTAGTTGACCAGGGAGCTGAGGTTGGTCTCCCGGACCGGCTCCTGGGTGTCCGTGGGGTGCAGGCCCTGCCGGGGACCCGCCCGCTCGGGCCTCTCGGGCTCCGGCGCGCGCAGCTCACGGCTCGGCCGGGGGGTCGCCGGCGCGAGCTTCGGGGCGCGCTCCGGGTCGTCGTCCGGCCTCGCGGGGCCGTGGCGCCGTCGGACGCGCCGCTCCTGCTGCCGCCGCTGCTCGCGGCTCTCGCGCAGAAGCCGCTCGCGCTCCCGCTCCAGGGTCCGCTGCACCTTCTGGTCCGAGAGCCTCAGCTCCTCCCAGGCGGCGGCCGCCTGCTGCTGCAGCTCCCGCATCCTCTGGGCCTTCCGGAGCCGGGTCAGGACCAGGGCCACGATCTTCTGGCCCCTGGAGGTCGTGAGCGCCTCCTCCAGCTCGGTCCTGAGGAGCTGGGTGCGCGGGCTCGGCCGCTCCTCGCGCGACGCTGACGGCTGGGACGGCTGGCGGGCCGCGGACTCCCCGGGGTCACTACCTTCCCGCAGGTGGGCGCACGCGCAAGCCGCCGGCGCCGCGCACTCCTGGGACCGCCCCGAAGACCTCTGGGACAGAGCCGAGGACAGGGACCGGCGACCCGCTCCTCCGCACGGCGGCACTGCCCACTGGTCTCCGCTCTGAGCCCTCTGCGCCCCGAAGGTCCCGCCCGGCGGGCTGGACGCTCCCTCGGGGCAAGGTGGGGGCGAGCCTCCCCGGGCTGGAGGGCGGTGCCAGGGCCCTGGGGGCTGCCGTCGCCAGGCCGGGCCTTGCGCGCCGGCCCCCGGCTCGCCCCAGGCGTCCTCCAGGCGCCGTCCGTGGGGCCGGGGCCTCCTGGCGCCGTCCGGGGGCCCAGTGGCCACGTCGGTCAGGCTGCGGCTCTCTCGGGGCGAGTCCGGGCACCTGCGCCTTCGAGGCCGCGCGGTGGGCGCGCAGCGCGCATGTGGCGAGGGTGTCCCGGCCTCGCTCCCCGAGCCCGGGTCCAGGCGGGAGCTCGGGCAAAAGCGGCCTAAGCCCTCCATACTCGCGCCCGTGTCCGGCTCCGCGGCGCTGCGGGGGGCCCCTGGGGGGGGGGGGCTGCCCCGGCTCCGCGCCTGTGACGCCCCGGCTACTTCACAATGCTCCCCGGCCGGGCCTTCGGACAGCCCCACCGCCTGGGGCCGCAGTATCAGGGGCCCCAGAAGCTGAGGGTGCACGGGGAGCCCCGGGGGTCTCAGGCGAGGACTGAACTCGCGTGTGTACACTTTCACGTGGGGGGATTTTAACGGAACGGGGAGAGGGCGTCACCCCAGCATGGAACGCGGAGGCCTGGCGGGGTTGCCCGTGTGCGCTCAGGCCCCCCCCCCCCTCCGCTTTACCGGTTAAGTTAGCAAACCCGAGTGTGTTTTGTTTACTTTTTTTTTTTTTCACTTTAGAACAGAAAAAGACTAGTCTATTTTTTCCCTAGCACAGCAATTACTACTTTTGTCAAAACGTGAATGTTGTGCGCACACTTCTGAAACAGCATCAGGTCGTTTTCTCCTTGTGGAGGCACCTGGGGCTGCGGGGGGAGTCACTGGATCTGGTCCTGCAGAGCTGAGTCTGAATCCTCCCCTCCCCCACCCCCACCGTGTGGTCTCCGGAAGTTCTGGAAACGTGGAGGAGGGGCCTGACATCATCAGGGCGGCAGGACCCCTGAGGGTCAAGGGCTTAGCATGTAATAAATGTTATCTTGACGTCCTGCTAGACCTCAGTTAAAAGTTGTAAGACTTCATCTGTGGGTTTACGGGAAGTTTGGGCAGATTCCTAGCTTAAGAAGAGAACGGAGTAACAGAATTAGTACCATTCTGAAGCAGGCCCCGTCATGTTTGTCCTGTGCTCTGCATCTGAGACATCCTCTCCTTTCTCCAGGTGCAGTGAGGACACAGCTCTGGGCAATATTCTCAAATACGGTCTCTCCTTAAAGAAGAGAGATGAGGATTCCCGCCCCACCCCCCACCCCAGCTGCTGCACCCACATCTCTGAATGGCACAGGCAGGGCCAGTAACGCTGGTAGCACTTCCTTGAGACGGGGCTGCAGCCTGGCCCTGTGAACTCATTTCCCCACAGGTCACGTGGTCAGTGGCAGGGTGTTCAGATCCACTTTTTTCCCATGATGCCATGCTGCCTCCAGGAAATGCATTTTCAGTTGAGGCCTGTGCTGTGGACCCCCTGCCCCCCACCAACACCCACTGTGTTGGTATTTGGAGGCGGGCCTTGGGAGGGAATTAGGGGTAGAGGAGGTCACGGGGGCCCCACGATGGCATCGGTGTCCCTGTAGGCAGAGGAAGAGACAGCAGTTTCCTCTGTGCCCTGTGAGGACGCAGCAGAAGGCGGCCGTCTGTAAGGCGGGAGGCGGGTCCTCACCAGAACTGAACCGGCTGGCGCCTCGATCTTGGCTTCCTGGCCTCCACACCCGTGACTGGAATATTCCTCAGCCTTCCTGGCCCGTGGTGTTTGGGTGTAGCAGCCTGAGCTGCCCAAGATGAGATGCTTTTAAGAAAATGAGGACTGCGCGTCCACCAGAGGGTCACGGTGGCCATGTCCTTGAGGCCGTGTGGTGGCAGTCTTGACCAGAGTGATCTGCCCTCCCCGGGGCCGTCCTGCCCGGCTGGGGGCTCACGTGCTGTCATTTTAGCACATCTGCAGCTGAGGATAAGATTTTTATTGGTGCTACTGATACCATCATTAGAGATCACATTGTGACTAATTTTTACTAAGAGGTGACTTCTTAAAAAATTAAGTTAGATTTGAAATGGAATAATTTAAGTTAGGAAGTTTTTAGGCATGGACTGAGCGGTGCTGATACCCGAGTGTCCCAGGTCTCTAACTTCTTTGTCACACATCCTGCGCGCCTGAACATGGCTCGGGCCGGTGCCAGGCCGCTTCCGGTCACGGCAGAGCGGTGTCGTGGGGCACGACACAGCCACCCAAGGGCCAGGAGACCTGCCACGAGCCAGCGCCGCAGCCCGTGGAGTCCCCTCAAGTGGTCACGTTTCCCCCCCCCCCCCCACCCTGAGTTTTCCGTTTCTTCGGCCCTGCAGGAGATAATCTGCGGATTTCTTTCGGCCCCAGATGTAACCGGAAAGAGGGAGTTCAAGCTTGGCCACCACTGCGGCCTTCATTCTGTAGAGCAAACACGAGTTAACCCATGAAAGGCGCCTCCCGTGGTGCCCGGCCTGTGCTCGCAGCCTCGTAAGCATCAGCCACTAGACTCATCGTGACCATCAGGCCAAGAGCAGTGGAAGTGGAGCTTCGTGGGGCTGGATTGAAAGACCGGGTTTGGAACAGAGCCACGCAAAGAACCCAGGGACTCAAACTCCCACCCGGGGCTCTTGCCTCCCCGAGGGCTCCCAGAATTCCTTGTGGAGTTGAGAGTAGTTCATTCACCTCTGCCGATGACTGCGGGACACGGTCCCCACTTTACCGTGACACAAATATCCAAGGACAGTCTAGGCCAGGACGAGGAAGGCCATCTGGGTTGTTGTAAGGAGGGCTTCATGCAGGGTGATGTCAGCACTACCCCCGCGTGGGGGCAACCAGGATCCCTGCGGACTGGGATGGGTGTGGTGGGAGTTCCCACCGGGCGGAAGCCACGTGGCCGGCGGGGGAGCCATAGAGACACCGGCACACAGGGGTCATGTGCGTGTATGTTGTGCGGTGGGGGGGCCTGATGGGTGGGTCCCCCGGCGGTGCAGGCTGGGCCCGGGTTCCAGAGGCCTCCCACCAGGCCCCAGGATTCCCCAGGGCCCTGGCAGGGGTGGGGCTGGAGGGCTTCGGGCAGCTCTGAGGTCCCTGCCCCTCTGTCCCCAGTACGGCTCATGCTTAACCTGTTTTATATCCTGGGGCTCTTGGTAGCACCTCGCCGAAGAGAATTGGGGTTCTGCTTGTTAAAAAGGGTTGAAATCCACTGTGTAGACAATAGTGAGTCCATTCACGTCTTGAAACAGAAAGAGGGGATCTGATGGGTCTGTATTTTAAAGCTCACCCTTGGAGACGGGCCATAGGGGGCTGGCTGGTCAGGAATCCAGGTGAGCCAGCAGGACGGTAACCCCAGGGTGGCCAGGGCACGGGAGGGGCAGGTCAGAGGTCGAGACCGGGACCTGAGGGTGGGTTCTGCCTGCAGAAGAAGCCTGGGCGGGTGTGGACGGAGGTGACCTTGGGAACAGCAGTCGTGGAAATGAGTCGCAGGATCTGTGATAGCATGGTGGCCCCACAGCACGGAACAGCCAGCCGAGTGCCTGGAAGAGACTGCACGGAGCCGGGCAGAGAGTCCTTCCCTCCGAGGGCTCCGGACCGGCGGAGGGCGGGTCCCCCTGAGCCTGGGCAGAGGCCGGCTCGTTCGCGCGGATGGAAGGGACGTTTGGCAAGTGCTGAGTGGCCAGGCAATCATTCCCTTGATAAACTGCAAACAATCGGCCTCCTTTTCGGTTGGCAGAAAAATCCTCAAAGCGTTTCCCTGGAGGCCCCAGGATTTGGGCCTTCTGCCAAAGACCTGGGCCTCCTTTGTTTCGTTTGTCGGAATCTTGGCAACTATGGCAGACTGACCCCCTCGTTCAAATCCGTCTGTGAGACGGGGTGTGCCCTGTGCCCTTGGCAGAAGGTTCTGGAGACTTCTTGCTGCGTGTCCCGGAGCTGGGTCGTGGGTGGCTCGTCTTCTGAGTGTAGAACACGCGTGGATCGCAAAAACACGCGTGGGAGAGCGTAATATCTCAACACTTGTATCTTGGCTACTTGGGATGGTATTTCGAACACAACGGACTAAAGGAAATATCAAAATTAATTTCACGCGTGGCTTGTTTTGATCTCCTAGTAAATTTAAAGTTACATGTATATGTAATGTCAGTTGTGGCAGATTTCTGTGGATTACTTTGAAATCAGCTTTTCTAAGGAGGCGACAATTGGGGCAAAGTTTCTTCTCCGTGGCCGGATGACAGGGTCAAGTATTAATTTTCAAAATCCAGCTGTGCAGTCCAATCTCACAGGAACTCGGTCCTTCCTGCCCACCCCAATTTTCCTCACCTCACCCAGGAAAACAGACGCCCCAAAGTAGTAGGGTCAGCAGATACAGCAGGGGCCACTCTGGACGTGCGTGTGGGAGACACGGACGCAGGAAAAATGCCAGGCCCACAGAGCGGTAGAGAAAGAAAAGTCTTGCGTGAACACCCAGGGCAGTAACGGAAAACTTACGCTAATGCAGAACCAGGGATGAAAACTGTAGCCTGTAAACTTCTTCAGAAAAAGAAAAAAGTGGGCTAAGAGCCTGGAACTATGACAGTTACGTTTCCGTGGAAACCATCATTTACCCACGATGCACACTTTCCACACGTGTGCTGCCGTGTGTAAGGGCATCGTCGCTCCGCGTGCTGTGGGCGCAGACCCTTTCCCGGCAGCGGCGAGGGGCGCAGCCCGGCCTCTCCTGGGGCACAGAGAGGGTGTCCCCGGCCCGGCCGCCAGCCCAGCCTCCGCGTGGCGGCCCTGCAGCCTCGGCCGGAGAAAGTCACGTGTGGACGAGGGGGAGGAGAGGGTTCTAGAGAGTCGCGGTTTTCGGCGTGTTGGGATCTGATGAACCTGAGTGCAATCAGAGGCAGATGGCAATCAGCCAGTTGTCGTGAGGACAGGAGGGGTCACGCGTACTTTCAGGGCAGACGGTGAGCTCGCCCCCACGGTGGGTCAGGGGGACCCATCAACAGTGACAGACGCACACGATGGCACAATTCCGTTACTTATTTTGAAACCTTATGACAAGGAGTTCGTAATGCTAGACACAGGAAGAGGCTTTTGCAGTAGAAACCGGGGGAGGGGGGAGGCTGCACGTCATGACTTACCCGACTTGGGGTCACTTCTTCATCCTCAACGTAACAGACATTCCGCCGAACGTTTTCTGGAAAGAACGTGCTTTGTCAAAACTTAAAAGCGTGGGTTTTTTAAAGTCTGCCCTTCCCCCTGGCTTGTTAAAACGGAGCCTGGAGTTTTTAACTTCAAAGGAAATGTGTTCTTCAGAAGCTCTGCGAGAGGGAGGGCAGCTGGGCAGCGGGGTCTGGGCGTCCACTGGGCACCTCTCGTGATCTCTTGTGGCCCCGTCAGGGCGCTCCTTGCTGGCTCGGGTCCACCGCAGGGCTACGCGCGTGGCCCCGTGAGTATTCGATCAACAAAGTCCTCTGCCAGGAAGCTCCCAGAGAGAACGGACGGACCCGCTTGCTTTTGTCCCCAGAGTATCTCCAGCACCTGCTTTGGCCGCGCGTGTTATGCTTCCGTGAAAAGACACACTCCTTCGTTCATCGCGCACTTTTTAACCTTTTTAATATTTTATTATTTATTTTAGAGAGAGAGACAGAGTGCGAGCGCCAGCAGGGGAGAGGAAAAGAGAGAGAGGGAGACACAGAATCTGAAGCAGGCTCCGTGCTGTCAGCCCAGAGCCCGACACGGGGCTCCAACCCCTGAACCGCGAGATCGTGACCTGAGCCGAAGTCGGACGTGTGACCGACTGAGCTCACCGGGCACCCCGAGCCACAGAGCATTATTAACCCTGTCCTTGGCATACGGTGGATGTAGAGATCAAGACCCGGTCCCTGCTCTTTGTCAACTTAGACATACCTGGTGGACGGTGGCAGTGGCCAGAAGAAAGATCCTAAAATCCCAGGGGACTTTCAGGTGAAGGAAACCCTTCTGGGCCGGAGGGCTGGGCGGGGGGATGACCGACCGTAAGCCCCGGAGGACGGCATCGCGGTCCCGCTCCTTGCCGCGCGTCCAGTGCCTACCGCGGCGTCTCGCACGTAGTGGGACTGAGTGCGTGTCTGCCGGGGAGAGACTGTGGGGTTCGGCTCTCGGCTGCGAGCTCAGCGCGTGCTGGCTGAGCGTCGAGGCGGCGATTGCACGGAACGTTAGGTGTTTGCTTCCTGAAGGAGACGCGGGCGCCGAGCCGACAGCGCTTTCAAAGGCAAGGGCCTTCGCGAAACCAAGGAAGAAAGGCCAGGTGGTAGGAGATGGGACACAAGGGGAAGGTCGGAAAACAGCATTTTTAAAAAAAAAATTTTTTTTAATGTTTATTTATTTTTGAGACAGAGAGAGACAGAGCGTGAACAGGGGAGGGGCAGAGAGAGAGGGAGACACACACAGAATCCGAAACAGGCTCCAGGCTCTGAGCTGTCAGCACAGAGCCCAACGCGGGGCTCGAACTCACAGATCGTGAGATCGTGACCTGAGCCGAAGTCGGATGCTTAACCGACTGAGCCCCCCCGGCGTCCCAACAGCACTTTTAATATAATTCCCTGCTGAAAGCGTGTCTGAAAGCGTGTGCACCTTTAGCCGGTAGTCAGCTAGAGTGGACGGGTTGACCACCGGGCGCGACGTTGTTAAACCACCTCGTTAGCAACACCCGCTCCATTTAATCCAAGAACTAAATCTTGCCAGATACAGGTCAAAGCTTAGAGTTGCTGCGAATGTGTCTAATTCAGCGTTAAGAGAAAGGCTAAAAGCCCAGAGAGCATTTCTGCTGCTGTTCCCCACCCCGCCCCACCCCGCCCCACCCCGTGATCTAAATGTAACGGAAATGACACTCTACGTATCAGATATTTACGAGCGCTCATGGGCTCTGGAGTGGCCGCTATCTTTCATACTGCGATGAAAGAGCCGTGAGGAAGAGAGTGTGATGCGCCTCACTCGGAAGGGGCTGGAGTGTGAGCAGGTGAGACAGCGATGAGGAAGGGGGCGGTGGGGGGAGGGAGAAGCAGAGAGGAAGGGGGTGGAGGGGGCACAAGCAGAGAGGAGGGGGGAGAAGCAAAGAGAAAGGGGAGAGAAGCAAAGAGGAAGGGGGTGGGGGGGAGAGGAAAAGAGGAAGAGGGCAGCGGTGGGGGAGAAGCAAAGGAGGGGGGAGAAGCAAAGAGGAAGCGGTGGGGGGGGGGGAGAGAAGCAAAGAGATGAGTGAGTTCAGGTTAATTCACAGCCTTTCAGCCTAGCAGGCTCTTCGCCCACTGAAACCCAAGTTTTCCTCCTCTTCCGCAAATTCCTCCAGGCCCCTCTGCATCGATGCGGGACCCTGTGACTCGCTGGCCACACGACCTCAGTGGAAAGTAGGCAGAAGAGAGGAGGTCACACTAAGCACAGCCCCGGAGCCTCGTCCTCCCTCCCCTGTGGGAGGATGTGAAAACATTTGTTCTGATTGTGCTGTTTTGACCCAGTTTTGAGACCCTGGCCCAGGGCTGGCCGGTTCTCCTGAGCAGTGGGTTTGGTCCACACCCCAACCCCTTCCTTCACGCTCTGGGTCACTGTGCATGCCCCCTAGTTGTCCCAGGGATAACCCCTGCACCCCAGAGCCCTCCAAAATTATGCAAATTATCCAGTCCTCCGGGAGCTCACAGGACCTAGCTAAGCATGTCCCACCTGACGCCCCTTAGCTGCGCCCGAGAGCCCTGTTTGCTGTTACTCTGCCCTGGGCACAGCCCCAGGGCCCTGCCCGACAACCTCCCGTTTGTGGCTCTAAGTAACAAAGAATCCTGCCCTTCATCTGAGCGTCACTGGTGTTGGGTCCTGCCATCTGTGAGTCTTACGAGAGGCTCTGGAAAGCCATGTGCTGCGGACAACAAAGTCGCCTTCTGCCCGAGCTCCGGAATGACCACCGGGAGCAGACGATCCACCCCGCCGTCCCCGTACCTCCCTCCGCGTCAGCGCCTGCCCCGCATTGGGGGCGGGGGTAGAGCCACGGGAGTGATGCTGGCCCAGTACGGGGTCAGCCCGTCTGCCACGGTGGGCGGGCGACCCTACTCTAGTTACCAGGAGAGAACAACCACCAGCTGCTGGGGATGTGGTCGGGGTGGGAAACTTCTGGAGAGATGGGAGCCGCCACCCCAACAGCCCGACGAAGAGGTTGACTTTTTGCCAAGTGGCAAACCGGGTTAGCATTTTCATTTCAATTTAATCTGTTTGAGAGAAAAAGGGAGAGAATCCCAAGCAGGCTCCACGCTCGATGCAGAGCCCGACACGGGGCTCGATCCCACGAACCACGAGATCATGACTTGAGCTGAAATCGAGAGTCGGAGGCTTAACACACTGAGCCCCCCAGGCGCCCCACCTTCTGCATCTCAGATAAATTTTTAATCACCTAAGCAATCCATAATAACCAAAAAAAAAAAAAAATCCAAATACATTAAATAACGAAAACAAAATAAAAGTCATAGAAACATAGAAACACAACGGTAGTACCTCGGACCACCTCTCCCCGCTGACTCCGCCTGCTCTCGCTGACCTGGACTCGACCCCGTCTGCCGTCCATCACGTCTCTCTCTTCTTCGGTGCTCACGTTTTTCCACAGAAAATGTACGGTACCGTTTCCCCGTAAAGCACATCTCGCCGCACACCTGGTTCCACGAGTTGCCCCTCTTACTCAACCCCGGGCTCCCACGTGGAGACGAACCCCCCCCTCGGGGCTGCAGCGACCCTCCCGGTGCCCACACCACAGTCATGCCGTTCGCCAGGCTGTTCCCGACTTTCCGCCGTCGCAAAAGCGCCTGCGGCGAACGTGCCCGGATCTGCTTGTCTGGACACTTCCCAGGTGTGATCTGTCCGTCCTGCGTCCTGCGGGGCGGGCACTGACATCGTCTCCTTCCTAATGTTTAGGGCCGGCAAGGGCCCAGTGTCCATGTATCAGCACAGAAGACAAAGACACGGTTAATACACAGCGATTCTCAGTCCTCCCTGCGGGATCCGGGACCCCTCTCCCTGCGTCGTCACCAGACACCTGATGTTGTCAGACGTGCATCCGTAGTCGGTCTGACGGGTGAAAACGGCGCCCGTGGTCGTCGCCGTGCTGCGATGGATGGTGCTGCTGGGGTCTCCACGTCTCTGCGGCCCCTCCCAAGTCACTCCCGCTTCCGCACACACACCCATCTCTGTCTTACACACCAGCTCAGCTCCCCTGCACGCCTCACTCACGCCCTCTCACTACGGAACTTTCCGTGCTGCTTCTCGGCCTGCTTTCTAAGTTCTCTCCTTGGTCTCTGCCCCACCCCGACCCCCACCGGCCCCCCGGTCTTCACAAGGGCTGCTCCCTGCGCCTGGGACGACCCCTGAACCCCTCTTCCCTCCTTCCCCTCACGCACACGTTCATATGACATACGGGGTCACCTCCAGGGTCCGTTCCAGGACACCCCCTTCTCTGTGCTTCCCCATACCTGCCTGGTGATGTTAATCGCAGACTTATTTGTCAGCTGTCTTCGCAGACTATAGACTCGTTGAAGACGAGGATGCATCTTCTCCGTTCCCGAAGCCTCCGTTCCGAGCAGTACCCACCAGACACTTCGCACGGGCGGCAGGATGTGTGCGAGGTGACTGTCCCCACCCAGGCCACAGCTCGTCTCCTCCCTGAGGGTGCTGGCAGGTGCATCAGACGCTTTGAGAATTCTAGATCTGCGTTCACACACAACATCCGTGCAGTGTTCTAGCAAGTTCTGAGCTCTTAGGCTGTGGTCGGTTGTGTGTTTTCCTGGACGTGCAGGATTCTGGAGACCCACAGAGAAGACAGGAGGTCAGTTGGCTCGTCTCGGGTTGTCAGTCTCGGGGAGGAATCTCCTTCTAATACGAATGAATTAATTCAGAGAGACGTCCTGATTGCCCCTCTGGCTCCAGACTGTGCTCAGCCACAGGTGGACCATACGGGCAGGACTGTTCTTGCCCCGACGCCTGGCACCCCCCCCCCCCAACACCGTGCAGTCTTGCAGGGTGGATGGAAGGTTCTGTGGGGGAGGTGATGTCTAGGGGGTGAGGGCCGTGCAGGTGCCTGGGGCCCCCGAGAGGGCTCGGGAGGGAGCAGGGGGGACCACATGCAGGACACAGGGTTGGCACAATGCGAGGCCCATCACGTCCCTTCCCTGCTCACAAGCCTCCCGTGGCCTGTGCCCACTCAGAGGAAAGGCCGGGTCACGGCCAAGGACTCTAAGGCCACCTCGGCCAGGCCACCTCTGCGACCTCAGTCCCCCAGTCTCCCTACCATCCACCGACTCCAGCCCCCCCGATGTCCCTCCTGTTTCCTGCAGGTGACAGGGACTCTGTGTCTCTGATGCCTGGAATTGCCTTCCCCCCAGAAAACTGTATGGCTCACTCCTTCACCTTGTCCAGGTCTTTCCTTGGAAGTCACCCCCAAGGAGGGCTCCCCTGCTTACCTTATTAAGAAATCCCCACTTGTTTCCTCGCACAGACCATGTGAGGGCTGGTGGCCCCCCCCCCCCCCGCCGCGCCAGTCCACTCTCTTCTTCGTTCTGGTCACCTAGTCTCCCCACAAAGACTACATTTCCCGGTTCCCCTTGTGGCCCGGTGCGGCCACGTGACCCGGTGCCCACGCGAGATTTGCGAGAGAACAAACTTGTGTGACTTGTCGCTTGCCCCAAAGGAGACGGTTGCCCTGGGTTTGCTGTCTTTCCCCCTTTCCCTCAGGCGGGACCCGGGACAGGCCCGCGACCGGCCTCAACTCTACACACAAAGACGTTATCTCAGGGGGCGGCAGGGCAGTGACTCGGGGAATCAGGGTCCCTGAAGGTGGAGCAGGGATGCGCCCACCTGGAATAGTGAGTCATCGAGGGTATTGGATGCTTTGCTACGAGGACCCCTCCTGTCCGGGGACCTACCCCCCTCTTCCCTCCCTAATGACGTGTACTTGTCCCATGCACGTCATGTTACCTGTGTAATATTTATCATTACGTGTTTATCATTCCGCCCAGCACCTAACACCACGGAACATACGCGCTTTCCCTTAGCACGTCGTCCTTAACTAGACGGCGAGTTCTCGGAGGCGGATCTGCGACCTTGTTCACCATCACATCCCCAGCGCCCAGCCAGTGCTCCGTTCACAGTCAGTGCCCAGTTCATCTACCTGGAATGAAATACGGCTGTGTTTGGGAGGGGAGCCCGGGTTCTGCGGCCGACGCCTCTGTGAGGGAGGAAGAGGGTTAGAGGGGTCTTTTCCCACTTGGCCGGGGTCCGCAGGCCGGCTGGCCTCATGCTGCTCCTCTTCTCGGGAGGAGTCCAGATCGTGATGTGTCCAGGGCGGTTGCTTGGTGGAAGGTGTGCGTGGAGTTTACCCCGGTCTGCGCCCGGGTGCTCCTGAGTCAACGGACTGACCTTCATCCTCCTCACGCTCACCTGTAAAATGAGTGCAACACACGCTTATTTTGCCGCGACACGTTTCGGGCGGATCGTGTCCCCTCAAAGCCCCAGCCCCAGCGCCTCAGGACGTGATTACATTCGGAGAGGGTTCAAATCGGGTCGTTAGGGGGGGTGTCCTCACAAGCAGAGGATGTGGAGGGAGAGACACAGAGGGACAGCTCAAGGACCCCGGGGGAAGGTAGCCATCTACTCGTTGGGGAGAGAGGCCTCTGAAGAAACCAAACCCTGGGGGCGCCTGGGTGGCGCGGTCGGTTAAGCGCCCGACTTCAGCCAGGTCACGATCTCGCGGTCCGTGGGTTCGAGCCCCGCGTCGGGCTCTGGGCTGATGGCTCAGAGCCTGGAGCCTGTTTCCGATTCTGTGTCTCCCTCTCTCTCTGCCCCTCCCCCGTTCATGCTCTGTCTCTCTCTGTCCCAAAAATAAATAAACGTTGAAAAAAAAAAAAAAAAAAAAAAAAAAAGAAACCAAACCCTGACGCCAGGACTGTGAGAAACCGGACGTCTGTGGGTGGGATTTGGTCACGGCTGCCCCAGCAGACACGAGACACCGTAGAAAACTTACAAACGGTCCGCTGCAGCTGCCGCCCAAATGTTTGTCATCTTAGGATGCACTAAAGCATCCTAAGCAAATTAGTCAAAATGACTTGTCAGCCCTGCCATGGGCTGGTCAGAACCTGGGTCGCATCCAGAGAGAGGCCACGTGGCCGGCGAGGAGTCCAGCGATGGTCTTGTGGGCTGTGGCGGCGTTTCACCCAGAGACGGAGGCCCAGGGGCACACAAAGCCATCTGCAGCGACAGCGGTCTTCAGGAAGGCGGATTCGATCTAGCTGTCTGGGCCGGGAGGGCAACACCAGAAGCTGTGGGTGGGTTTCAGTTCAGGACACAGGAGGCTTTTCTAAACGAGCTGCTGGCTTCCTCGGGAAGCATCCCCTGGGCTGGCTGGCTGGCCGCTTGTTGGAAAAGTTAGAGAGGGGACCCCAGCTAGACCCCCTGTTCCCACCAGATAAACTTGGACGTTCCTTTCAGCCCTGATACTCTCTGCGCAAAAGGGTTGTTCTCTGGCTGAAGGACCCAGTTCAGTTGTGCTGAGATACATCTCCTACGACCGTCAACAAATATTCCCCAGCTTTGTTGATTCCATGGCTGCTAGAAGAGCTTTCGAAATTAACCGAGGGAAAAAGTGAAATCAGTATTCAAATCATGGAGGTCGGTCATAGGACCTCAGAAATGGGGAAGGGTGCCCAGCTAAGGCTCCAGACCCCCGAGAACAGGGTCGCAGGAATCAGCGTGCGCCAGTCAAAACCCCAAAAACTGTCATCTGTTTGACAAAGCATAAACAAATCAACAAATACAGACACCGAGCTTGATTTATCTACTAAAAGTTAAACTATCCTGGAAGAATTTGTTAAAATTACTCCCAGTGAAAGACGACACAGTAAAAACTGTAATTTCCTGAGGACCATCAGTACGTGAGTTTTGGCAAGGCTGATAGAAGCAAGGGACGATTTGGTGGCAGTATAAGAAATACAGTTTTTGGTTGGCGAATTGCATGAGAATAACGGGGTGTCCGTCACGGGTTCTGATGTGACCCCCTGCTGGCACCACCTCCTTCTTCGTCCACCCAACTAGAGGGAGGCCAGGCCTCTGGAGGGGGAGGGATCTGCGGGGGTCTTCGGGCACACTGGGGTGGGGGGTGGGGGAGGGGGGAGTGTGGGGGCGGGGCAGTGGGGACGGGGATGGGGGGGAGAGTGGGGAGTGGGGGGAGGCGGGTAAGTGGGGACGGGGATGGGGGAAAGGGGGGAGTGTGGGGGGTGGGGTGGGGTTTGGGGGGGGGTGGGCCGCACCATCGCGGGTGGGGGGCTGTGTGCCAAGATCTGCACCGGGGCGCACCCTGAAGCGCCGGGAGCAAACACCCTGACCCCCTTGGGTGGCGACCCACCGCTCGAGAAGCTTCCGCTCTCCGGGTACCCAGCCTTCTGCAGCTGCACGGACCACCCCCCACTTTCCTCGCGGGACAGCGCCCCCTGCCCTGCACGAAGGGCAGACGCCACGGTGCGGGGAGGAGAGTGTCTCAGCCACCTGGGTCGCCACGCGGGCCCAAAGGGGACACGCAAAGCCTCGGCGGGGGCCAGAGGCCCGGGGCCCGCGCGTCCCTCCCGGGGACAGGCCTCCTACTCCCAGGGCCCGGAAGGGGGGCGGGGCGCGCAGGCCGCGGGGCTGGCAGGTGCAGGCGCGCGGGCTTCCAATTGGTCGCGGCGCCGCGGCGGCCCCGCCCCGAGTGCGCGTGCCCGTGCGCGCCCCCCGCCCCCGCCGCGCGCCCCCGGCCGCGCCGCCGCTCTCGCGAGCTCAGGTGGCGGGCGCGCGGCCGGGCCGGCGTCCCCACCCCCCGCGCCCGAGCGCCCCGGGAGCCGGAGGGGGGGCGCGGGCGGGGGGCGGGCGCCGCCGAGGCTTCCGTCTGGCTCGCGCGGCGGCGGCGGCAGAGGTCGCGCACAGATGCGGGTCGGAGCGGCGCGGGGCGGAGGCGGAGGCGGGAAGGCGGCTGCCCGAGGAGCCCCGCAGGTGAGCGCGGGAGCCCGTGGCCGGGGAGGGGCGGCGCGCGAGGACCCCCCGCGACCCCGGGCCGGACGCCGGAGTGGGGGCTGGGGGTCGCTGCGGGGACCCGCTGCAGCGCCGCGAGATGCCCGACAGAGACACGCATAGGCCCGGGAAAAGTGCTCCTGTAGCCTGGGGACGCGGAGAGGCTGCGGACTTGGCGGCCGCGGTCCCGGCGCGACCCCCGCCTGGCCACCCCTCCCCCGCGGTCCGCACGCGCGGCGCCCCGTGGCGCTGCCTCCCGCTGCGCGCGCCTGGGGACCGGGTGGGGGGGTCCCGTCGGGGGTCGTGGGGGGAGGGCTCGGTCCCGGCAGAAGGGGGCGGGGTATGGGGGTCCTGGCGGGGGGTGGGAGACGGGGTCTGGGGGTGCCGTGCGGAGTGGTTGGGGGGGCTCGGGTCCCGGAGGAGGGGGGCGGGATAGGGGGTCTTGTGGGGGGGTCGTGGGGGGGGCTTCTGTCCCGGCAGAAGGGGGCGGGGTAGGGGTGTCCCGGCGGAGGGGAGACGGGGTGGGGGGTCCCGTGGAGAGTCGTGGGGCGGGGGCTCGTCCCGGCGGAGGACGGCCGGGTAGGGGGTCCCGTAAGGGGGTCGTGGGGTGGGGGCTCGGGTCCCGGCGGAGGGGGGCGGGGTGGGGGGTCCCGGCGGACGAGGGTGGCGGGGTAGGGGGTCCCGTGGGGGGTCGTGGGGGTGTTCGGGTCCCGGTGGAGGGGGGCAGGGTGGGGGGGGTCCAATGGGACGTTGTGGGGGGGGGCGCTCGGATCCCCGCCGAGGGGCCGGGGTAGGGGGTCCTGTGGGGGGTCGCGGAGGGGGCGGGGTAGGGGGTCCTGTGGCGGGGGCGTGCGGGGGGGGGCTCGGATCCCAGTGAAGGGGGGCGGGGTGGGGAGTCGTGGTGGGGGCCTCGGGTCCGGACAGAGGGGGCGGGGTAGGGGGTCCCGGCGGAGGGAAGATGGAGTGGGGGGGGGGGGTCCCGTGGGAGGTGGCGGGGGTTGGGGGGAGGCTCGGGTCAAGGGGGAGGGGGTCCCGGCGGAGGGAAGACGGGGTGGGGGGGGTCCCGTGGGGGTAGCGGGGTGTGGGGGGCTCGGGTCCAGGCGGAGGGGGGCGGGGTGGGGGTCCCGGCGGAGGAGGGGGCGGCCCCGCGGCCCGGGCACCGCCGCGTCCGCTCCCGGCTGCAGGCGCCCGCCCGCCGGATGCCCGCGGTGCAGGAACGATGCATCATGGAATGAAGCCGAGCCCCGGAGACGGATGCCTGGAGTGGCAGCAGCCGCCGCCGCCGCCGCCGCCGCCCCCCCGCCGGCTCCTGGCCGCCGTCCTGTGGTTCCAGCTGGCGCTGTGCTTCGGCCCCGCGCAGCTCACGGGCGGTGAGTGACCGCAGGGCCCGGGGGTGGGGGTGTTGGGGGGGGGGCGCCGGCCGGGCGGGACTTGCGGGGCGCGCGCCAGGGCCCGCCGCCGGCCCGAGACCACCCTCAGATCGCGACCCCCGGAGCTCCCCAACTCGACCGGAGGCGCCCCCGCGGTGTGTGTGGGGCTTCCCCCACCGCGGGCCTGGCCCCTGGTTCTGGGGTGGGGGAGGGGACGACGACGACCATAAACCTGGCCCATTATTCCCCCCTCGGCCAGGAGAGAGCGAGAGAGGGGAGTGGGGTGCCTCGTGCTTAGCGCGTGTCTGTGGCCCTTTGCCCCTTGTCTGTGCCCCAGGTTTCAGCCCCTGGGTTTAGGTGAGAGTTGGGGGCACCCCTTTTGTGAGCCTGTGGGGCCTGCGGACGGGCCAGGCCGGCGGAGGGACCGGGGTGTGGGAAAGTTAACTTTCTCTCTCCTGGGGAGGGGGGTGTTCCGTTTGCATGAAGTAGGGGCGGGGTGGGGTGCAGGGCTTCCCGAAGGTGTGTCGCTGGGGCGCGCTCTGCTCCTCGGGGTCTGTCACAGGGAGTGAGGTCTAGGGCGCCGTGTGCAGCGGAAGCTGGCCGAAGTAAAATCGTAGCCTCCGATTCAGTGGCGCATCTCCAGCTGTTGGGGTTCATGGGGGAGGGGAGGAGGAGGACAGATGGGGACCCTCGTCTGCATTTGCGACCTCATCGCTATGGGTCATCGCTGCCCGCTCCGCATTTCTGGGAGCGCTTGCGCACCTGTGAGACGGGCAGGCTCGTGTTTCCGGAGCTGAACTGTTCGTATATAAATAAACGATAATTGGTGGAAAAGCAGGTATTGATTGATATACGCAAGCCATTTCCTGTTTTCAAATATTGCTGTTTCAGAGAATGAAGGCGGAGAGGGAAGGCGTGGGTAACAAATTAGCAAAAGTGGGGGAGGGGTAACGGGTGGGGCTCCATGGCAGAGTCCTCCCTAGCTGGGGCATGTTGCTGAGCCGTCGGAAAGACTTCTGGAGCATCAAGGAGCTTTCTGGGACGTGCTGGTCTCAGAATTAGTGACGAGACGCTCGCCTTACCCTGGGGACGGGGTTTGGGCTGTTTGATTTTCTAACAAGGGGGGACGTTTTTGGTGCTCTTGTATTTATAGAAAAGTCTCCCAGGCAGGTTTTCTCTTCAGAGAGGATGTGGGCAAAGGGGCCGCTGGCCAGGAGCTGTGCCGCCTGCCGGGGCTGCGGCCATAGCTTCTGGGGGCCAGGAGGGCACGCGTGGGGCTGGGCCTTTTCCTTCCCTGTTCTTCCCCCCTCCCCCCTCCATTCAAGCTTTGATCTCTCAAACCAGGTCCATGAGCTCTTTCCATCCCCTGGGCCCATTTCTCCCTCGGAGCGAGGGATATCTGGGTTTATCTGTGTAGCGCCCGACCGCTGTCGTTGGAAGCGTGAGCTCGGAGGGCGGCCTGGTTGCAGCGTGGTGGCTGTGCCCCCGATGCTACTGTTCGTGCTCACAGAGATTCTCCTCAAGAATCTCAGGGGCGCCTGGGTGGCGCAGTCGGTTAAGCGTCCGACTTCAGCCAGGTCACGATCTCGCGGTCCGTGAGTTCGAGCCCCGCGTCAGGCTCTGGGCTGATGGCTCGGAGCCTGGAGCCTGTTTCCGATTCTGTGTCTCCCTCTCTCTCTGCCCCTCCCCCGTTCATGCTCTGTCTCTCTCTGTCCCAAAAATAAACGTTGAAAAAAAAAAAAAAAAAAAAAAAAAAAAAAAAGAATCTCAGCTCAGTGCTCAGCACGGCCCCTCGGGCTCAGGTTAGTCACCGTCCGGTCACACCACACGTCCGTTACCGCGTCTTCGGAGGGAGAAGCCGTCACGCTCGGCGTCCAGAGCCTTGAGGGAGGACGGGGTGAGCGTCGCCTGTCCCGTCTGAGTTCAGAGCTGGGCCTTTTCAGGCACTCATGCACCGTGGAAGGGCTAGCCCCCACCTCGGTTTCATCTTGAACTCCCTCGGGCTGCCCGTGTGGCTTCTGGGAGAGGATCGTCTTTTCCTAATTCCTCCACGAGTAAACAGTTCGGGTGCAAAGGGTGGTGGGGCTGTCCTACCGAGGACGCCATGCAGAGACTTCTTTCTCGGGGCAGAGACCCACCCGCAGGCTCCAGGGTGGTCACAGAAGCAAATCCCTTGATTCCGCACCCGTGCTTCTGAGATTTGACAGGCAGACCCATTCCCTGGGATCTTACCGAAAGGCAGATTCTGGTTGGTCTGAGGGGTCGGTCCGGAAGATTCCACGTTTCCAACACGCTCCCAGCTGATGCCTTGCTAACGGTTGGAGGGCCACACTGATTAGCAGTGCTTTAGACGAAGGCATTCCTTCAACAAGTTGCTTCTGACCCCAGACTCACTCCCAGTCACCAAGTGCAAGGGCCGGGGTGGGGAGGGGCCGGGGAGGGGGCGGGAGGAGAGGTCTCCCGACGTTCCTGTGATCCACAGAGCTGAAAACCAGCCCTCACAGAGGGCTTTCTTTTTTGTTTTTGGTTTTGTCCACAAAAAAGGTGTGTATTTTAATAGACACTGTTCTGAAATGTGGATTTTCATTTTTGATTGTTTCCAAGGGGAAAAGAAACCGAACAATAGCAAGATTTTGTAGTCTCAGCTAGGAGGAAAAAAAGCATGCATCCGATGCAAGTGTTACAGAAAAAGCCTGAGCTAGAAAGGGGAGGAACTGAGAAGACGACCAGACGAAGGGGGAAAAGAACTTTGTCAGAAGAGAAACGCTTCGTCCTGGAAAGGCAAGCTCGCTTCAATTCTTTAAGACCTTGGAGAGCACCCGTGGGCCCGAGTTGGCCCGAAGTGACTTCTCCGTGGCTCTTTCTAGGCTGTTTTTTGGAAATGAGGACAAAGGGCCCTCATTTGGGGCCACTAAGACCAAATCCCCGAGGGGACTAACACCAGGTTTATAGAGGGACACGAGCCCCACTGTCCCCAGAGTCTCCCTCCGGGTGCGCTTGCTGGGGGTTTGCCTGCAGGGTCCGCACCGCACAGGAAGAGGGCTAAGAGTTTGCCCTGTAAGCCAGTCCCTGAGGCCAGATTCGTTAGCACGTCCCGCCTGAATCGCAGGCCGGGCTCTACACTGCACAGCTTCGGCGCCTGGGGCCTTGGAAGCCTCAGTGTCCTGGGTAAACCGAGGACCTGACGTCAGGGCTTGGTGTGCGGGATGGAAGCCATGTAGGCACTGAGTCAGTGCAGGTGGTCATGAGGCGGGGGCTGGGACAGTGCCAGAACCTTCCAGGCCTTTGCTTTATTCGTTCAATAGATACTGTGTGCCCGTCCACACCCTGTGCTAGGCACTGCTGTGTATAATGTTCCTCTGCCTAGAAGAACCCTCTCTTACTCTCTGGTTTTCTGCCCAGTGAACAAATTTCACTTCCAAACTCAAAGCGCTGTCATTCGTATTTCCCTGGCCACTGGGCCCTCACGTGGGCTGCCACTGCGCCACGTATGACCCTCCCTGCTAGCGCTGTCTCATCCACTGGACCGTCAGTCCCCTGTAGGCAAGAACCTGGACTTCATTCACTTCTGTGTCTCAGGCACTCAGGGCAGCATCTGACGTACAGGAGAGGCTCTGCCGATGTTGACCGACAGCAGGAAAGGAGTCCCAGATCCCTGCCCCACTGTTTAGAAAATAATTACTGTGCTCACCACAGTGCAAGGGTCTCAGGGTAGTTGAGGCCACTTCCATTTGGAGGTGGTCTCGGAGGCTGGAGGGGCAATCCTCAAAGGCTCTGGAGCAGAGGTGGCCCTTCGGCTGGTGTCTGTGGGAGGGTTGGTTGGAGCACCGAGGGAGGGGGAGAGACACCTTGTGCAAAAGTATGGAGGCGGTCAGGGGTTGTCTTATTCAGGGAGAGCAAACAGTCCAGTTAATCTAGAACAGCACATCCGTAGGGAACCAGAGAGTAGGGATGGTCTAGAACAGAGTATCTGCAGGGAGCCAGAGAGTAAGGAGGGCAGACAGGTTGGAACCCTGTTGTAAGGGTCTTGGGAGGATTCTGAATGTCTCACCGCAGGCTGTGGGGACCTGCTGAGGGGTTTGGGGCAGGTGCACGATACCATCCAAGCTGTGCTAGGTTTCCTCTCTCTGCTTGCGAATTGCTGACCTGGGACCCCCCACTTGACTGCCCTCTCTGTGCGTCAGAGTTGTGACACCAGTGGGGTTGAATCAAGCTCCTTGGGGTCTCGTTGAGGCCATGTGGCCATGGCATCCGGCCCTGTGCCCGCGCTGAGACGCAAATGCTCTGACTGGCTCACTCCTTTGGAGGTGCCGGGCCCTTGGCATCTTATCAAGAAGGTTTTGTTACCTGGTAGAGTGGGAGCTTTTCATGCAACGCTGTGTCTAAAAGTCACGATTTCAAACTGCATTTTCCTCAGTCTCTAAACCGAGGTCCCAACTCCTCAAAACTACAAAGTGCGTTTCTTCAAAAAAAGGCCTTAATACATGTGAGCAGCCTGGAAGCTCTGTCGATGTACCCGCGAGGTGGAATCTGAGGGCTGTCGCAGACACGGGAAGGGTTTCCTGCGGCAGCCAGCAGATCCGTCGTCTCTGAGGCCTGAGTGGCGAGGTGGAGAGAGTCCGTGGTTCCGTAATTCCTGCGGTAATGAAGGGGGAGGTGACGATCTCCCTGCAGTAAATACTGGTTGGACACCAGAATTGTGGGTGGAGAGAAGCACCCACAATATCTCTCCTGGCGTCCGACGTATATTTCAAAAGCTCCCAGAGGCCAGGAGACTTGCCCTCCGCGGGGAGCCCTGCGGCAGCGCGAGAGCCTGGCATCTTCCCGGGCTGACAGATCACGTTCAGTCTTTGCTGTTGAATAGCTACGTGGCTTCGGGCAGGGGTGCGGCTTCTCCCGGGCTCAGTTCTTTCCATGTCGCTGATGTTCTTTGATTCCGTGATGACAGGCATTTGATGGGTGCCGACCTCTCTGTAAAGCTGATTCTCTGTCTTGCACCCACATGTTGGTCTTTTCCGAGTGTCCGCTCTGTGCCCTGGGCACCCACAGCGAGGGGCGCAGTCCTGCTCCCAGGGAAACACCCGAGTCCGGGCCGGTTTCTTCTCAGAAGCTTAGATGTGAAATGCTTGTGTACGATTATTTTTTTCACACACGCTGTTTTAAAAAGTTTATTTATATTTTGAACAAGAGACGGAGAGAGTGTGTGTGAGCCAGCAGGGGAGGGGCAGAGAGAGCAGGAGAGAGGATCCCAAGCAGGCTCTGTCAGCGCAGAGCCCCACGTGGGGCTTGAACTCACGAACCATGAGCCAAAATCAAGAGCCGGTAGCTCAACCGACTGAGCTCCCCACGCGCCCCTCGTGTATGTTTTTATTCAGTTTAGAACTTAGTCTTGTTCACTGATACGGACGAGAAGGTTGGTTTCCCCAGGCTACTTTTCCCGATCCTTGCCTTCTTGGTAAGTTTGTTTTGTGTCTGACGGTGAAATAACCACGCACAGCAGCAGTGTGTCTGAAGAGACCGTTGGGATCCTTGGCTCTGAACTGAGGGAAAGAAGGGGCAGAAAAATAGTTTTTGCTAATGTGTTTTCAGTCACATTTCACCAAAACCTAGCACAACTTTTAGGACCAGATACATATTCTCGCGGGTCAGATTTGCCATTTTATCGATGTATTGGTCCGTTCTCACAAGAATGAGCTGTGCACCTGTTGCCAACGTGGACGATTGGGAAAAGGAGAAACAGAGTTTCCGGCTGGCCACCGTCTGAGTGAGTGACCGGTCTGCAAGTCACTAGTAACAGTGCTACCGATTGTGAACCTTTAGAGACCATTTACTACGTGTCGGGGCTGTGCTCAGCGATTACACCTGTTAGCTCACGGGATCCCCACCACACCTGTCTGAGGCCGGCGCTGTTCCTGGTTCTTATTTTACAGACGAGGAAACCGAGGCACAGAAGATTCAGCAACTTGCTCAGGGTCGCCCAGCTGGTAAGTGAGGCACGGCGACCCAGATTATCTTTTTTATCACGAGTTTTTTCTGTAGGTGTGGAAATCCCAATCGCTACATGGGTTTTTGTTTTTTTTTTAATTGTATTTCAAGGCGAGCAACGCTTTTTAAGCCACAGTTACCAAATATTTAGGAACTGATGTAAGTGAAGTCTTGTGTTATGACCGTAAAGGGGAAAACACACAAGCAAATCAACAATATGAAACCCCACAACTCAGGAGAAAGTGAAGGGCTGAGTGCCGGCGCCTTGAGCCCTGAAGGGAGGGAGGAAGCGGCCAGGAATCCGTGAGGAATCCACAAGGCCAGGAACCCCTCCACCGTGCTGAGGGGCACAGGGTGGGCACACGGGGTCTGGGACACTGTCCCCACCTTCTGCCTGTGGCCTCGGCGTGATGGCCTTCATCTGCGAGGCCCTTTCTCCTGCGATTAATTTTAGTTAATATGTGCTTACGTGCTGTTTGCCGGCCGTTTTCACATGGACTTTATCACTGCCTTTGATTTTCTTGGCAACCCAGGAGGATAAGGAGAAGGTTTTGATTTTTTCCCTCCCCCATCCTTTTTTTTTTTTTTTTTTTAATTTGAAGAAACATTTTCAGCGAGGTGGATCTCTTAGTGTCTGAAAATAGACAAAGCAGGTTGGGAGCCAGGCGGGTGGGTCAAGGCTCCCCTCCACGTCTCGCGGGCCCGACTGGTACACCTGTCTTCGAGTCGTGTGAGGTACAGGACAGCGTAGTTAGTGCATTTCCAAGTGGAAGAAGACAGTTGTATCTGGGTCATGAGCGTGAGTAACTGCTCCTTCTGGAAGGTTAACTTTGAGGTAAGAATAGGGTTTGGTAGTTGGCGAAATCTGAAATTGCTCAGTCTGCTGTCCAGGAAGGTGCGTTTCACGGACTGAGCTTAAGGTGCTGAGTTTTAGGGAAGGATTTGGTCCGATATTTCTTCTTCTTTGAGGAAGAGACTGCTGTACTACTCTAAGACAGAAGGAATTATCCACTCAAGAGGAAAAACAAACAAATCATGGGAGTCGCACACAAATTAAGAGTGCATTTTTAGATGGCTTCTTAATTGAGAGTATCGTAATTGCTTTATTAATCTTAAACGAGGTAAGCTCGGAACGTCAGAGAAGGAAAACAAAATAATTCTGGAAGTTACTTGGAAATGACAGGGCACCTGGGAGCATCCTAGCGGATGAGCCGCCATGACTCCACTCTAGAGCGAAGGTCCTGAGGGCCCCGGGGGGGTGGGGGGTGGGGCAGACACAGGTATGTACCTGCAACAGGCAGGCCCAGGTCCCGGGAATGGAATTTTATTCTGAGAAGGGAGGGGAGTTGGGGAGCCTGATGAGCTTGACCAGTGATCATTTGTCATCATCCCAGTAAATTGAACTTTTCAAGAGGGAGGATGAGTAAGGGTTTTTGGAAATGGAGACTCGACCTGGTTATCCGACGTTTCTGTTCGAAAGTGGTGGCTTATCTCGTGGAGCTAGCAGCGTGGGAACGGAGTGACCAGGAAGGTCATTCGTGGGCTCTGTTCCTTTTCTTCAGAGTAACCGAACACAAACAGATCTTATTTTCTTCGGTCTGGTTTCGTTTGTGAAAGATGTGTGTGATTGAGCGGTGAGCCCGGCAGAAGGATGTTCTCCTGAGAGACGTTCTCCTCAGGTCTGTGCATGTAAGGCAGCGTTCTGGATCTGGCCTCCCGCGTTCAGATTCTCAGTACGCGGAGGAACCCTGGGCCCCCTCATCCTGCAAACTCACGAGAAGCTGATTCTGTCCCGGCGAGAAGTAGTCTTGCTTTGCAGAAGTGTGATGGATTTAGGGGGCTCATCCTGAGAGGGGCTCTCGGAACCAGACCCTTCAGAGTCTCAGTGTCAGAACCCCAGCCAACAGTGCATTGTAATCGTTTCTTTCGGGGACACGTGCACATTAAGGACGGTGTGACAGAATGCGCTCCATGGCTGGCTGGGGCCACCTCTGTTTAAGTCATGTTTGCGCTTCCTCTGATGTGAAACAACCTGGCTGTGAACTGCTGTGTGGACTTTTAAATTTTACTTTAATGTTTATTTATGTATTTTGAGAGAGAGAGAGAGGGAGAGCGTGGGGGAGGGACAGAGAAAGAGAGAATCCCAAGCAGGCTCCACGATGTCAGCACAGGGCGCGATGTGGGGCTCCATCCTGTGACCCTGGGCTCGTGACCCGAGCTGAGATCAAGAGTCGGCCGCTCGTCCGACTGAACCGTCGGGCGCCCCTGCTGTGTCGACTTCAAAGCCTTGCCAGCTCTTTCTCTTTGGATGGTACCTGGGGGACTCCGTGTTTTCCTGCCTCCCTTCCCCTGACACCAGTGTTTGTAGACAAGAGGTCCTCGTCTGCCTGTCGTGACGGCGTGGGGGGTACGACTCGGCGTCTTGAGACAAAGTTCACATGCCGGGGTTCCTTGGCGGGGTCACTGGCTGGCTAAGGGCTGGTGACCTAGTTGCTGCCTTAGCCTCCTTGTGACTACCTGTGAAATGGGAAGAGCACACCGTCTGCCTGCCATGGTTGTCGTGAGGGCCGGATGCACCAACAGAGGGACGATGAGTGTTCGAGGGGTCAGAACCCTCACCGACGGACCAGCAGTGAGTGCTTGTTCCGTTCACCGTGGGTGGTGCAGTTACCGGGAGCCTCCTTTGTCCTGAAAAGCTGTCGCCTAACAGGTACCCGAGTAGGTAACAAGCACACCCGGTGGTGCCGGTCCGTGGCCCCCGTGGTCGGGACGTGGTGTGGCGGGTCCACGGGGAAGGCTAACCAGAGACCGTTGTCCAGAGGGCAGCCTTAGCAGAGGGCAGGCAGGCCGGACCCACGGCCGCGCTAACCGCAGGGATCAGGAACTTGAACCGCCACTGGAGGCAGTCAGAGCCGACAGCCTGCGTCTTCAGGGACGTGATGTGCCTGGATCTTCGTTTTAGGAAGGGAGTTTTTAGCAACGTGGAGATGGGGGAGAGGGAGAGCTATCTCTGCTCGTTGTCTTTAGTTATTTTTAAGGTATAAGCCTTTATTTATTTATTCTTCGGGGGGGGGGTGCATGTGCACAAGCAGGGGAGGGGCAGAGAGAGAATCCCAAGCAGGCTCCACGACGTCGGCACGGAGCCCGACACGGGGCTTGATCCCACGATGCTGGCTGGGATCGTGATCCAACTCAGCCACCAGGCGCCCCAGCTGTTCACCGTCTTTATTGTGTTTCTGCCGGTGGCTCTGCAGAGGGCACAGTCGGGACAAAACAGGGCGCTGCCCTCGGCCCGAACTCCAGGGCCGCCGGTCGAAAGCTCTCCCCCGGCCGAGGCCGATCCCACGAGGGCTTTGAGCGGAGAGGAGCAGGTGCCTGTAGGAGTCGGGAATGGGGCCGACAGCCGGCGGGTGTGGGCGGAGGAGGGCTGCTGGCGGGCGGGGCTCCCGTGACCAGCAGGCTTGTGTCGCCTTCAGGACGTCCACTCGGTCGCGATCTGTACAGCTGAGACCGGGTCGGGTTCTGGGGAGGGGGAGCGGAGCGGAGCCGCACGGAGGGAGGGGCCCTCTGGGGAGGGGTGTGCGGGGGGGAGCCATGAGGAGGGCTGGAGGGTGAAGCCTGGGAAACACCCACACTCAGGTGTCAAGAGGAGAAGGCAGCCGTGCCCACGGTATCGGCCACAGTAATAGTAAAACCACGGTGGGACTTGGCCCTGGGCGGGTTGCTCCTCCAGACGTGGGCCCGAGATTTGTTCCCACGCTGTTCTCGGAATGCTGTTCAAGCACCTGGGACTCTGCACGTCCGCACCTGGCCGTGCACCTGTGCACAGGTGGGGCTGGGAGGGCAGAGCCTGAGGCCAGAAGGTCCTCCCTCCCGGGGTCACTGGTCGGGCGGCCGTGTGTGCGCGGTGATGGGCGGGGCTTCTCCGTGCTCCGGGGGCTGCGTGCGCCCTTTGCCCTTCTGCTGCCACTTAACCTTCGAAAGAGCGACCCCTGTCACGCCCACCCCTGTGGCCAGCGCTGTCCTCTCTGGGCGGGTCACTTGACCTCACCCCGCTTTGTTTTCCTCGTCTGCGATCGGGGCAGAGGGGCGTCCCCTGCACTTGACGGGGTTCACGGGGGCGGGCTGTGTGCGTGGAGGCGGCAGGACCGGAGTCAGGATCGCAGCTTGGAAGGAGACCTCCTTCCACGGCTCCACGGAAACGCCTCCCCCGCGGGGACGAACGTGAGAGCTCAGGGGGCAGCGGTGGGTGTGCTCAGGGGGAGTCGCGTCTGCAGGCAGAGAAGGTCCTGTGTGGCCAGAGGAAGGCCCGGCGGCCTTTTCTGGGCTCACGGAAGCCTCGGGGAGGAGAAACTGGACACGATTCACCCTCGTGCCCAGGGCCCACGGTGGCTGGGGGTCCTCGTGTCCCTCTCTTTGCCCCCTTCCCCCATCCTGCACACTACCTCGGTGCTGGGAGCGCTGGACCCCAGAATCGGGAGCTGCGTTTGGATCCAGGGAATCACCAAACGCTTTGTTGTGTTGAGTGCCAGCTGCGTGTGGTCTTTCCTGAGACCCCCTTGCAGCCGCTTTCGGGCGTCTGTGGGCCGGAGGCCTGGGGTCCTCTGTCTGCCCTCCAGTCTCGGTGCCGCCTGTGGGCCCGGCCTGTCCTCAGGGCTGTGCGGTGCCAGGGTCTTACCTGGGGAAGGGTCCTTACGTGCAGCGTGCTCAGCGCGCCTCGCATCGGTGGGAGAGGGCCTCGTGTGGCTTTGTGGGGTCGCGGGCACGTGTCCCTGGAGAGCGGCTTTGCGGGAAGTCTGCACGAGGTTTTCATTTCCGTGGAAGTGAGCGCACAGACCACTGGGCCCGTGTCCCCTCCGGACGCAGGGAGACCCCGCTCTCTGGGGGCCGGGAGTGGGGGTGAGCCTGCCCTGTGTCCGTGGCCACCACGCTCGCGGGCGGGTCCCCGCCAGCTGGGGTGGCGGCTGAAACTCTTCCCCCCGCCTCGCCTCGCTGGGTGGCTCTGTGTGGAGTGGCTGCCGGGCCCTAATCAGAAGCGTAGCGGCCGCCTGGCCTCCCCTCGCTTGGCCGCTCTCTCCTACGCGCCTCGGCCTCTGGCACTTGGCTCTTCTCTCGTACCTGCTGGGTGGATGTTGCCGCTAACTGGGTCATGTTCTCAGTGACGTAGCAGAAAAGTGGCAGATTGCAGCAAGCCTGAGTCTCCTCGGGCCTTCGGTTTACACTGAAAGCCTGTCTTTCCACTGCTCTTCCTGGATTCAGGCCCACACGTAAAGTTGCCACCCCCAGGTGCGGAGCAAGTGGCCGCGTGTTCCTTGATACCCGTCTTTCCGGAAGATGTTGCACCAGGGGTGCCCCCTTGGCCCGGGAAGGCAAGGAGGAGCAAGACCCGGATGAGGCCCGAGGAATCTACTTGTTCACGCCGCCCTGAGCTGCCAGCAACTCCCTCGGGCCTGGACGGCCCTCCGTCCCTTTCCTACCTGGGCACAGTCTTCCTGTCCCTTCAGAGACGGCTCACCCCTTGCCCCACCCCTCCCGTGACCTCTTGGACGGCCCCAGCCCTTCCCCTCCCCATCCCCTCACCCCCGCCCCCGTCCAAGAAGTCGCCGTGTCCTCAGAGCCCTGGGAGCACCAGAATCCTGGCCTGAGCCGGGCGCCACGGAGGCTGCCTGGTCCGGGACGTTACACGGAGCCCCTGGCTCCCCCGCGGGGTCTGCTGGATGGTGTGCGGCCTCGGGGCCCCCTGGGCAAGTCGCCCGGGCCTCACCCACTCTACTTGACTGCACCTGCTTTATGTGCTGGGCTCGCTCACGCCCTGCCTGCAGCTGGGACCCCTGCCTGCAGACGAGGGAGACGAGGTCAAGACTCCCGTGTGGCTTGTACCGTCGTCACTGAGAGAACAAAGCGAATCCCGGACCTGCTGCTGTCTTCAGATGTCGGGGGAATGACTTGATGTGTCTGTGCCTCGGCGTCCACGTTTGTGTGATGGGGGTGGGGTGCCATGAGGCTCGAACAGCCGTCACAGGGGCATGTCTGGCGGGGCCGTCTCCATCGTTACTTGTCTTCACTGTCAGAAGGCCGGGGCCCCGCCGACTCTTTACCTGACCGCCATCTAGATGCTTCATAACCGGTCTCCTGAGCAGTCGGGCCTCCATGGTGGACGGCTGGCTCCTCCTCCAGGCTGGGCTCCAGGCTTGCGCTCCATCCAGATCTCCGGAAGCACAGACGGACGTAGCCAGCCCGGCCTGGCCCCTCGGCTTGGCCGGCAGGCCGGTGGGCTCTGCAGCCGGGGTGTTATTGAATTGAGCGTCTTGTTACTTCTGACTCTCTTCCCTTTTGCTTTTGACACCTGGGTCGCTGGCCGGAAGGACACCCTGAACCCTGTCCTGCCCTCGGCGAGCGACGGCCGCGAGGGCCCGAGGTTCCCTCACTCTGGCCTGACGGGTTCAAGCAGGGCTTTGAGCTCCAGCCTCTGTCCTCCCCCCGCCCCCCACCGTCACGTTTACTCAGTAGGAACTTATTAAGCGCTTGCTGCGTGCGAGCCCTGCTCCAGGAGCTCAGACCGGAAATGGGAGCGAGGACGTGGCACCCACGTGTGGGCTCTGTCACAGGCCGCCCCGGGCGGTCACGGCAAGTTCTGGGGGCTGTGCGTCGGGCTCCCCGGTGCCTGCTTGCCAGGGCCTCGGGAGGCCTTCCCCTGGTGTGCACGGGCGTGGAAGGGGAGGCAGGGAGAGGGGCCCTCGGTGTCTCTTCTCATCGGGACACCAGTCATACGGGCTCAGGGCCCCACCCTGGCGACCTCCCCACTCACACTGGGGCTTCGGCTTCAGCGTGTGAATTGGGGGGGGACACCGGTCAGTCCTCAGCGGATACCCAAGGAAGACCAATGTGAATTCTGACAAAAAGATACCGTGAGGACGCAGAGTTCTTATCCCAGCCGGGGGAGACCAGGCAGGCTTCCAGGAGGAGGTGATACCAGAGCCGAGTTCTGAGGAAGGGTGGCAGCGAGACGGACGCGGCAGCAGCACGAACACTGGCGTGGCCACGTGGCCTTGCCCGTGTGCGCACACGCTTGGGTGTGTACACGTTTGTGCCTGATGTGTGTATGCGCTTGAGTGTGTGTGTGTGTGTGTGTGAGAGAGAGAGAGAGAGAGAGAGAGATGGGGGTCAGCAAACCATTGCTTTCCTACTCGTGTGTGCTCTCCAGTCGGTGAGTCGTCACCAGGCGTTGGCTGAGGTCAAGCTACGCAGACTAACGTGCAGACTCGGGGCCCCGGGATCATCTGAAAGTTCAAATGTGCGGAGTTCCCCGAATCGTAGGCCACGGCGTTTGCTCTAACCTAATCAGCCGGCTGCTAGACACTCCTGTGACTCGATTACAGCCGCCGGCCACTACAAAATCAGTCGCTCGTGGCTCCCAGGCCACCCCGTGGGCCGCGTCCGGGTTAGGTCAGGTGGATACTGAATTACTGCCTGGAGCTGCCTGTGGAGACGTGGCGGCTGATGTCTACAGTAACGGGAGGGTAGCTCTGATCGCAGGTTTAGTCATTCGCACTTATCTTTTCTGGGCTTCTTCTCCCCCAAACATTTGCTCTGTTCCTTCTTCCTGTCCTTCCGACGTTCTAAGTGTCCGACGCATCTGCGGGCCTGGTGTGGCTGTGGGGCCCCGGGTCCTCGGCGGCCTCATCCGGGCGGGCGGTGGCCGGGCTCCCCACGGTCACCCTGTCTGCTCACTGCCTCCTGGGAGCCCTCAGCCTCCAGCCCGAGGACCAGCTTCCCACGGTCTGTGAGTGCCCCACCCGCCCCCGCGCGTGCGTGAAGACTCGTGTGTGCGCCGCTCACACGAATGACGGGCGGGACCCAGAAGCTCTGCCGTCGTGGAAAATTAGGTGTGGAAAAAATATGCACCTTTATTTTTTCCCCTGAAAATGCAGACGGAATGAGAAATACTCCAATAAACCTGCAGAAGCGATGCTTCCGTCTTAGTTGTCTCTGTAATTCAGCCCGTCCTTACGACAAACCGAGGCATTACAGGCTTCGTAACTGTGATTATGGTACCGTTTCCTGTGATACAAACCGATGCTTTCGTTGCATATGAGAAACAGTGTTTCCCGTGATGAATACTGGAAACATGGTCAGTGTCCCTGTCGTGCAGATCTGTGGTCGGCCCGCGTCCGTGCTGGAGGGACCTTGGAGGTGGCGGTCATTACTCGTGCAGGAACGGGCCCGGGGCTCTCGCAGCTGGTGAGCGGCAGAGCCGGCCGGGGACCCCAGTTTCCTCTCTCTGATGTCACTCGCGCCCCTGCAGACAGCTGGGGTTGTAACAGCAGTGCCCGCCTTTCAGGCGTCTTTTGGGTTAAATGAGATAATAGGAGGAAGCACACACACAGCAAGGTCTGGCCCAGATCATGGCTCGGTGAACACAAGGGGTCCTTGCCTCCATTAGTCCTTGTGAGCCTCCTCCACAAACCCGCTCCAGGCCTTCTTGAACAGGTGCTTCCCGCCCTGCCCCCCGTGTCCTGGGTGATACATGTCACATGCTCACGAGCTATCACATCCTTCTCTGTATTTCCCTGAAACACATTTACAGCCACGGGGGACGGTCTGCAGACTTCGCTATGCGGCTGCTAGACTTTGCCTCCTGGGAGATGTCTGTCTGTGTCTCTGTCTCCTCATGTGATGCGTCCCCTCTCCCTGGGACCTGGGGGCCCAGCCCCCTGCGGCTTGGACAGGCGGCACCGGCGGTCAGCTGCCCAGTGCGTGCACCGCCCGAGGTTGGTGTGACGGGTCCCTCTCTGAGGAATACGGCTGGCCGGGCTGTTGTCTTTCCCGAGCACACGGGGCGATGTGTCCCTTGGGAACAGAGGCCCCATGTGCTGCGGAAGCCCTGGCTCCCGTGAACGCCGTGCCGTGTGCGCTGGTTCCTGAGCCGGGAGCAGGCATTGCCCAGGACTTGTCACGCCGAGAACTTCACGCTCGTGAGCACAAACCGTGGGGCTTCACGGAGCCTCACCGTGCTGAGATCGGCAAAGCCCATGCAGAAGCAGTGCCATGGGGTCTGGGCGCAGAGACACGGGTTCAGACTTGTTTGAAGAGGGAGGCGTCTGTCGGGTGACGTGTAGGGACGCGGGCAGGGCCGCCCATGGGCCGGTGTGTGGCTCGCTTGCTGCCCGGTGAGGACTCACTCTGGCCTGAGCTGAGACTGTGTTGTGGGGACACTCGGTCAGTGAGGCCGGACATGTGGTCATGATAACACGACTATGACGGCAGTAACGATGGCCCGTGTTCATCACCCACATGCTTCGTGCCTCTCACGTTCCGAGTGTTTTCTTTCCACGTATGAATTTGTCCAGCCGTATGGCTTAGGTCCTGTGTTCACGCCTGTTTTCAGACAAGCAAACCAGCAGTACTGGGGCTGGGGGGTCCCATGCAAGCCCCCGGCCCCACCGCCTGCAGGCTGGGGGCACTCGGCCCTGGCGCCTCAGATGTCAGACTGGGGTGGATCTCCCAGCGCCCTGCCCGCTTTCCCCTCGAACAAAACCTCTTCCAACAGGAAGCATGATTTCCTAATCTCTTGCAAACTGTTCCTTCCCAGGAACTCATCAGGAGGTCATTGGGGAGCCCCTGGGGGCCAAGAAAGGAGCAGTGTGTCTGGGCCACACTTTAGGGGTCCGCGCGTGGCCCAGCTTGGCCCTGGGCCTGAGGCCGGGAAGCGCCGCTCCAGGGACGGGTCCAGCCGCGGCGAGACCGGGCAGGTGCTCCATGTGGGGGCAGTAAGGTCCAGGGGAGGGGGCGGGAACGGGGGGGAAGGAAGGCTGGGGACATGTAGGGAAGGGTGAGGTCAAGAGAACGGAGGGGAAGGAGAGGAACGGCAGTGAAGTTTCTGGTCCGGGCGCCGGGGAGGAGTGTGGAGTCCGTGAGCGTCATGGAGACGTCAGGGGGAAGAGCTCATTGTGGGGAAGATGACTTTGGTCTGAAAACACTTAGAGTTTGATGTGCAGGTGGAGTTGCCCCGCAGGCATCAGGATGGCAGGTGCAGTCGGGGTTCTGGAAGCAGATTTAGAGTCATCCTCTGGGAAGCAGTCATTGAGGTCAGCGTTCGTGGTCCAGAGAGGAGCCTGCAGGCTGGGGGTCCGCCAGGGGCTCCCCAGACAGAGGCTGGGGCGCAGGGAGAGCCGGGGGCCTGCATTTGAATCCCAGCTGCACAGCCCATGACCTTGGGCACGTCCTTGAGCGTCTCTGTGCCTCAGTCTGGTCACAGTGCCCGGGGGCATTTGGAGAAGCCGGTGAGGCGCCAGGGAGGTGCAGGGGTGCTGGGGGAGGGCTGGTGGAACTCCCCAGGGGTGGAAGGGTGCGGGCGAGGGCACAGCGCCCGTGTTAGCTCGCTGGTGGTCACGGGGGGTTCCAGCGCCCCTCTGCGTGGTTGGCGTTCCTGGCGAGACCTTAGCACGCAGCTCTTTCTCTGACGGCGGCCAAGGGGGCTGCGAGTGTGTGGGGGGAACAGCGGGTTCCCGGTGCAGCCTCGTCCTTTCTCCTTAAGTAGGAGGCAGTGGCCGCAGGGGGAGCACGAGAAGGTGAGTCCGGGAGGAGTTTATAAAAGGGGGGGGCGGTCCAGGGGGGACTTCATGGGCGTTTCTGTGGAACCGGCTTTGCTTCTGACTCCAGATGCCCAGCCTTGAACACAGCGAATGGCACTAAACGTTGGAAACTCAGGAAAACTGGCCAGACGGACACAAGGAAGCCATCCTCCCGCCTCTGAGGGCGCGTGCGACTCCTCCTGGACCACCAGCGGCATCTGTCAGGTCACAGGACTGCCGAGGTCTGCACAGCGGGGGTCTGGCTGCTTAGTGGAAGTCTGAGGTTTGCTTCAAGTGCAGTGTGCCCTTATTTAGTTTTTTTTTTCTGAAGATGGGTCATCCGGGGCCTGGAGGCGGCTGGATGGGGAGGGTTCTGCACAGAGCCCGGGGGCCGGGCTTTTTCTTTCTGCTGAGGATCAAAGCTGGCAGGTGGACAAGGAGCGTCCGGGAGACAATGTGCAGGGGTCACCGGGGACCCCTTGGGTTAGAGATTTTAATCTTTCCCCCATAGCGAAGGGGTTGTGTGTGTGTGTATCTGTTGTTGAGACTTTAAAGGTAATTTAGAGAACAAAACCAAGGAAGTAAATGTCACATGAACTCTGCTGAGAGTGAGATGCGGGCGTCTTTTCTACATGTGCACGTTTTCCCCCCAAACGGGACTGTATACGTGATTTTGTGACCTGCATTTGTTGCTTAACGGTAAATCGTGGTGTCTTTTGTCGTCTCTTAAAAATTAATCTCTTATAAATAATTTTAAGTCACTGTGTAGCGTTCTACATTATGCATATCGCAGAATTTATTTAACTGATGTGCTGCATGTCTGGTGCTTGAAAAACAGGGGCGGTTTTTCAGGGGGGGCAAATGGCCTGATGATCCTGAAAACGAAGCTGTAATTACTCGCTGTAAAAAGCGCCCGAGGGGATCCGGTTGGTGTTGACTGTGCTCACTGGCAGGGAACTCGGGGGCTCGGGTTGGAGCGTGTCAGGCACGCGTTCCTGGGGAGCTTGGCGCTGAGCAGAGGGGAGGGTTCATCTGTGTGCAGGTACCGGCGGGCTTCCTGGAGGAGGAGCAGCCTTCGCGGGAGTACTGTCACCAGGGGGCGCGGGGTTTTCAGCAACCTGGAAGCGAGGACACCCCGGTATTTTCATGGGCCATTTGCATTGAACCGCAGGAATTGTTGGTTCACGTTGTTCTTCAGTTTTTCTGTTGGTGATTTTTATACTTTTCTCATTCGTTTATGAAAACTTCATATATCTGCCTGCCCGTGTATATTACAAGCACTGTTTTTGCAGTTACAGTTAATTGCACTTGAGAAAAACCTAATCAGCCTTTCTCCGTGTCCCTGCCATTTGGTTTCATACTTCAACCTGAGACCCGCGTCCGTGGCTCCGGGACCAGGAGCAGCTGTGTGCTGGGTGATCCGCGGAGGGGGGCTTGTGGGGAGCCCCCACCCCCGCACAGGACGGCCCTGGAGCGTGGGATCCGCGGGGTCAGCTGCCCGGTCTCCCTGCATCCGGGGCGTTGCGCTCCCGCCCGTGGAGGCCGACGCTCCTGGTGCCGAATCCAGATCCCGCCTGCTCACCGCGGCCGCGCCTGTGGCCCGCCGGGCACCCGATGGGCATCTGGCTCTGCGTTCAGGGTTCCGTGAGGTAGCGGGGGGCAGACGGCCCCCGAGTCAGGGTGCCAGCAGGCGCGTGCTGCCCTGGTTCTCGTAGGCCCGGAGGCTCTCCTGCATTTACGAGGACGACGGCGCCCCACCCCCCACCCCCCCCTCCCCAGCAGGAGATGGCGGCCCGCGGCCTCACGAGGAGGACTTGGCAGGTCAAACGTGTATGTCAGGAGCCAAAGTCGCGGTCATTCCTCCCTTAGAGCAGGCGGCTGGTTCGCGCCAAGTCAGGAGAGGGGGCCGGAGCTCGCCTGGTCCTCCCAGGGCTCCGCGGCACGGGCTCCTGTCCCGAAGGGGGCAGGTTCCCGCGGGGAGCTGGGCAGCGTTGAACCCGTCCGGCCGCCGGCCTGCCCGCTCGGGGCTCTCCCGCAGGAGCTCCTGCGGCTCCTGGACAGACAGACGGACGGGCCCACGGCTCACCCCTGTGGGGCTCGCCTCCTAGGAGGGCCCCTCGGAGGGCAAAGCAGGGCGGACCTTATGGCCTTGGTATGAACGAGCGTCCCAGCCCCTTCCCGCTAACTCCTGAAGGCCTACTCTGCGCCCGGGGGCTTTCCCACCTCTGCTCCTACGCAGGATTGATGCGGTTCTCAATCCGGGCGGCAGCCGGCACCCCACCCGGTTCCGCACCCCGTGGGGGGCCTCGCCTGTGTGCTGAGGCTCAGAAGGACCCGGAAGCTTCTGGAGCCTAAAGTCCTGCTGGTTACCTGGAGCCCGGCGGGAAGGGTGGTGGTGGGCGGGGCCGGGCTGCAGCGGGAAGGGCTGGGCCGACGGCTCCCAGGCTCTCAGACAGCGGGCTCGTCCTTGGGACTGGCCTCAAGCAGACGCCGTGCCACTGCCGGACGCTGTCCCAAAGACTGGGCCGCGGATCATCCCCAGGGAGCGTGACTCCCGCAGGAGGGCTGGGGGCTGTGGCCGGCAGTGTGGGGGACATGCCCCGCGTGAGGGAGGCCGTGGCGGAAGGACCTCAGCTGGCGGGTTCCACGCTGTGCTTCCCGTGGCCCCGTGGCCCCTTTGCTCAAGGGCCCGTCCAGCCCCTGGCGTCCCGGCACGGCGCCCTCACGCGGCCTTTTCTGGTATCGCTGCTGTGGTGACTTCTTGTCCTTCCCTTTTTTCCGGGCTCCTGTCTGCAGGACGCTGGCCCTCCCAGACTCCCCCGGAATGTTCCTGCTCCTCCTTCCATCTGTCTCCTTTCCTGAGAGATTTCCACAACTTTTTCCCATATTTTTTTGTCAGGGTGTTTCAGCTGCCATATTTGAATTACTAGGAACCCTTCCTTTTTATCTAACGGCACTCTGGTCTCGTTTCTCGTCTTGTATCTTTGAGGATGATGCTGTCGTAGTTTTTTCTCTGTGGTGTGACCTAGTGTTTCTCGAAGTGGAGGCTTATGACCGTCCATGATGACGACAGGGGCCGTGTGTGCACAGGTGCCACGGGTCCCTTCTGGACCTGCTGGGCTGGAATTCAGCCACCTCCTGGAGGCAGGGGGTCCCCGGCCGTGCCCATCTGCAGGGGGTCCCCGGCTCCTCTCCGGGCAGAGCCTCCGATTTCTCTCCGGGTGGGGATGAAGCCAGCGGCCTGGAGCCGCTGTTCTTGCACAGGCGGGAGAGCAGCGGGCGGCGGTGCTGGTCCAGATTCACGCTTTCCCTCAAGCGCCTGCTTTGGGTAACGGTGCCTTTTCCCTGCTCTCTGCTGGTGCCCCCAAATCTCTGAAGCGGGGCGTCCTGAGAACGAGCCTCCGCACCTGCCCTGGAGGAGGGCACCTGGGTTGAACTGTTTCCACACGCATTGCCTCCCCGCGCCCGCCCCACCGTCTGCAGGACCTTTTGGGGCTCCTTGGCCCCAGGGCGCCCTCACGTTACTCTTCACGACTCTGCCGACTCCTCGGTCCACCTTCCATTTTTTAAAAATGAGACACTTTCTGCATTTTCGCTTCCCCCGTTTTCTGTGTTGTTGGGGGTTTATGCCCTTTCTGAATCCTTTGTTGTCGTTTTAGTGGAGTCTTGGGAAACAGAAAAATTATGCACGTGTTAAGTCTGACACGTTCACGAAGCCCTAATTTCACCTTAACTTATTTCAGAATAATTTTTTTTTGCACGGGTAACGGCATGAGATGCTGTTCTGAGTGGCTCGTGGGTGTCATCCCGCTGAGGCCTCACCCCTGCCCTGGAGGGAGGTACCGATACCCCGCGTGCGGTGGTGGAGACGCAGGCAGAGCCAGGCTGCGTAGCTGCCCGGGTGGCGAGCGGCGGGTCTGGGGGAAGTGCAGGCGGGGTCTGAGCGTTAACCGCGGCCCCCGCTGCGTGTTCTTGGGGAGGAGGGCGTGTGCGTGCGCAAAGCAGGACGGCACACGGTGAGGGTGCAGTCGGCACCTGGGGGGGTGGGCTTCTGTCACGGGGACGAGGAAGAAAGGCCACGCCGGGCCCGGGAGGAGAGAGGAAAGCAAGCTGGCCAAGAGCTGTGAGCGGCCCCGCGGTAGTGCTGAGGCGGGTCTCCCGGGGAGGCGGGGCGGGCGGGGGACAGTGTTCGCCCGGGGCGCCCGCGGCACATGGCCAGCGGCCGCCTACCTGAAGGGGCTACAGGGGGCAGGAGGCGAGGGACCCAGCTTCAGACTGCACCGCGGGAGGACGTGGTAGCCGTGGCTCCGTTGTCCCGTGGCCTGTCAGGAGGCCCCACCCTCCCACACCACCTCCCCTCACCAGGGATCGCAGAGCAAGTCACTCGGCGCCCGGGATGTGTATTTTAAAACCTCGGATCCAAATTACAGCCTTAAAATGACTAACGACCTGTGGTTGAAGGGGACGGGCCCTCAGGAGCCGTGTGGTCTCTGTGATGAGCCGGGAAGGCTGTGTCAGGTGTCTGGGGGCCTGGACGTGGTTACGGATGCTGGAGCGGTGAACACCGCGTCTGTCAGAGCCCCCGGGTAATTTAATCCCGTCAGTGCCTGTTGGAATTCAGGTGCCGTGTCTGAACATAGACGTGTCGTTTCTACACGTCGTGTAACGCTGCCTGCAGACGTGTGGTCACGTACGACACAAGTGGCTTGGGGGTAGCCTGGCCACACTTCCTAATCGCAGCCTCCACGCAGCCTCCGAATGTTTCGTAAGCCGCATTTGCGTGTTCTGTGGCTCGTACAGAGTCCCTGACGTACCCACCTGCCTGCGGCTTCACTTAGTAACGGGCACCTGACCAGGGGCAGGGGTGCTCGGGGGCTGAGGACGGGATGGCAGCTGGGGCCACGCGGGCGCCTCTGTCCCCGCGGCTCAGCCCCGTGTGCGGGCTCCAGGAGGCCTCTACAGCTGCCGGGCTGGGATTTCCCGGAGCAGGTTGCAGGCGGGCGGGCGGCACGGGGTGGGGGAGGCTGGGGTCACCAGGGGCTCCCCGCTGCCCCGTCCGTTAGTAGCTGTCTTGTGACTTCACTGTTGTTTTCAGTACAGTGTGGACGTTGTCACCACCCTTCCGTGTGAGGGGGGGGTGATCCCTTGGGGAAGACGAGGACGCACACGCGGGGTGGGGGTGGGGGTCCTCGGGATCCTGTCCTGAGCCCGGCTAGGGGAGCAAATGGAGTTTTCCGCGCCGGGTTAAAGAAGGCATGGAGTCCTGTGTGTGGAGGCCCGCGCGGTGGGAGTGAGTGGGGCGCGTTGTGTCGGAGAGTCTCCACGGAGAACCTCATCTCCGCCCGTGCCCAGTGACAGCACAAGGGCCCTGGAGGTCAGCGAGGGCTTCCGGCAGCCAGCTTGGACGACCGCGGTTGCCAGGCCCTGTGTGCATTTGTGCTGGGTCCCAGCCCCTGGGGACACAGGTCCAGCTGCGTGTCTGCAGCAACGGCAGACCTTGGCGGGCACACAGGTTGGCTTGGAAAGCCGAGACTAAAGAAAAAGGGGGAAACTTGCATTTGGGGCCCCGGGTGACGGGTACGTGGGAAGGAGCAGATCTCCCCTGTGGCTCTGGGAAGCCCCCAGGGGTCAGAGCTGGATGGGAGTCGTTACTGTTACCCTTTGGGTGGTGGGCGGTGGTCACCCCTGTGAGGGGCCGTGGTTTGGGGTGCCGTGGGAGGGGAGCGGGCAACCGGTGATGTCCTAGCAGGTGGCCTGTGGGCCGGGCCGTCGGAGGCTCCGTGGAATTGCCGTGAGAACACCCTCCCCCCAGCGGGTGAGCCACGGGTGGAGACCTGTGGTGCCTCTCGTGGTGACCGTGCCGTGGGACACACCGGCGTGCGGGCACAGACGTGTTTATTGGGACGAGACCCCAGCACCCCCTCTGGGCGGCGCCCCTGGCTCCTTCCCGTCTGCACTGTTACATCTTTTACTGCTGACGGGCAAGTACATCCGTGACGGGGAGCCGTGGCTGCTGCGTGGCTGTCGCCTGTGAGACCCGCCTGCCCCGCCCGATTGTGCGTGCAGTCTGCCCACCTGGGCCGGTGCCCCGTGTGCGGCTCTGTGGCTCCTGGTGCCGGCTGCGCGGTAGCTGTGCGGGCAGGGGACGTGCGCTTGTGTTGGTGCTGCTTCTGGAGAGCAGAAGCAGTAACCGCGACAAATGCTGGCAGACACGCCCCTTGCTGTCAGCTGACCTGTTTTGTTTCTCGTAGCGGGGACTCTGTTTTCTCCTTTGTTGCTCTCTGAATCTCTCCGTTTAAACGTAAAGCCTGCTGAAGACCGGCAATGAGAGTCTCAGGGAGGGATCAAGATGCTTCGGGGGCTCTTGGGACGCATAGGAACAGGTGGGAGAGGGCAGGCCTGTGAGAGCAGCCGTCTGCGGGTCGTGCGTCTGTCAGAAATGTAGCCCCTCCCGTCTGGGGACTTTGACGCCTTCCCTGAGCGGCCGGTGCACCTGCCGTCCAGGGGTTGCGGCGGCCAAACCGCACAACCTCCCGACTGAGAACGTGCTTGGCATCCAGAGGGCGTGATTATGAGGGTGGGTGTGGACTGCTTGTCCAGGACATTCAGAAAGACATGGTGGCCTCCACGGAGGAGGAGTCCCTCTTCTGTGCCTTCCCTCCGTCCATCCCTCCACGCACCTACTGACCATCTGTCTGTCCGTCCGTCCACCCGTCTGTGCCCACTTGTCGATCCATCTGTCCATCCGTTCGTCCATGCCCGTCTGTCCATCCACCTGTCCATCAACTGTCCACCTGTCTATGCCTGTCTGCCCATCTGTCTGTCCATCCATCCATCCATCCATCCATCTTTCCGTCTGTCCACTGACCATGCATCTGTCCATCCGTCCATCTACCACATCTGTCGGCCCATCACTGAGTCAGCTTCTGCTGGCCCCTCCGGCATGCAAGGCCTGACGGGAGAACTCGGGTCTGGGCGGGGGCACAGCACACAAGGCCGCAGAGCGGAGGATGTGGGAGGGGGAGAGGTCGGGTGTTACTGCTCTGGGAAAAGGTGTTTCCAGGTTTGGGGAATGAGACTACATAAACCATGAAGTCGGGGCAGACAACCCACAGTTATTCCTGTGCGTTTCTTGATCGAGACTGGGAGAGCTGGGGGCGAGGCTCCCTGATCAGGAGCGGAAAGCCGGACCCACCCCCCTACCCCCTACCCCATAGCCGCGGACGAAGCTGCTGTCAGAAGCGACACCTGCCCCAGAGGGCACAGTGGGCCGAGTGCACAGAGCAGGCGTGCGTGGAGGGAGGCCCTGGGCGCCAGGCCAGGAGCTGGTGGTCAGAGCTGAGCTCAGCCCCTGGTTTCTGCTTCCTGGGCACAGCCCAGCGATGTGGGGATTTGGAACCCGGGGGCACGAAGCATCGTGCTCGGTGCCACCAAAACTTCAGGCCAACATAGGAGTCCGTGGAGGGGTGGGAGGGGCAGGACTTGCCGAATCTGTCCGAATGGCAGGATCCCCGGTGGACCAGCCATGGAGGCAGGGCAGGCCCCTGAGGCGCGGCTGCTGGCCTGTCGGGCTCACCTAGGATGGGGCTGGCGGACGCAGAGGCAGCATCGTCGGGCCCCCGTCCCTGACGGGCGCGCTGACCGTCTGGGCGGTGTGGGCAGTAGGTGCCAACAGCAGGCACGGAGGTACGAGCTGGGCAGAGAGGAGGTCCTGACAGATTCCACCAGAGGGACCTGGAACTTTCTAGGAGCAAGCGGGTGGATTCTCTCGGAGGCATCTGGACTGAGGACTGAGTGGCTAGTGGGCAGGAGGGGCTGGTGGTGACCTTGGACCTGGCTCCGCCCCAAGACCACAAGCAGATAGATCACTGAGCATCTCAGGGCCCAGCGGCCTCACCCCGGAAGCGGAGGGTGTCCGGGCCCCTAGGAAGGACCGCGTGCGACGCGGTGCCGGAGAAGCCCTCGTGAAGTCCGAACGGTCCAGCGGCCGTGGGTGTTTGGTAAGAGTCGTACTTGGACATCCTCACGTCCAGTAGCAGGTGAGAATGGCAGATTTCGTCAAAGATTTTGGGAGAACTCTAATTACTGACAACAGGTGACGTTCGGCCTGCAGTGTCCCGTCCCCGTCCTGTCTTCAGTTCAGAGGGGAGGGTGGCTGCTGAGAACCCGCTCTCTGGTGCCTGGAAGGTCTGGCCACGGAGGCCCCGTGTAACCTGCTGTCTCACTGAACCCTGGCGTCCGGGGACGGCTGTTCGGGTCCCCCGTCCCGGGTGCCAGGCCAGGAGAAGACGCCCCCATCGTGTCCGGACTCTGGCTTGGAACCCCCGCGGCCCTCTCCTGCGTGCCAGGGGCCTCCCCACCCCCGGCAGTGGCAGGATCGTGGGCCGAGTGGGTCTGGGTCACGCCGTCAGGGTTAACCACGTTCCGGCAAAGCCATTTTCTTGGTGAAATCATAGGACGAGCCCAGCGTGGAGTTTACGGGAAATTGTGCACGTTGATGAAGATTGGTATGAGTTTCGAGTTGTTTTCCTCAGAATTCTGTAAAACCACCGTATCTCCCCGTCACCTCTCAGTATGTTTCTGTCAGAGTCCTGTCTTCTCTTGAGTTTTGTCCTATGGCTAAATTTGATGAAATGATAGTATCGTTTGGGAATTCTCTTCTGTTTAAATTTGCTTATTGATTTTTTTTTTAAATGAAGATCTCGGCCCGTGGGAGGGTTTCTCCTGACTTCCGAGGAAGACGGTGGGGGGGGTGGGGGGGGGGGGCCACTGGCGCCACGTGACGGGAGCCGGCTTCCGGCCCCATCCGGTGGCACTCACAATTCCAGCTGCCGTGGGTCCCTCCCCCGTGGCAAAACGAAGACCGAGGATTCACAGGCCCGCCGCCGCGTCGAGGAAGAGCCCAGGCTGGACGCTGTGCCGACCTTCGGGTGGTGTGGGGTCGGTGTGCGCAGCCCGGACCGTGGAGCTGTGCTGAGGCCCAGGAGCCTCCTCCTTGGTCACGTGAGGCCACGCTCCTTCAGCCTTGTGTCCCCGGTGCTGACCGGCGTCTGGTGGAGGGAAGGGAAGCCCAGGTGTCCTTGTGGTGGGGGGAGCGGGATGCTGGCTTCCAGCTGTTCTTCCCGGGGTCCTTGTCCTGCGGTCACCGGGCGTCCTGCTGGTGTCCACACCCGAGTCTGTGGCTGGGGACCTCACACCCGGGAGGTTCCTCGGTACGGCTACCTGCTGCTGGTCTGTCCTGAGTCCTGTCCCCAGCTCGTATTCTCTCCACGGCAGCCCCCGCACACCTTACGTGGCCCCAGCAGGTCCCTTCCCGCCACGTGGGAGCCGAGAACCTAGCCACTACCATGGCGTTTCCCTTCCGTGGCAGACATCTGGCGATGTCGAGACACCTGCAGGGGTCTCCTTCCCCGCAGTCTCGGGGGATGCAGGAAATACGAGCCCTCAGGACCTTGGTGCTGCCTTGGGCACCCCTGCTCTTCCCCAGTGTGGACGGCTGTCCACTCCCCAGCCTTTGTCCCGAGGTCTCCTTCCCTCTCCTGGTACCGTGCTCCACACCACGGGGACGGGCCTGGTGGCTGCCGGGAGCGTGACTATAAGGGAATGAAAATACACCCGGTGAGTATTTTCAAGATACCATTTGTGTTGCACAAACAAATAAAACGTGGTCTGTGTCCATGACAATGTTGCTTCAGTCAAGGAGACAGATTCACAACCACGGATTCAAATCGTGTGATCGATGCACAGCTGCCATTGCAGCCTTGCACGCCACCCACACACGTGCACACTCATTCACGCACACATGCATGCACGCCACCCACACGTGTGCACCCACACACTTTGACAAAGCAGGAAACTGAGGCCCAGAGAGGTTCATTGACTTGCCCTGCCTCAAACAGCTGGAGATGGGCTGATTCGGGGTTGACAGCGGGTTCTGGCAGGTTCTGCTTCCCTTGGCCGTGTGTGCGCCGCCCCCACTGGAGGAAGGCTGGGCCGGGGACCTGGTGGGGGCGGGGGGGCTCTGTCATCGCCGTCCCTTTGGCCCTGCTTTTCAGTGGGAGGGCAGCCGCTGGCTCAGTCTGCAGAGGTGAGGTGTGGGGTGCTCCCGGATCAGAAGGTCGTGCCCTGTCCCGTCCTGCCCCTGACACGGGAGAGCTGGGCAGGCTCTCGTGAGAACCTCTCTCTTCTGGAGCCACGAGACCTGCTGACAAGGGACAGATGCAGAGAGGAGACAGAAGGGACTCCTGCGGAATGCCACCAGCATTTTTCAAGGACAAAATTGAACTCCTGCCAGAAGTTTCACACGGAGTCAGGAGGGAGCTCATCGGGCTGGCGATGCCTGGAGGCCGTGCTAGCGCCCACAGGACGGGCCTGTCCGCCGTCACCGGGGCTGGCAGAGCAGGACTCGCGCCCGATGCAGGGACTGGAGCCCCTGCCCATCCCGCCGCCCGCCCCGCTGCCTGCCCCCAGCACTAAGCGTATTTATACCTTATTTTCTTTGCTAGTTGGAAATGTGCCAGCCAAGCTCCTGACTTTATCGAAAACCGTGAAGAACTGGGGATTAAAATTCAGCGGGAGGAAGCTTGCCCCTGGGAAGGACATTGATGCTGCGGAAAGGCCAGCTTTCCCAATGCTGGCGACAGGTGGACCATCCCGGCCGCTGCTGCCTCATGCGCTGGCTCCTCGTGAACTCTCCGCGTGCATGTTCCGGGCTTGCCGAAGATGATGTCCCCCAGGGGAGGTTGCTGCCTCATCTGGTGAAGGCAGAGCCTGCCAGTTTAGGAATCTTGCTTTCGGGCCCAGAGGCTGAGCATCGGGGGCTCGGGGGTCAGGGCAGCCCCAGGCCAGCCGCAGCCGAGCAGACCCCGGGGGCGAACGGGCTGCTTGGCCTTGTGAGAACCGGACTCGAGTTCTAGAGAAGTTAAGTGAGCAGCGTCCTGGGTGGGAGGGAGAAAAGTGTGCCATCGGCTGAGTCCCTGTCCCCAGGCTTCCAGAAGGAGTGAGTGGATTTCAGAGCACAATCTCTCCGGAACCAGGCTGAGGTCTGACACGGCCCAGGGGCGCACCTGCTGCCCACCAGGCCGCCTCCCGGCTCCCAGGCCGCTGGCCTCAGCTCCCCCTTGCCCTCGGAGCCCTAGCAGGTTCCAGGGTTCAAGGTCCCCGTGGGGTGGTGTGGGGCCACGGCCTGCAAGGCACACCCTGCACTCGCGTCTGGAGCCGACCACCCCCCCACCCCCCCCATCTGCCAGCAGCCTGGCCACGTGATTAAACTGCATCTTCACCGCCCTGTGCCCCCCCCCCCCCCCCCCAGGGCAGGCTGACGCCACGTGCCTCGCAGCCCACCTCTGACCACACGGTTGGTGTTTGGGGTTGGCCTGCTCCATCCTGGGTCATCTTGTCAGCTCTCCTGGGACCACGGACGGAGAAGAAGGACGCACATCACTTGGGAAGTCCCAGCTGGAAGGCGTGCCTAGGAGCTGGGGCCGGGTCAGCTGGGTTCTCCCCCTTCCCCCCACCCCCCACTGCCTCAGCTGGCCCCCCCCACTTCCCAGCCCCCCTCCCTCTTGGCTGCCCCACACCTCCCAGCTCTCTCCCCGCCCCCGGCTTCCCTCCCTCCCTCCTTCCCCCTCCCCAGTGGCTTACCTCCCTTCACCCCCCACCTCCCCCCTCAGCAGGTCGCCACCACTTGCCTCCTGGTAACACCACCCCGTTTCTGAGTTGAAATGACCCAGGAAACCAGGTCTACCTCTCTTTCCAACTGCCTGGCTGCAGGGGGAGGGGACATCAAGCAGACGGGAAGACAGGGATTTTCCTTGGGTCTCGGGTGAGGGCTGAGGGTCCTAGCCGCACCTCTGTGCCTCCAGTCCAATCCTCTGCCCTTGGGACTCAGTTTACCAATTCAGGGCCTCTCAAATTGCATTTGGGTTAGCCCTTCAGTGTTTTCAAAGCGCCGGGGTCCTTCCTTCTCTGGGCGCCCCGCAGGTCTGAGATGGACAAGGTGAGTCCCAGTCCCTCTTTTTCAGGCATGGTCACGAGGCTCCATGGAAGCTTCTGCAGTTTGCCGAGGGCCACGTGTCACTGAGGCGCCAGAGCGGGCCAGCGGCCACCGTGCCCCCACCCCCAAGCAGAGCGAGCGATTTGACACAGATCGCCTTTTTCTCGTGCGGAGCGGAGGCCAGATCTGCTCCCGGCCCAGCCTGTCCTATTTGCCAGCTAACGAGGCAAACTGGGCTCCATGAAAGATTAAGCAGCAGCTGCTCCGTTTTCTTGCTGTCCGACTTTGAAATCGTGACGGGCGCATCTGCACGGCAGCTCACGCTGTCTGGGCCCGCGGGATCCAGGAGCCCTTAAATGCAGCCAGAATCGTGCGGTTTTTTTCGGGCTGGCTCGTGTGCAGTATTTTGAGCACCACCATTCAGGACCGAACCATCAGCCGTGCAAACGAAGCACCGAATCCCTGCTCACCCTGTTGGCTCTAGTTCGTAATACCTTCCGGGGCGGGGGGAGGCGCCACCACAGCTCCTGGCTGGAGTAAGGGCAGAGATGACATTAGCAGATGATTTGAGCCGGGAGAAAACTAGCAGGCAGCTCAGCCCCGCCCCCAGCCAGCCCCGCCTCCAACCTCTGTGAGCAACTAGCACAGAGGTGCGGTGCCAGCCTGGGGTTTACCCGCGTCCTGTTTTCTGGCCGGTTCGCGCCGGTCCAGGCTGCACTTGGCACTCGAGGGAGGAAGACTCATTCGCTTCTATGTTACAGAGCTTTGGGGATTTTAGAAAATTTTGCAAGAAAAATAGTAACAGTAAAACCCCGGAGCCTGTTTCTGAACGAACAGATGCCTGCTTGCATTTTTCCTTCGCATTCATCTTTAAATTAACTTATTCCCACACGCACCGCTCACAAAGCCCCCCCCTCCGTCGCCGCTGCAATTCTGTGACGTGAGTGAGGGTGGAAGTCTGTGACGGAAGGGGCATCTTCTGATGCCCTTTGGTGACTGTGATTTTGTTTATGAAGCAGAGCTGCTCATTAGCTCCCCCAGGCTGCCCAGGGAACGTGTCCCTTCATCCCCCACGTAGCGTTCAGCTAAGGTGAGGGAGAAGCATGCTCGTTTTGGGAACCGGTGGTGTTTCGTCCAGCCGTTTCTGGTCCACGTCCTTTCTTCGCCAGCGAACTCCACTGACGGTGTATTTATAACACAGTTTCAGAAATTAGGTAATTGCAGCTAGGATGTAACGGTTCGTTATCAATCCCGACCAGACGGCGGTTTTATCCCCGGCATCCATCCGTTTTGCTCTCCTGGTCGCACCGTGCCTGGCCCGAGTGCACACGTTTATTTTCCACGTGCAGGGGACCCTCCCGGGGGGAGAGCCGCCAGCCTCACCCGCGGCATCTCGGGGCCGGCAGCCAGACCCGCGGGGCCCTCTGGCAGGGAGGTGTTTTAGGGACAGCGCTACAGGGACGGTATGTGATTGGCAGGCGGCTCTGTGGAATTTAATACCCAGCGACGCACGGCTGTCCTCAGCCCGGCGTCCCCCTGGCGGAACCTCCCGTTGTGCCGTTTGCAGTCTCTGACGCTGCGTGTCTGTGGACAGCCCCGCGGGCTATCTCTCACCCACCCCAGCTTAACGCCCCCTTGCCACCAGGGATCATAAAAAAATAACGTGTTTCTCGATTACGAATATTCATTGCAGAGAACTTGGAAAATACAGACGTGTATAAAGAATAAAACGTCAACCCTCAATCCCAAGTAACCACAGGTAACGTTCGGGCGTCTCCCTTTTTTTCTACAAACGTGCATCCCTTTTGTGTATTAAAGACAAGGACCACGACGTGCACGCTGTTTTGTGTTTTGTCTTCTTAATCAACTGCATATGTGCGGGGTTGGCCCCTAACCATTAACACTTAATGATTGGAAAATCTTGAAAGCCTGACTTTAATGGTTTTAGAGCGTTTTATCGTAGGAATGGATCGCACACCATCATCTTGGCTCAGGTGCCCCACGAACAGGTGCTCCTGAGAAAGTGCCGCGTGACCCACCGTGCAAGTAGGGGCCTCTGAGGTCGTGCATGAGGCCCCAGTAGGAGAGCGCCAACCGGAGCCGTGCTGTGTCTGCACGACGGTCCCAGTTTGCTGCCGCGCTCGGCCCTCCCGGCCTGGTCCGAGGCACCGGCCCGCGGGCCTCCGTGAAATAAAATGTGCAGCCTTTTTATGCCTACGCTCGAGAACCTTCCTTCGTCCCTGCGCCCGAGGCCACAGTGAGGCCGGCCTGTCCGTCCCGGCTCCTGAACGGACCGGTGCCGGCGCTCAGCGAGACACTGCGGATGTGAGTTCGTGAGCAACATAGTTGGCGCAGGGAAACCAGATGCCTGTGCTTCGTGGGCGCTAGAGTCCGGTCGTGGGAGGAGGCCGGTCCTTGGGCAGAGTGCGTCTCCTGCGTGGGGACGCCTCCCCCTGGGGCCTCATTCGCTCTGGAGTAGCGGCTCCCGGGGTCCCCTCTCCGTGCTCACGCCAGACCCACAGCAGGGGCGAGGCTCCGTGCGGAGGAGACCGAGAGGCAGGAAGGGGCACATCCTGGATTCTTCTAAATTAAGTGTGATGTCCTTGGAGCCCTACCGGCCTGGCTGATGAGCAGTTCGATCAGAAGTTCAGGAGTGTGTGTGTGTCTGTCGTGGGGGGCGGGGCCGCTCCTTCTCCCGGTCCTTCCAGGGTCATCCGGTCCTGGGCGCCAGGCAGGGAGGGCGCTGGGTCATTAGGCCTTGGCGGCTGCCAGGCTGCCTCTCCAGCTGCCGGTCCTACAGCCAGCGTCTGGGGCCCTGCTCCTCCGGGCGGCTCAGGGGCCCCCCCGCACCCCCCAGAGCACGCCAGGCCCGCCTCCCTGGCCCTGCAGTGGCCTCTGCCCCCCTGCTGCCCAGCGAGAAGCCCCGGGGACACAGGGAGCCGATGGCAAATAGATACACCGCGAGGAGCGCGTGGAGGGGGGAGGCCGGTGCACCCGCGGGCTGTGCCGTCACCTGTGAGGTGTTGGAGCACGTGTGCACCGTGCGTCCTCGTGATTCTGATTCGCTTTGAAGCCCTGCTGGCCTGGCGCGGGAAGCTGCTCGGTGCCTCAGCCTGCCGGGCTCAGGTGGTTGGCAGAGGGCGTCGAGCATCAGGAGGAGGGTGTTCCCATGTTTTATGGTCAGGAAAGAAGAGGAGAATGACAGGCTCTGCCCAAGTCGCTTGGAACAAATTCATGTTGGCATCGTGACTGGGAGGAAACCCTCCGTATTTAATGACCTGCCCCCCCCCCCACGTGTTTCACTGGAGGTCAGCTTGGCAGCGGTCCGAGGCACGGGTGGGTCGGGTCAGGGTGCCCATCGTGGGGCACGTGGCGTGGCCTCCCCAAGCAGGCAGAGACCTGGGCGGGTTGGGGGGGGGGCTCTGGGACCCCCTCATTCGGAGCTGTCCCAGTTTATGCAGTCGGTTAAACTTTTGGGTCTCACATTTCCCAGCTATTTTGGGTGACTTCTAAGATTCCTTCCAGCAGGAACCTTCTGTAATTTCTGCATGGCTGAGCAGTTTCAGCTGATACATATGTGCATAGTATTTTATAGTTTTCAGTGTATTTTTGTAAAGATCCGTTTGACTTAAATAAGCTTGTGAAGGAGATGTGCGACAGACGTGGCACGTAGCACTCGTTACTGCTACGCGCCCAGCCGTCAGACGAAGGGTCGGTGAGCAGCGTGGTGGCTTTGACCCACGAGACCACTGACTCCCAGGGGACGGAGTGGACACGTGGGCAGCTTTGCCGTGGAGACTCTGGTAGGCGGTGGCAGGCGAGACTTCCCTCCAGCTGATCGTCTTGAGCACAGAGAGATGAGCAAACCGAGCCGGAGCCCCGAGCTCTTTGCTGCTTGACGAGGCGCGCGGTGGGGTTCACCTGCAGACCCGTCGGGGAGAGCGTGCACCCAAGTCAGCCAGCGCTGTGTTTCTGCCTTATTTCACAGTGTCTTGCCCTTCCTCGCTGTCCCCGAGCCCTGAAAAGTCTGGGCGGCCCTTGGGAATGTACTCAGAGATTAGGAGCCTCACAGGTGACCCGGACCCCAGCTTGCCATGAGCCTTCGGCGGGGAAGGGGTGCCGACACGTGGTGTTTCCAGAAGGACCGTGTGAGGCTAGGGCTGTTTATTAGCAGCTGGATTTTCATGAAGTGACTGTGACAGCCGATACCGCCAACTGTTGTATCCATCTCACGGGGGGTGATGTGGATGAAACGAGGTCGCGTGTGCACTTTGGAAACTGAAGTCCTGAGCACATGGAAAACGGCTTTAGTGTTGCCCTACAGCCATCGCTCACAGAAGCGAAAGGACATTTGAAGTTTCAGAAACAAAAAGGGCCACGGGCACTTTGAGAATGTGTTCTAGAAATTTCTTCTTTTTCTAAACCCTGACTCGTCTCTTGGGCTTCCATCCGAGGGCTTGTGCTTCGGGGGGTCGTCACCAGTTTTTATGAGAAAGAGACTAGACATCCTGGAATTTACAAGTGGAGGGAGAGGCCGTCCGTGCGCCTCACTTAGTGACAAGACCGAGCTGCCTGTCGGGGACACAGCTGGTCACACAGACAGCCTCCTTGTGTTGGTCGGGACTCGCTTTAGAAAAGAGTCACGTTTGTAACTTACTGATCAGTTTCACAATGTTACCACGTCTTTGTCAGACGTTGTCAAGTAATAATCCTGGGTTTACGGCATCTACAGAATTTCCGTGCCCCGTCTCCTGTCGCGGAGAGAGACCCTCAGAGTCTTCTGGGGGTGGTTTTCTGTGCTGCTTTACTTCAAACGTTTAAAGGCTTGTTCTGTTTTGCCGTGTTGTAATATCGCAGCCTGGGATAATTGTGTCATGTTGTTGGGCGAGCGTTTGTGGAGCGGTATTGAGACTGGGGTGGAAGCCACATTATGAGTTAGTACCGTTATCCGTTTCATTGGAGCTGAAACCAAGAGAATGAGTTTAGGAATAATTGGGTAATCAAAGTGAATTAAATCAAGAGGGGGAAAATGTCAGTCTGGCATCAAACGGGGAAGCGCTACACTTCCACATCTGTGGCCTTTATGCATTTTAATCAAGTCTAAATTATGCTATTAAGACTTATTTTTGCTGCATTTCCTTGCTCAGACGCAGCAGACTTTGTATTCATCTCTGGATAATTCTGGAAACATTGACGCATTCCCACGATTTCCAGGGAAGAGCCACCTGACGTGCTGGCCACCCAGCTGCTCGGAGCTGCCGTTAGGTTCCCACCGGGTGTGGGGTGCAGGCCGTGGCCCCAGTGTGGGTGGGTGCTGTGTGGACGTCATCGCGTGGCCCCAGGAAAGTCAGTGTCGGTGGGGTCTGCTTGATGTCACTCCGCTGTAACAATAGCGTGTGGGCCATTGGGACGCAGACACCGGGCCACAGCAACGTGCCGGGTCTTGCTTTCTGGTGTCTTCGCTGTGTTTCCTAGGGTGCGGTGGGGGTGGGCGGGGATCCTGTCTCTCCAGTGAGAAATCTGTTTAGCCTAATTAGTAATGTTTTTTTCCGGATACCTCTTAAATCTGTAAAGTGATAATATGCTGAATTATGGAGTGACACAGCCCCACATTCACAAACACAATTAACTTAGAAGCCTTTGGTTTGCTTTGTTGAATTGTTGGTTCTGTGTCGTGTCTGAAAATTTGTCTTAAACCTGTTCGTTTGCTCTGAGTGCTTTCTCTGTGTTTTCTGTGTGGTTTTGGTTGGACTCTCAGGTCCCCAGGAATGTGGCTGTCCTTGTGCCAGGGGGAGGGGACAGCGCCGGGCAGAGGGGACAGTGCCGGACAGGCCTCCCCAGGAGCCGGCTGCTGGCTCCAGAACAGAGGTCAGTGCCCAGAGCGCCGGCCATAGCTCTCCCCTCCAGGCTCGGCTCCTAATTTACAGAAGTCAGAGTCTGCCTGTTTAAGGCTCACCCGTTGGGCCAAGGGCAGGACTGTTGTGCTCATGCCCAACAGTCATTTGCAAAGACTCTTAATCCTAGAGCATCATAGGAAACAATCTTGAATATTTTTGGAAATTAAGGTGGTTCTAGGAAATCAGGAGGTTACCATTTTATGAAGCTCTATTTTTTGTTCTTTAGGGAACTGGTTAAATATTAATGTAACAGCTTACCTTCACTTATTATGCACTTGCCGTGTGCTAGTCATTGCTTTATGTCTATTTATGCCTCATCTAGATTACACAATAGCCCTAGAAGTAGGCACTTATAACAGCCACGTCACATATGAAGAAACACAGAGAGGTTAGGTAACTTGGCCAAGATCACACAGCTAGAAAATGGCAAAGTCAGGATTCAAAGCACAGTCTCACCCCACAACCTGTGCCCTTAGGCATCAACTACGTTATTTGAAGCAACTGTATGTTTTCAATAGAATGACAGGGCAGGGTGTATTTAGAGCAGTGTTTTTTAAACCTGTTTGACTGTGAACCGCTGAAACAGATGTATTTTACGTTGCAGACTAACAACTAATGAAACCACACGAAACGGTCCTCCCCTTTACCCTGTGAGAGCCACTCTGACTTTTCCTTTCTATTTCATTTCCAAAAAGTGCCCGTTGTGACCCTTCAAATAGGTCTCGTCATACCGTAAGGCCACAACATGCAGATCAACCGCTTCTGACAGTCCTGGATGTAAGCTCACTCTTCAGGGGGCCTGGGCTCGGTGGTTTGTGGAGTGAATTTCTCCCAGTGCCCAGTGCTGTGCGATGGTTCAGCGTATAGATAGATTATAGCAATCCCCTTTTCTCCTTCTTCCCTTTTCTTTTTAAAAACGAAGAGCTGAAATGCCGTCAAACACAGAGATTATTTCGACTGGAACAGAGAGGGTCAAGAACCACTTAATAACGATCTTGTGAGGGAAATGCGGGTCACGAATCAACTTTTATAAAGCAAATTACGTTTTCCCGTAGACTTTAATTGTAACTGTAACGGTGTTAGGTTGCTATTTCTACCGAGTTCTGACTCTGAGACCTCCTCTAAGTCCTGCGAGGGCCTTCCGTGGCCCACCCTGGCTTCTGCAGGGGAGGGCGGGCCTGGGACGGGCCGGCCTCCTCCCTCCCAGTGAGCGGAGGCATCCGTGGCAGCCGGGGGCCACCTTGCCCGGTCCTTCCAGCCTTTCCTGGCACGTGTCCGGCGGCCCCCGGACTGTCTGTCGTCGGGGACGGGATCCTGTGCGTGTTCGAGCCTGACCTTGCCCAGGACGGGCCGTCGGGATGTGAAGACGATGTCCGGGTGGCTGTGCGGTGGCCGGAAGCTTCCGGCGTGCCAGGCGGCTCCCTGTGATCCACCTGGAGCGCCGTGTGCGCGGACGCTGGTGCCAGAGGGTTGGTCCGTCTGCTGGCCGGTTTTGCTTCGTGTCGTTTCTTCTGTGTTGCTGCACACACACCACCAGTTCCTGTGCTTCCGGGATCCGACAGGCTGTTGGTCCACGCGCTCGCTTAGGAGATGAGCTGGGGGGCGCCCGGGGGGCTCAGTCCACGAAACGCCTGACTGCTGGTCTCGGCTCAGGCCGTGAGCTCACGGGTGTGAGGTGGAGCCGGGCGTCAGGCTCGGCGCTGACAGCGGAGCCTTCCTGGGACTCCGTCTCCCTCTCTCTCTGCCGCTTCCCACTCGCTCGCTCTCTCTCTCCCTCCCTCTCCCTCTCAAGTAAATAAAAGTAAAATAAAAAGGTAAGCGAAGGTCACTCTGAGGGCAAAGGATCTCCGAGGCGGCAGAGCTCCAGGGGGTGTAAGGCGCCGTGAGCAGGCGGTCAGACGGGCCTCGCCGCGGTCTCAGGGCCTACCCGGCTTCTGGCTCCACAGGCCGGGCCACCCGACCTCCAGGGTCTTCAGAGTAGGACAGGGGTGAAGGTTTTCCCTTCTGGTGAAGAGGCGTTCGTTCTCCTGTGAGACGCTCTCAGAGAAAGCGGATTCGGCCCAGGCGAAGCCGGGTCTGTTCAGACCGACGGAGGAACGTCCTCGTGGTGTGGAGAGGGACTCCCGGGGCCCGCGACCTTCCCGCCTTTACTCTCGTCTCTGAGGACAAGTGTCCCGTGCTGTCCAGGGCCGGTTCCGCCTCAGGAGCCGCTCGCCGGGCCCCGGCCGCGGCCTCCCCGGGAGAAGGCTTCGGCGCCCGAGTGTGGCACCCGCCACGCTGTGGTCAGTGGGAGCTCGGTGACCGGCTCGCCGGGGTCCGGGTGCTCTGGGTGACGCATCTCGCCCACACCGTGCACCGGGACGTGTCTGTGCTGCGGGACCACGAGGGTTGTGTCCTGTGGAGGCACTGACAGTTCACCACTGCTGTTTGCTCCGTCCTGTCCGGACAGCTATGGAGACCAAACACGTTCACAAACGTCCTTTCCCTCAAAGACTTTGCAGAGTCGTGAAGACGTGAGCCAGGAGAGGCCCCGTGGGCGGCCATGTGGGGGGGGGGCGTGGGGGGGGGCGCATGGGGGCCGGGGTCCCGAGCCCGGGTGTGGTTCCAGCCTCTGCTCCCAGCCTGGCATCCCTCCCACCCCAGACACCAGGGCTCTGACCCCGACCCCTGGGGGGGTCTCGTGTCCGCCAGTGACACTGATGGGGGTGCTGGGGGCTGGGCTCGGTGCTGCTCTGGATTCAACTGCAAACGTGCAGACGCGTCTGTTTAAACTTCGGCGGGGACGCCCTTTCCTCGCTGGCCCCAGACCCTCTCACTAAGCGAATGCATAAAAAATCAATTTTTGTGTCTGTATTCTGTATCTTCCTGCAAAGACTCACACAGCAGTTTACAGAGGGATAGAGCCGGCCCCGGTTCTAAATTGATTTGGCCGCATTGGATACAGTCCTCCTTCCTCCAACATGACTTTTCAGTTATGATAAAGCCCAAAGATTGCTTTTCACGCCTCTTTCGGTTTTAGGGTTCTTTCTGGACTCCTTAGGGTGCTCACGGCTAAACTGCTTGGTGGGTTGACTCCAAAGTAGCCAGACGGGAAGTCAGGACCCCCGTGAGCCCGGGGTTTTGATGCATTTCTTTGTATGTGAAGGACCCTCGGGGCCTACTGCTAACTTGTGGCTGGAAGAAAAGGGAAGGATCTTTCCTCCTGTTCCCCTGAGGGCCAGAGCACCAAGTACAGAGCTTTCTGGACGTTTCCTGGGGCCACAGCGCTGGGCAGGGACATCAGTGCCAGCGGAGGGGACGCCGGACCCAGGGCTGTCACAGGCCGGGACTGCCCACCAGGCTGCTTCCTGGGACGCGGCTCTGGAGAGAAACAATGTCCCCTGGGACGAGGGGTCGACTGGCTCTCCTGTCATTCACGTCCTTAAAGTGTCCGAGTCCTTTAGGAAGATGGCACGAGCCTGGGACCCCGGGAGGGAACGGGGCCAGGAGGAGAGGGCTCTCCCTACTCCCCCCTGCTCTCTCACACATGTGCGTGCACGCACACACGCGCACTCACACGCACACATGCACACACTCTATAAGGAACTGGTTCACGTGGGTGTGCGGGCTGGGAGGTCCAAGATCTACCTGGCAACCTGGTCACCCAGTGGGGGCTGATGGCGTGAACTCTGGTCTGAGGATGAGTCTGACAGCGGGAGGAGGTCAACGCACCAGCCTGACGATGTCCGGCAGAGAGAGTTCTCTCTTACTCAACCTTTTGTTCTGTTCGGGCCATCAATAGATTGGATGAGGCCCACCCACGTCAGGGAGGGCCGTCCGCTGTACTCAGTCTACCCACTCACGTGGTGATCTCATCCAGAGGACCGTGTGACCAGATGTCTGGGCGCCGTGGCCCAGTCACGTTGACCCATAAGGCGGACCGTCCCACGGACTGTCCCTTGTGCGTACACGCCGCGTTCTGAATTGGATTTAGGAGGAATGGCCAGGAGGTACCGCCTCCCAGGGCTTGTTAAAAAGGAAAGTACCCTTTTCTGTCTGTTTCCCCCAAAAGAAACATATCAGAAATCACCCGGGAACTCTCTTCTCCCGCCTAAGCTGTGGCCGCTCGCTTCCAAAGCGTCCGCAGGATTTGGAGCCCTCTGGGCAGGCCCCGCGTCCCCAGTGGGTGTGCGTCCGGTGGGCTGACCCCCACGTTGCAGAGGACGGCTCTGTGGAGAAGCAGCCCCGACTGGGGACCGACCCGCCGGGGGTACTTTGGAAAGCGGCGTCTCGAGCTCTGGCAGGCCGCGGGAAGCGACCGTCTGGCTCGGTGGGGTCAGTGGTCCGGATGAAGAATGGCCCCTTACGCCATCCCGTCCTCCAACCTCGGTCCCTTCGCCTGGTCTCACTCCCTCCTCTGTGTCGGCGGCTGGGCCCAGCCAGCGGCGTCCTGATCCTCAGACCGTTGGAAACGGGGCGACGCAGCGGCCGGTCCCTGGGGGGCAGCGGGCAGGGCGGCGGCTTTTGAAGGGAAGGATTAGTAAGGAGAGCACAGAACCGGGCCCGTGAGGAAACCGCGTCCTCACAGCACGGTTCTCTCGCTAATTACGAGAGCAGGAGCCCTTCTGACGGATCGCGGATGCTCAGCTCTCCCCTGGGGGATCTGTCCTTTTCTCAGAGACAGCGGCTTCCTGGCTGGGGCAGGGAGGTGTGCCGGGCCGAGGGGTCGGTGCCTTTGACGGGCAGTCGGTGTGGCTCCCTGGTTAGTGGGTGTGAGGGAAGCGTGTGGCTCAGCCGCATCCCCACCCACTCTGGCCCTACGCTGCAGAGGCACGAAGGGGGAGGTGTGTGCAGGTGCAGGCGGGAGGAAGGTCGTCGGGAAGTAAGGAATTCGGTCCACGCGGGTTGCGAGAAAGGAGGGGCTGGGAGGGCGTTAGGAGAGAACAGGTCTGTGCTGGGGGAGAGCCCCTCACGCCCACCTCACCCGCGGAATACCTCTTCCAGCCATCCAGCCATCCATCATCCACCCACCCATCACCCATCCACCCACCCATCCATCTCCCCTCCCTCCCTCCCTCCCTCCCTCCTCCATTAGCAGCACCTGTGGAATGCCCCCTTACTACACAACATGCCGGGGGCTGAGGAGGTGAAGAATAAGACACAGCCTCCCCTCCCCGCCCCCCCGACCCAGAAGTTCACAGCGCAGCGGGGGAGGACGTGGGGTAGACCACAACGCTGCCAGGGTGAGGAGGACTCTAGGGGAGGTGGGCACAGGTTCCCTGATGGGAAGAGAGGCTCCTGGTCAGACTCTGAAGGCGGAGGGATGGTTCCCGGGGAGGCACCCCCGAAGCCAGTCCTGGAGGGTGGACACGTTTTGGGGACCATCCTTCCCTCAGTGCGTTTTCCGGGAGACCCCCTTCCTGCCTCAGTGGAAGGTGAGCCCCCCTCCCCCGCACAGGGCTGGACCCCCTCCCCTGCGCCTCCCGTCTCTCATCTGCGGACTTTCTTTCTCCCTGCTGCGTGGAGACAGGCTCAGATCTCTTTAATTTTAAGATCTTAATACAATAACAGGAAAGCCCCTCCCATGACCCTAATGCTTCAGCCGCGGATGACCCGCCATGGCTTCAGCCGCGTTCTTCCGTGTACACTGAGTGCCTTGGAGGACAAGCCCGGGCTGTCTGCACCCTTCCAGCAGTCCCTTCCTTTCTGCAGTCCCTTCCAGCCTGGCCGCGCCCCCGTGCCCGGTGTGTCCCTTGCCCTTGCCCAGCCGCCTGCCTGCCTTCGTGGGTGCCGCTGTCTCGGCCATGTGCCACGTGGCTTCCTCTCACCGTCTGTTCCCAGGAGGCCACCCAGCTGTGCCTCCAGCTGCCGTCTGTGCGCAGACATGCGGCTCAGACTTGCTCCTCCGGCTGGTCACCCCCACCTTGCCTGGGTGTCTCCAGACCCAGACTCCCCGCATCCCCCTTTGGCCCCAGGTGGTTTTCACCGCGTCCCGTCCCCCTGCATGCTGGCTCAGCGCCAGGACCTGGGACCATCCTAGATGCCTCTAGATGCCTCCCTTAACTCATTCCCCTCACCCCTGCTGCCATCCCTTCCGTCCCTGAATTTGCGCTTCTGCGTCCGTAGTATCTCCTGCGGCCTCTCTGCGCCACTCCTGCCTCTTCTGGCCTGTCATTTCTCCCCACGACTGCTGCAGTAGCTTGAGACTCCACATGCCTCAATTGCTGGCCCTCCCAGGAGCTGGACTGGCTGCCTCAGAGCCATTTGGAGAGCTTTCCAGAAGCATAGCCCTTTGCCCCCCACCCTGAGAGCACCGGGATCCGTGAGTCTGCCTTTCACAAACTGTCCCTGGATCCTGACATAACCTGGTACCTGGGAGTTATTTCTGATGGTCTTCCTGCCTCCTGCCTAGTCTGTGCAAGTCTGTCCTCTGCCTGGGTGAGGAGAAGTCATTCGGAGACACGCGTCTGGTCCCTGTTATCCCTTTGTTCAAGCTCTCAGTCCCTGGGGTTAATATCCAAAGTATATGAGGAACTCACATGACACCAAAAAAAAAAAAAAAAAAACAAAAAGACCCCAAACAATCCAATTAAAAAATGAGCAGAGGACATGAACAGACATTTCTCCAAAGAAGACATCCAGATGACCAACAGATGGATGAAAAGATGCTCAACATCACTCATCCTCAGGGAAATGCAAGTCAAACCGCAATGAGCTACCATCAGAATGGCTGTCACACCTGTCAGAATGGCTCAAATCAACAACACAAGAAACAACAGGTGTCGGCGAGGATGTGGAGAGAGGGGACCCCTCGTGCACTGGTGGTGGGAATGCAAACTGGTGCAGCCACTCTGGAGAGCAGTGTGGACGGAGGTGCCTCAAGAAATTAAAAATAGAAATGCCATGTAATCCGGTAACTCTACTACCAAGGATTTACCCATAGAAGATGAAAACACTAATTCAGAAGGACGCTCGCACCCTTGTGTTTATTGCAGGGTTATTTACGATCGTCAAGCTACGAACAGCCCGTGTCCACTGACCGATGAAGGGACAAAGAAGTGGTATACATACAACGGAATATTACGCAGCCACAAAAAGAATGACATCTTGCCATTTGTGACAACATAAATGGACCTTGAGGGTGTTATGCTTAGTGAAATAAATCACAAAGAGCAACAAATACTCTAGGATTACGTGGAATCTAAAACACAAACGGTGCAGAGCACACATGTGGTTGCCGGAGGAGAGGGGTGCAGGGAGCAGCGCGGGGAGAGCGGGTCCGGGGAGAACAGTCACAGCACTGTGAGTACGGTCAGCTGTGCTGTCACAGTGATGTGTGGTGAAGATGTGTGGTGATGACGGCAGCTCCGCTCATGTGACCACAGCGTCACATGCACACTGCGGGCTCACCGTGTTGTGCCCCCAACACTAATGTGACGTCGTGTGCCAGCTGCAGCTAACAGCACAGGATTCCGTTCCTGCCGTGACGCCCCGCTGCCCCCGCCCCTTGGTCCCTCCCCCGGCAACCAAGCCCTGGGCTCCCTCAGCTCCTCTCTGCCTCCTGCCCCGCCCCTGGCTCCACCTCCCGCCCCGCCCCTTCTGGCTCCACCTCCCGCCACGCCCCCTGCTCCAGCTCCTCCTCCCGCCCCCCACCCAGCTCTGGCTCCGCCTCCCACTCTGGCTCTGCCTTCCGGCCCCGCCTTCCCTTCCCTCCGCCCCACCCCCTGCACCTCGGCTCTGGCTCCTCCCCCTTGGCCCGCCCCTGGCTCCGCCTCCCACTCCAGCACTGTGCTGCCCTCCCCGCGGGCACCTGCCAGGTTTCCCCTCTGCTCTGACACCTGCACAGGCTCTGCCTCCAGCTATAACGCCTGCAGACCCCCGGACACCCGCCCACTGCCTCCTCGCTTGACCCGGCCCTCCAGGGTCACCTCAGTATGCTTCCCTTCCCCAACACGGTTCATTCATTCCTCAAACGTCTGGGGAGCTCTTTCTGTGCGGGACCGGGATGGACTGTGGGCCGCAAAGATGAAGGGCTCACAGCTCAGCACGGACCGTGCTGTTCCCCACACTGTTCCCTGCAGGGCTGGTCTCATGGGTTAGGAAGCCACCAGGACCTCGGGGAGCCTCCAGGAGGCCTGGCACAAGGGAAGGAGCAAAGGGCAAGGGGTGGGGAGGGGAGGGGAAGGGGCGTTCAGTGCTCAGGCCAACGCTGCCAGGACGCCATCCTGGCCTCCCCGACAGCGTTGTTCTGTCCCTGGAATGTCATCAGTATGTCCTGCAGGGCCTGGCTCAGGTTCCACCACCTCCTTCCCGACTTTGTTCTGTGGCTTCAGCTCCTCCAGCCTCCACAAAGGGTGGGGTCGGTCAGGAGGACTCCCGCCAGCACCGTCTGAGTCACAGAGAGGGCTTCTATTCTTGTCTCTCGTGCTGTGTAGCCGCGTGGCCACGGCGTGTGGAATGACAGTGTCTGTCCCTGACGTGGGCAGGCCCTCGGCGTCCGGGGGATGCATTCAGAGGCACCTTTTCTTCTCTCTGTCAATGTAGGGTTCGATGGCCTTCAGGCGTGCACGGACCCAGGCGTCCCCGAGAACGGCTTCAGGACGCCCAGCGGAGGGGTGTTCCCTGAGAGCTCTGTCACCCAGTTTCACTGTGAAGACGGGTTCAAGCTGAAGGGCTCCACAAAGAGACTGTGTGCGCGACACCCTAACGGCACCCTCGGCTGGATCCCCAGCGATAAGCCTGTCTGTGCGCGAGAAGGTAAAGTGCGCGCCCTGCCCGCCCCGTCCGGGCAGGCCGATACCCCGGGCCGCGCCATCCGGCCCAGTCTGCATGCGGATGGGAAGGCGGTGTGGCCAGGGCTGGGGCCCGGGATGAATTCGCCCCCGTGGCAGGAGGGACCGTGTTCCTCCTCCGCCCCAGTTCCAACCCCACTCGTCACCGTTTGCGTCCGTGTGAGCGAGCGGCTGGGAGAATGTTAGAGCCGCTCGCTGTGCGCAGTCTTGGTCCATACGGAGACGCACGTTTTGGACATGAGCCACGTAAGGAGGGAGCACCGCAGGGCCAGCCGACCTGGCGGGCGTTTGTTCCTGGCAAGTATCCTGCTTGAGACGCGGCAGTCACTTACCGTTTGCGCCAGCCCACGCCTGCTGGTCGAGACGGCTTTGCTTGTAGGTGTGTAGGGTCCGGAAGGGAGCCCTGGGTGCAGCTGGTTGGGGAGGCGCGATGCGGTTTGTGTGTCTGAGGCCGGCAGAGCCTGGGTCTCTCGGTTCAGTGTCCGTCGTTGATTTTGGTTTATCACGGAGCTGTCACCGCGGCATGCGGGCTGTTACTCTGAAGGAGCCGAGATCCTTCTTGTGAATGTCTCTCCGTAGCTGACTTGGGGGGGCCTTGACGGGGCACCGGCTCAGCCCTCCTGGGGACTGCGGCCTGTCCCCAGAGTTCGCCCTGCCCGGGCTTTGAATTTCAAGGTTTTTTGTTTTTGTTTTTGTTTTTGTTTTTTTAAAGAGAAAAAATTAGCGCAAAGAATTAGGGTGAAATAAGTCAGAGAAAGACGAATACCGCGTGATTTCACCTCCGTGTGGATTCTAAAGAGCAAAGCTAACGAATAAACGGAACAGAAGAGAAGCAGACCCCCCAATAGAGAGAATCCCAAGTAGGCTCTGAACCCTGAGATCATGACCTGAGCCGAAACGAAGAGTCGGACGCCTCCTTGAGCTACCCAGGCACCCTGTACATTCAGATTTTCTGCTCCCGTGCAGCCCGTGCAGGCTATGGTTTCCATGAGGTTCTACGGATTAAAAGTGTGTTTGGTTTGCAAATCCTGACTTTCCTGTCAAAATCTGTGCCCTGCGGTCTCAGTGTTTAAAATCTGGACAAGCTCAGGAACATCTGAGGGCAAAGAGGACACGTGGGCTTCGTGGTTATCGCCCGGAGATGGGGAGACCTTTCCGTATTTCCGTCCTGGGGGAAAAAAAAAGATGGCCCCTTTCCAGGCCTCCATAAGCACGTAGTCTGTAGTAATTCCAGAAAGGGAAGGAGCGTCTGCTGTGGACAGCCCCAGGTGTACGGGGAGGGCCGTGCTCCTGGGGTGCCCCGGGGACCGCCAGCCCTTCCTTCCACAGCCGAAAATAAGACCACCCTTTCCACAGAGGGTCCAGACATCGTGTTGTGCTCTCAGGATCGGTTCAGAGTGTTCGGAAGAACAGAAACCACCTTTCTAAGTAGCAGCCGTTTCTCAATAATAACGGTAACCTTGGTGGGCTTTGGGAGACGTGTGGGAAGGGGCGGCCTGTGCTGCTGCGACGGTGGAGACGTGCGTCGCTGTTTGTGGACCGCGGGGGCGGGGGCACCGTGGGTGTCCCACAGAGGCGAGAACGCGGAACCGTTCTCCGCTGAGGTGTGCGTGGCCTCCCGCCCCGGCCAGGACTGTGCCGTGCGGATGCCGGGCTGCTGAATTCCTTGGTTCCCTCCGTCCGGGCGTCAATGTGCTGAATTTCGGGCGGTAGTAGTAACAGGGGTCAGTCACCGCGTTCAGATAAGCCCTCAACGCTGAGAAGCACTTTCGAGGGGGCAGCCTCCCCGGTTAGGAAGGTGAGGCTCAGAGAGGTTCGCTGGCTTTGTCCCGGTCACATAGCAGACGTGCAGGCAGCAGGCTTGGAGCCGCGGGTTTTCCCCTGCGAGGTCGTGTCACGGAGGCCACTCCCAAGGACGCGTGGTTACTACAGGTGGCGGTGTTGGTGCTCAGGGCGGAGGGACTCAGAGGAACGTGGGGCCCAAACCCCCCTTCTGATCTGGTTTTTGTCAGACCCAAAGAGAAACCGAGAGCCTTCCCGGAGTTAAATGGTGATTTAGGGACAGACCTGGTCCAGCCCCTGGTCTTGTCACCGTCACCTGGACCCCTCCCGGGCTGTCACGCTGGCGGCCAGTCCTGCCTGAGATGCGAGTTTTTGAAAAGTAGGTTTAGATGCAGGAAAATGTGTTGTTATCCTGCTACAAGCACCCTACAGAAGCGAGGTGGCGCCTCTCTGGCTCGCCCGGATGCCCGCTGTCTCTTCACCACGCTCCACCTCAGCCCCGATTCCAGTCTTAATCGTTCCCTCCAAGAAAACGACCGAGTTTCAGGTTTGGACTCATGGGACTGATCACGTAGGCGGTGGAGTTTTACGGCACTGAGACCTTCCACCCTACAGATGCAGAGACGTCCTCTCCAGGCTGGTTCCGAGAGACCGGAGCCCCCACGGCCCGAAGCAGAGCTGAGGACGGTCACTGTTCAGGGAGCAGGGGAGGCGGCGGTGTGGTGGAGGGGACTGAAAACACACCCCACGGGCGCAGGGCGGTGATGTGGCAAGTCCAGAGCCCAGGGGACAGGGTGAGAGCCACCGATGGGCCTCTGCTCAGGTCTGCTGAGGGACACCTGCCCGCGGGTAAACACCCCTCGCCCAGTTCTCACGGGGGGTGAAGGCTGACTTTGCCTGAAGCCGCCTGACGAACACTTAGTGGACTCGTGTCAAACCAGGACGCGGAGAGGCCATCCCTCCCCTGACAGGGGCAGGGTCAGTGTTGCACACGTAAGGAAGGGGTTTGTTTAGAAGATCAGTACCCAAATGAGACTACAATAAGAGTCATTCGAATCTACTTAGGTTATGAGAAGATAGCACATGGGGGCTGGGGGGGGGGGGGGTCCACCTGCGTCTTGCCCAAACGGACGTGCCACCGGCATTCGTGGAAACGACGGCCGGGCAGAGTCCTCTCCGCGCCCTGGCATCGCTACACCAGCTGTGCGTTTTCAGATGGAGAATGGCCCACAGGTCCCGGCTGGGGGAGCCCAGGTTACCAGGCCGCGATCTACACCTTCTGCCCAGGCGCCCCCTCCCTTAGGACCCTCATCCGGAGGGCGTTCGGGACGCTCACGAGAGTCAGACGGCAGCTTGTAGCTTCGGGTGGACGCAGCTCTGTGTTCAGACAAGCTGGTCCTTGTGCAAAACCACAACCTTCTCTTTTCCGCCTGCGGCTTCTCTGCTGGAGGCTTTGGAGGCAGACGGACCCGTGCGTGTTTACGCAGCGGGGTTTAGATGCTAAAGGAGCTGTGATCTGCGTGCGGCCGGACACGGTTCTCTTGTCCCCATAGCGGCTCCGTGGATGGTCACGGTCACGCCGACGTCGGTCTCAGGCAGACGCACAGTGAGCAAACCAGATGGGCGTCCGGCAAATGGGGCGTCACAGGTCTCAGACAGATTCACACGGGGCTCGTCCCGAGCAGGTTCCCAGACTGCACCTCTGGGGCGCCTTCCGACAAGGGTGCGGCCAGCAGAGGCGCTGTGACCCGGACCGTGGGGGGGACCCTGCCTGTGGCCGGCCGGGTGGTTCCTTCTGCCCCAGGAGGAGCGGGGGGTGCGTGGGGGACAAAGCGTTGTTCGAGCTGCACGTGCACGTGCCCCGAAAGTGCCGCCCCTGTCCGGAGACCCCCAGGGCCTTTCTGGCCATGAGTACGACTCCTGGAATGGCCAGGGGGGAGGGGAGCCCCGTGGCCCTCGTAGGCGGGAGGCCCGGGCCCACGCTCTGCACGCTGGCCGGGCTCCCAGTGCGCTTTGTCTGCTCGTCTGCGGGGCCCCCGCAGCCTTAGGCCGTCTGGGTAAGGTTTGCATCCCTCAGGTGGGCGTTTGCTGAGAGTACTCACGCTGAGCAACTTCGGGTTTCTGGGTCTTTGTGTGGCTTTTCCTGACATTTCGGCTCTAGGTGCGTTTGGCTGAAGCCATTCTGACTCATTCACCCCCTGGAAAGCACGTGTAAACCCTCCCGTTTTTCCTATTGGCTTGGTGTGCTTTTTATCAGCACCGGAACCTGCCCCACGCCCGTTACTCAGGTGCACACACCCGGCCACCCCCAGTGCACACCTGGGCGTCTGCCCCTCACCTGGGCGCCTGCGCGTTACCTATTACCTGGGCGCCTGCTCATTACCTGGATGTCTGTGCGTTACCTGGGCGTCCCTTCCCCACCAAGAGCGCTGTGTTTTAAGGAGGGTCGGCGTGTGCACCGGGGACCGTGCACTGCCTCCTGAGGTTCCCACCCAGCCCCACGAAGCAGGTGTTAACGACCTTACTTTCCAGACGAGAAAGCGCAGGTGAGAGGGGCCTCCCAGGAAGCGAGTCCAGGAGCGGGATTCAGATCCAGGCGTTGCCCCCCGAGGTGATGACCTCCAGGGGAGGCGGGAGCGGGTGACCCCAGACCCACGCCCCTTGGGGGAGGCGTCGTGTCTGTTCGTTCAGGCCCCCGGTTCCCAAAGTGTGTGCCGTGGGCTCCTCGTCTCAAGAACTGGCTACGAATACATCTTCAGGCCTCCGGACTTGGAAGGTTAGGAGTGAGAGCAGCTCTCTGCATATTTTTTTAAACTCCTAAAAACAGCTCGAGGCCCACACACGCCGGGACGTGCCAGAGTGTTTTCCCGGGGGGAGGACCCGGCGTTCTCTGGTGTGAGGCAGATCCTGGGAGATGAACTCGTACGGTCAGAGAGCGCCCGTGCTGGCATTTGCGGACAGAGACACCACAGCCCGGGAGTACGGGTCACGTGGCAGACACACTGGGGCTGGGACCAGCGTCCGGACTCCTCGTTCAGTGCTCTTCCCGCACAGCCCCCGGGGAGCCTGAGAAAGAGCGGGATCCGGAACGTCCTCCAGGAGGCTGTCAGTTGTTGTGGGCGGCGAAGATGGGAGCTCACGGGGCTGGATCCCACTTGCCGCCAGCATTTTCCACCTCCACTGTCCTCATCTTCCGGTTGTGGCCGACGTGGCCTGGAGCACGGGTCTCCACGTGTCCCCTCCCCGCAGACCGAATGGGGGACAGGCCATCCCTGCAGCAAGCATTATGTGTAAGTTCTCGCTAAGGGGCTTCGGCGCCTGGAGGCCTGACCGGGGCTCCTGTAAAAGACAAACAGTTTGGTACAAGGTTCCCCGAGCCTCCCAGGGGCAAGTGCAGAGTGCGTTTACATAGTATCATCACGTTAGGAATTTTAAGTGAGCGGGTGCGGCCTCACTCGTGGCCGGTGAGGGTGGCGGGTAAGCCCCGTGCCCTTGAACGCAGGGGCACAGCCGTTGTTCAACAGCAGCGCGTCCCGCTCCTTCTGGGTCACCTTCTGCGGTCACCCCTGGGTCAGGGTGAATGTCCCCCGGCCCCAGGGGCTTCACCAAGACAGAGACGCTCTAAGAATGTTTATTTACAGTCCTTTTCTCCACGTGTGTATCTTCCATCACCGGAAATGTCTCGTTGCTTTGGGCGTGGGCATCCGACAGCAGCTGTGTCCACAGGGACGGGCACCTGCTTGTCCCCGGGTTGCTGCGTCCTCACTGCCGTCTCCTCAGGCGGGAAAGCAGAGTGGTGCCCGTCCCCGCCCCGGGGACCCCCGTCCCCGCCCCCAGGACCCCCATCCCCAGGAGCACCGTCCCTTCTCATTTGTGCTGTCCCCATCCCCTCCCCTCCCCTCCCCCGTCTTCTTGTGGCTTCAGTGTGAGTTTGGTTTACTTTCTTTTTTTTTTTTTTTTTAATTTTTTTTTTCCAACGTTTATTTATTTTTGGGACAGAGAGAGACAGAGCATGAACGGGGGAGGGGCAGAGAGAGAGGGAGACACAGAATCGGAAACAGGCTCCAGGCTCTGAGCCGTCAGCCCAGAGCCTGACGCGGGGCTCGAACTCACGGACCGCGAGATCGTGACCCGGCTGAAGTCGGACGCTTAACCAACTGCGCCACCCAGGCGCCCCTGGTTTACTTTCTTAAAAAGATTTCAACTTAACGTGGTCATGACGTGAGAGCAAAAACAAATCCAGAGCAAATAAGGTCACGGTGGGGAGACACAGAGGGGATGAGTGACCTAAATGACCGTTATCATCCCTACAGGGTGACGGCTGGACACCACAGACAGGTTCGCTCAGCAGCACAGCCCTTACCAGCTGCCCGAAGCGTCCCCGTGTCCCAGGGGCGCCGGGGTCCTGCCCGGTCTGAGCAAGGGCCGTGGAGGTGGGCTTGTGGGAGTGTCAGTGTCCCTCTGCTCACACAGATACCCCGGTCAGACCGAGTACAAAGGGCGCATGATTGTCAGGAGCCCCCAGCACCAGGCAGATGGTGTGGATTCCCCAGAAAGCAGGTTTTCACAGGCTCGAAGGTGAAACTACCCAGATTAGGTTGGCTGCTTGTGAAGAATGGAGTGCTTCCCACCCGCGTCCTTCCACACCCACCGCAGGGGGACTGATTCTCCTGGCTCCAGGGCTGGGCCACGTCCATAGTCCCACCCGAGCCCACGTGTGCTGGGGACCCACCTGGGCCTCCGGTGCGGAACCCACGCGGGGAGGCTGTGCTGATGCCGCCTTCGCCGGGGTTCACGGCACTGCCCTGGGGGCCTGCGGGGAGCGCCTCTGCCCCGCGCGGTGCCCCAGGCGTCTGGACTCAGCAGGTTCTCAGGAGACACTCCAGGCGCAGCCGGTGGGTAGAGGGTATGGGGACCATCTGCTTTCACGTCCCTGCGAGCTCAGCTCTGGGAAACAGGTGTTTTCTGTCACCTCGTCGCCGCTGAGAGTGAAGGCGACATTCCAGAAGGTGGGAAGAGACGTCAAGTTCCTTCACCCATGAAACGGTTGAGACTGTCGATCGAGAGAAAAGCAGGTCTGTGTTCTGGGCGGGGCAACCTCTGCCTTTGGGAGATGGTGAGGGTTCATGGGTTTGGAAATCCAGATGCCACCCTAGTCAGTCAGTTGTCCCCAAGTTCTGCCAGCACTCCCTGCTTGCCCGGCCGGAGGCCCCGGTTCAGCTGGGGGCACTCATTCCCAGCGAACTTCTTGTTCTCTCTGGATTGCGTAGTTGTTTATGTAAACTCATAGAACATAACCTTTACAGGAAAGCACACGAAACCCCACAGCCCACAGAACTAGCACACAGTGGACAGCCCCCCGGCCCCCCTAGGCTGCCCCTCTCCTGGGTCAGGAGCTCGTGTCCTGGTCATCACTCAGCCCAGGCGTGCGCATTCCCAGACACGGCACCACTTGATTTACTTTTGCCTTATTTTTTTTTAAAAATTTTTTTTTTTTCAACGTTTATTTATTTTTGGGACAGAGAGAGACAGAGCATGAACGGGGGAGGGGCAGAGAGAGAGGGAGACACAGAACCGGAAACAGGCTCCAGGCTCTGAGCCATCAGCCCAGAGCCCGACGCGGGGCTCGAACTCACGGACCGCGAGATCGTGACCTGGCTGAAGTCGGACGCTTAACCGACTGCGCCACCCAGGCGCCCCACTTTTGCCTTATTTTTGAATTCACGTACGTGGAATTACACATTAGGTATTTTACGTTAGACTTTTCTACTTGGTTGTGAAATTATGCTATTTTCCGTGCAGCTGTGGTTGGTCCATTTGCAGGGTGTTCTGTTACAAATAGACCAGAATTTGAACATTCTGATGTTGATGGGCCTTCAGGATTTTTCTCACTGGGTCTGTTACAAGTAAGTTGTCCGCCCTTATCCGTGGAGGACGTATTCCAAGACCCCAATGGACACCTGAAACTGTGGATGGTACCAAACGCTGCGTCACTGTGTTTTTTCCTACACGTACACACCTATGGTAAAGTGTAACTTATAAATTAGATACAGGTGGAGATAAACAATAATAATTAATTATAAAATGGAATAATTATGCGGGGCGCCTGGGTGGCTCAGTCGGTTGAGCGTCCGACTTCGGCTCAGGTCACGATCTCGCGGTCCGTGAGTTCGAGCCCCGCGTCGGGCTCTGTCTGATGGCTCAGAGCCCGGGGCCTGCTTCTGATTCTGTATCTCCCTCTCTCTCTGCCCCTCCCCCGCTCACCCTCTGTCTCTCTCTGTCTCAAAAATAAATAAACGTTTAAAAAAATAGAATAATTATAACACCACACCATAATAACAGTATGTGAACGTGGTCTCTGTCTCTAAACGTCTCACTGTCCTGCCTTCACCTTCTTCTGTGAGGACAGTGACGACGAGATGCCCACGTGGGGAGACCACGTGACGTGAGCGACACGGGCAGGTGGCGCAGCGTGTGGCCGGCGGAGGACCATCTGCTTGCCGACGTGGACACCAAGGGCAGTGCCGCCGTGCTGCTGCGAATGCTCTTGACCTCACCTCTGGCGGCTGTTCCCCGGCTGTCCCGTGGCGGTGGCGTGGCGTGGACGGTGCCCGTTTCTCCCCGCGGTGTCGTGTGACAACATGCGTGAATGCTAACACCAGGGAAGCTCACCTGAGCCTCGGTGCCCAGTGTTGTCCCTGGGGCTCGGCCACGCAGGCTTGGTTGACCGCTCACGGGGCTCGGCCTCCAGCTCCCCAGAGGCCGAGTGGATCCACAGGGACCCAGGCTCCCCAGCCTCAGTCACACCGTCAGCACAGAGCGTCTGCTGTGGCCGAGAGGCTCCCGGTGGACACGCTCGGCTCAGGGAGGGCACTAGGGAGGTCATGACCCGGGACCCGAGGGCAAAGACCGAGCCTCTCTTTGGGTCGGGTGATCCCTCGGTGTGCGGCCAACAGCTGTGCTTCAGAAGCTCTGGGAGCTGCACGTCGCACGAAGCCAACCCCAGATCCCTGGCCTGATCTGCAAGGTGCCGTGTGGTCTGGCCTGCCTGTGTTTCAGACACGCTGACACCCGGCTGTTCCCTGGGCCCAAAACCTCCGTCTCCCGGATCCGCACAACTGAGTCCTTCTTGCCGCTGGGCTGTACTTAACAGATGTCATCCCCTCAGGGCGCCCGTCCTGTCTTCCCAAACCCGGGAGGCCCTTGGTCAGTGTCTGTGTGACCTTGGCTCCTGCTCGTCAGAGCCACCATCGTGCCCGTCGCGCTCTAGCTCACACATCTGCTCGTTTGTTAGCAGTCGCTCTGCACACAGCTGCCACGAGGTGCTGTTCCCGACTGTCTCTCTGTGCCCGGCACCCGGAGCGGGACTCAGCAGCCCGCTACTGAGTGCGTGAGCGAGCCAGCGGATGGGACAGATGGGCGAGTAAATAAACGGTACAGATGCCGGTGTAAACAAACCCAGAGCCCTGCACAGCAGGACTCCCAGAGGCTGTGCTGCGCGGCCGTGAACTGGGGATCTCGAGGGCGTGCTACCAACTCAGTTCCCGGAAGCACTTTTTGGCGAGCATTGGTGTCTGAAGTTGGCGTTTTAGGGAATCAAATCAGTTTTCACACGGAACTAACACTGAAAAAGGGAGTAAGTCTAGCGTGTGGTGCGCATTCTTAAGACTTTTTTCCTTTTCTGCTTTAGGACCCCCGGGTGCTAACTTCTTTAGGACCAGTTAACCTGTTCTTCGGTATAAATGCGAAACACCGCCTTAATATCCCCTCCTTCATCTGCTTACGGTACTAAATCCTTTGCCCCAAAGCAGGACTCCCTCTCGGTGACGGCAGGCGGGTGAAGTTGATTTCTGGGAGGGAAGACTTTGATAATCTCTCGGTTACGTCCCCGAAGTGTCCATTTGAGCGCTGTCTACGGAAGGTTTGATCGTTGACCCCATTCTGCACGACAGAATCAATACTGATGGACCTGTGTTCGCAGTCCTTGGCAGTGGTGTTTTTATAGCGGCTTTTACAAATCCTTGCTGCCTGCTGGATGCATTTGTGCTATAGAAAACCTGTGCTTTTTCCATTTGAAACCAGCACTGATGAAGATTACATTATTTTCAGAGACTAAAGATCCTGGCTTATCTGTTTCCACAGAAATACTGTCCGTAGCCATTTACGGGTACAGTTGGCTGGTTGGGGCACACGCACTTCTTCAGCGGGGATGCTGGGCACCAGACACTGTGGGTAAAAATTCAGGATGGCTCTGTGTGCCATTCGCTCCTGTCGAGGTGTGGTTTAGGGTTTATTACAGCTTGTCTGTTTCACTTCTGTCCTTTGTCCCAGCACAGCCCTGCTTACGGGAGCTCAGACTGCAGCCTCCAGCCCTCCGGTCGGTGGGCGCCCCTGTCCCCCAGCAGTCAGTCCTCCACCATGCCCCATGGTGACCCCTCTCTGAGCAGAGGCTGGGAGGCTGTGGTTCCCTGTGACCTGTGTGTCACATGCCCTGTCTGTGCCCCGGCCCCTGCCTGTGGACACGGGCCTGTAGTTGGGAGTTCAGAGCCCTCTGTGTTACCGACCACCTCGCCAAGAAACCGTGAGGCTCCTGTCCCCGCTCGGCCAGTGTCCGCGTGCCCTCGGTGCCCGCGGACTTTACTCCTTGCAGCTGGCTGCCTGCTGAGCACAAATTCCAAGTCAGTCGTGGAAATGGCTGTTCCGTCACGTAGATTCCTGCCGCGGGGTCGATTTACGGCGAGGTTTTATAGGCGGGTGCCTTGATGAATGTGTTTGTATCTGCTGTGAATGATTCCTGCATCGTGATACTGAAGACTGATGCACGTTTTCCATTAAGAAGGCAGCAGTGTTCTGACTGCGTGACGCCGGCCAGGGTTCTTCCGGCACTGATTCCAGGGGACTCGGCTGTTCTGGTGGGAGACTGTTGGTTAAACGTGAGCAGCTGAAACCCCTTGCCACCATCCAAAGCTCAAAGCCAAGAGGTCAGATTGCAGGCAGGACAGCGTTTCCAGCCAGATGGCCTCTGCTGAGATCCCCAGGCCCAGGGAAGGCCTGGTGGGCGGGACCCCAGGGGCTTCAGGGTCCTGTTTCCCAGGGCGTTTCTTCTCTGCTGGACGTGTGGGGAGTCTGGAAGAGCAGAGTGGACGTGGGAGGAAGCCGGTGGCACAGTCCCTGCTCTCGAGAGGAGGGCAGAGCCGGCTGGTGAGCCTTGACTTTGGCGGCCGTCCCTCGGAACCCTGGGCCCTCGAACCCCCGTCTTTGGAACCCCCCGGCCCTCGGAGCCTCTGGCCCTTCTCGGCCAAGGCTCTCCAGCGCTGACCTTCTGCGGTCAGATTCCTGGTGCTCCCTGTGCACCCAGCCCCACACCGAAGCTCTGGGCCGCCTTCCGCCACCTCAGGCCTCAGAGCTGACAGTTCGGAGCTTCGCGGGCCTGGAAGGTCCGGGTTTCTGTTGACGCTGTTCCAGCCGTGTGGGGGTCTAATAAGAACCATCATAACAAATTCCGAAGCTTGGAGCGCAACCCCCCGTAAGGCAGGGCCTCCTGACTCTTAACAGTGGGATAAACCCCTCGCTCGGGCGCATGCGAGTCGGAGGCACGGCCCGGCTGGCGGCTGTGCGCCGAGCTGGGAGGAGACGGCGCTGGAGGCCCAGGGTTAGATGTCACTCGCTTTATTTTGTCTCTTGATCATCTGCTGTGTGCACTCCTTGTTCCTCGGGCCCTCGTTCGGGAGGCCCGTCCCCTCCCGACCTCCGCACCGCTCCGGCTGCCCCCTTGGGAGGCAGTGCTGGCAGCCGCACGTGCGGGGAAGGTCCGTGGGAAGTCCTAGCAGGTGCAGTCCTGCCTCGGCCCCTCTTTTCCACCAGGCGTATCTTCTGTGCCCCACAAGCCGAGGCTGCGGGCCGTGGGGGGACCACCACGTGGGTGGCGGCGTGAACCCCCAACTCTTGTGTTTCTTCACTCATTTCCACAATCACCGAGAGCTCACTGTGTGATATCGAGTGTCACAGGCAGGAGATGAAGTTGCTTTCGTGGCCGGATCCCCCTTCCTATGTCCCTCCCCGTGTCCCTCCCGTGCCCCTCCCGTGCCCCTCCCGTGCCCCTCCCTGTGTCCCACCCTGTGTCCCTCTCATGCCCTCCCGTGCCCCTCCCTGTGTCCTCTCCCGTGCCCCTCCTGTGTCCCTGAGAAGCAGGCTGTGTTGCTCGCGGGCACACCTGAGCCCCGAGTGGAGCCTGAGGCCGGGTCTGGGAAGAGGAGTGAAGCTGGGAGCCACGAGCGGTGTGAGTCAGGTTGATAACGTGTCCTGTTCACGCAATTGCAGATTGCCGCGTCCCTCAGGTGGAGGATGCTGAGATCCGTAACAAGACCTACAGACACGGAGATAAGCTGATCGTCACCTGTCACGAAGGGTTCAAGATCCGTTACCCCGACCTCCACAACATGGTTTCGCTGTGTCGCGATGATGGGACTTGGGACAATCTGCCCCTCTGTCAAGGTGGGTGCAGAGCACGTGTCCCTAACAGGTCGCGGGGACCGCGCTCGGCCCGCACCCCCTGCACTGGGATCGGAGTCCCCGCACCCTCCCTGCAAAAGCATTCGCGGAAATACCTCATTGTTCAGGAGATAGGAGGCTGGCGGCCGGGCGCGAGCTCAGTGATGAATTATTGTATATTCAATGAAAACAGTATTTACACTCATTTCAGTGGTGGTGAGAACATACTTATGGCTAATCTCACAGAGGCCTCTGTAAGATTACAGAGGATCTTCATAATGCGATCGCTTTTTATAATGCACAAGGATCAGAAAAATAATCAAATTCAGATTTATCCAAACCGCACAGTGAGTATTCCCTGCACTTTTAAAATCTGCCTGGGCCGACGTCGACCCTGTTTGTGAAAATAAGTCCCCCCATTCACATCAGTTCTGATTTTATTTTTTGACATGTGACCTGGACCGAGGGCCCGAGAGGCCCGTGCATAATTCATCATTTGGGGGGAGGGCGGGCCGGGTCCAGTGACGACCAACGTGGGCCCCGCGCGTGGGAGTCCGGCTGGCGGGCTCTGACGCTCTGCGAGCCGTGGTTGCAGATAAGTGGTTTCCTTCCGTGGGGGCTGGAGTCGGGGCCCCTCAGGAGAACACGGGCGCAGGACTGGAGGACAGGGGACGCGCACCCCACCACACGGCGGGTCTCCGCGGAAACTCCCCTCACCCCGCGGCTGCTCCCCCACTTTCTAAAGGTTCCCTTTCACACCACGTGAGGACCACGTGCCCCTTCACCAGCTCTTTTGGTCACAGTTATTTTTTTTAAATGCCCAATGGCAGGGTCCTTGTCAGGGGCTCAGGTGCGGCTCTCCCCATGCTCGCCCAGCCCCTCCGTCCACCGCCCCACACTCAGGTCTCAGCGCGGCAGGAGGGAGCAGACCCACCGGGCTGGAGACTGGTGCTTCATCAGTCAGCCCTGCAGGCCAGCCTCATTCCTCCAGTGGCCTGGTCTGCACCCGCCGGCCCTTCACTGGAGCCCCTGCCTGTCCCCCCGCCATGGGACCCCTGCCCTCCCCTCCTCTCCACTGGAGCCGCTGCCTGTACCGCCCCCCCAGTGGGACCCCTCCCCTCCCCTCCACTGGAGCCCCCGCCTGTGCCCCCCACAATGGGACCCCTGCCCTCCCCTCCCCTCCCCTCCACTCCACTGGGGCCCTGTCTGTGCCCTGCCGAGGCAGCCTGACTCCTCAGAGCCCTGGGGGGAATATAATTGGCCCTTAGAATGACATAACCCTGAGGCTTTCACTGTAGAACCGGGGGGCTGAAGCCCAAGGAGGAGCCACTCTATTGTCTAGAGGTGCAGGTAGGAATCACATTACTGACTCAAAGTCTGGTTTCTACTGCTGTGTTTAGGATGGGACGGGCTGTCCCCAGGCACACAGCATCTCTTTCTTTCTTTGATTTACTGCTTGAGTCATAACCCCTTCTGTCTGCTTTTGGGCAGTCAGGGAGCCCTGTCCCAAGGCCCCTTTTCCGGGGGAACTTCGGGTATTGGAGAGCAGCGCGTGATGCCCGCTGTGGGCCGTGGGCCAGCTGGTTGCTCCTTGGCGGAAGCCAGTTTACCTGTGTGGGCGGCTCAGAACTACACTCTTCCCCGGCAGGAGGCCAGGGTCCCCTGTGTCAGCGCCTCTGAACTTGCTCGGTTCTGATGCATCACGTGTTTGTGCCGATACCCGTGTTCTGTTTTCTCAGTTACTGATTCTGTTCGTTCCTGACCCCCAGCCTCCCCCTGCCCCCCCCCATTTCACTTTTGTTACGAACACCGTCCACGTTCAGCTCCGTCGTTAAATCATCGAAGGCCGTGGAGAGGGGTGATGTGGCTGCGTCTCAGATACGGTCCACCCCGAGTGTTGGCTGGTGCGGGGGGTGGTCTCTTGGGTCCGCAGATCTCTGTGGCTCCAGCACACGGCCGTGTGGGGTCCGCCCAGAGTCAGTGTCTCCCGAAGTTCTGCATGCTGGGGGGGCCTCTCTGGCCGCACCCTGGTCTCACCCTCGTACACGGACATCACCTGCCGGTTTGCTGACCAAAGCAGTTTCCCGAAGACAAAGCCCTCTGATGCTTCTGATACGTAACACAGCCGGCCAGAAGGAGGGCCAGGTCACCTGCTGCGGGGGGTGTGATGTAATTTGTACTCGGTGATTGGAAGGGAAAGGAGGGATTTCCATTATACGTTATTTATTTCACACACAGTTAGTTCTCCCCAGGAAGAGCACGGCTCGGCAGGGCCATTATTCCCGCCAGTGGAACCACTGAAGGCAGCAAGAGGTCCCATGGTTGCAGCGGATGCCACACCGGGTGGGTCTGTGTGCTGGGAACGCCCCACTGGGCTGCACAGATCCCACTGGAAGTGTCCCCTGGGCTGCACGGGCTCCTGTGTCAGTGCTGGACCCAGCCCCGCTTGCACTCGGAAAGCACGCAGAACTGGGCCTCCGAGAGGGCCCCACAGCTGCACCAGCACCCGGAGCCTTAGTGTCCGTCCTTGGGCTCCACACAGACCCGAACCAGAGGCTCAGGGGAGGACCCAGCAGTCTGCTCTGCGACGCCCTCTGTCCGGGTCATTCTCAAGGCTGAGAGCCACGGGGTCCCTTACCCACTGCACATAAAACACAGCTGGGTCTTTGGGCGGAATCACACCGGGTCAGGCGGGCACCCACTCTGTAATCCGCACAGCAGCAGGGGGTTTGCACGATAGCCTTCTCCAACCCCCCAGGCCCCCCCAACCCCGCCCCCCCACCGTTGAAACCGTGAGGGTGTCGGTCCCTCCACGGTGGTTCTCAGCCCGGCGGCACATTCGGCTTACTTGGAGAGTGTCCAGGCTGCCTGTGGACCCGGGGCACGGGACCGGGCGTTGGTGTTTGTCAAAAGTTCCTCGGGTGATTCTCAGGTGCAGTCGGGGCTACGACCCCCCGCCAGGGCCCCGCAGCTCCCCCCACCCCCACCCCCCCACCCGCCGTGTGCAGCTGTAAAACCTAACATCCGAGTCACGAATGGGATAGTGGAGCAGATGAAGGGGTCTGGCCAAGGCGCTCAGTCCCCAGAGGCCAGGTCACGCTTCCAGCGAGTGAATCCACCGGGGCGGGGGCGGATCTGAAGGTGCACAGAGGCGATCAAGCCAGACTGTCCCCTTCTGTCCCCTCACAGGCTGCCTGAGACCTCTCTCCTCCTCTAACGGCTACGTGAACATCTCCGAGTTCCAGACCTCCTTCCCCGTGGGGACCGTCATCTCCTATCACTGCTTTCCTGGCTTTAAGCTGGAGGGGTCGGAGTATCTTGAATGCTTGCACAACCTCATCTGGTCGTCCAGCCCGCCCCGGTGCCTCGCTCTGGAAGGTAACGTGTCTCCCTGTTTCGCGGCTGGATCTTGGGTTATTGAAGCGGACGTGTCGCTAGGAGAGCTGAGCGTTACGGTCACGGTGTTCTGTTTCCTGAGTACACGGGGCCCGAGCTGAGGCAGCGAGCCTGGCTATCGGCTGAGAAGCAGGACTTAGAACCGTTGTAAAACCTTTGTAAAACCGTTGTAAAACCTCCCCTGCCCGTCCTAGGCTTAAAAGGAATAAAAAAGAAAAGTTTCAAGCATCAAAGGTTAAACTGCAAAATATTGCAGAGTTAAATGAAATGTCTTCAAAAATTAATTTTCTCTGCACTAAATGAAAACAGATTGTATTACGGCATCGTTAATCTCACTCCTCATTTTATCGTCGTGTCGATGTTTCTTCCTATTTCCGAGCATCTTACGGCTTAGCTGTAAATGCTTTGCTGGGAGCACACACACTTGGAAGCCTGAAACCAAGAGCTCCTTCCTCCGTGGCCTCCCTAAATGTCTGTGATGATTCTAGAGTGTGGTTCACGAAGGGGCACTGATCAGTGAGGGGACGGGGTGCCCAGTGACAGGATCAGGCCCGTGTCTGGGGGGTAGAGCCGTACAGACTTCCGCCAGGAAAGGTGGGCGTGCTGGCTCGGCCCTGGCTTTAATGCGGGTCTTGAAATTATGATCAGACAAACACCAGTTTTCTTCCGGGCGTCTGAGCCCGGTGGGGAGAAGACAACGAGAGCTCCACCAGGAGCCCGTCCACAGCTCGTGTGGCCTCTCGTGGGAAGCAAGACACGACAACACGGCGTTCTCTCCAGGGTGTGCGTGCAGCGCGGGAAGAGGCTGGGGGTTCCGGGAAGCGCCTCCCCCAGGGATTTGGACTTGGAGTAGGGGAGGTGGGGTGGAGCGTCGGCAGGGAGGCGGGGAGAGGGGCTGCCGGACCACCAGCGGCAGGGGTGTCCTCAGAGCCCAGCCCCCACTGCCCACCCGTCCCAAATCCCCCGGGGTCAACCTCCAGGGGACATGTCAGAAGAGATGTGGGTGCACAGTTAAATCTGAGTTTTAGATAAACAGCAAATGATTTCTTAAAAAAATGTTTTTAATGTGTATTTATTTTTGAGAAAGAGAGAGAGAGAGACAGAGCAGAGCAGGGGAGCAGCAGAGAGAGAGGGAGACAAGAATCCGAAGCAGCCTCCAGGCTCTGAGCTGTCAGCACAGAGCCCAACCCGGGGCTCGAACCCACGCACCGTGAGATCCTGACTGAGCTGAAGTCGGACGCTCAACTGACTGAGCCCTCCAGGCGCCCCAACGGCAAACTATTTCTTACTGTGAACGTGCCCTGAACGTGCCCTTAACTCATGGTGGAAAATTACTTTGTTAAATTTGAAGTTGATATAACCCAGTGTGCGGTGTTCTCACTCGTTAAACCGGCGACCCTAACCTCAGGGTGGGGCGTCCTGTGTCCCCCCCCCCCATCTGGACTGCAGGCTGAGGTGAGCCTGGGTCCAGGAGAGGGGACTCTGAGGTCCGGAAGCGTCTCCCTGCGCAGACAACCAGAAACAGAGACTCGGTGGAGGGAGTCGTTGGCGGGATCCCGTCAGTTCAAAATGCCGGTTTTCACACCTCTTCAAGTCGGTCGCGTTCTGATCAGCTCCGTTTTGAAACTTTGAACGCTTGTTTTTGTGGAGCCTGGAGAACACGGTGTGAACAGGTACGGCAAACTTGGAGGTCTGAACGGGGAGGTGGGCCGCGGCCCCCGCCAGCGAGGGCCGTGGCCCAGGGGGCCGCCTGCGTCGCAAATGCCGAGTCCTTCCTGGAGTTTTGTCGTGTGCGTTTAGATCACCTTTATTCCCCCGCACGGTGCCGTAAAACACCTGCCAGACCCAGGTGCGGGACCTTGCACGGCTAACCAGCTGGAGACCCCAGAGCCACGGTCCTGGACCCAGAGCCACGGTGCAGCCTGAAGGCTTTTTGTCTCAAGACTTGATAGAAACGGGGCTGAATTAAACGATGGGTCAAAGTAACAAGTGCGACTTTACGACAGGTTATCCAGCGGGGCCCCGGCGTCGGTGTTTCTTCAGCTCCGCCGGGATCGTGTGCCGTGTTTGTGGGGGGCAGGGCCCTATTTGTACAACATAGTCACTGGGCGTGTGTGGTCGGCGAACCGTCCTGAAGGGCTCTGCCCCTTGCATGTGCCACTGTTTCCCCCTCAGTGTCCATCTTTCCGAGCTCACAATCTGATTTTTCTTGATGGCCTAGTGGAAATCTGTGCACGGTGCTGGGGAAGCAGGAAGCTCTCAGCGGCTTCTAAATATGGGGCGATCTGGCCCCCGAGTGCCCGGGTCTGGACGGCTGTGCCGTGGCGCTTTCCGGGCTCACCGTGACCCCCAGCCCGTTGGCTGTCCGTGTGCCTGTCCTGCAGCTCCCCCAGCCCCAGCTTTTCCAAACCTGCCAAGGGCCAGGAGAAGGGGTCACACAGAGGGCCAAGAGGCAGGTGGCACACTGAGCAAGGGAGTGGACCGCCATCAGACCCTCCGGGCGGGCTCCCGTCCTGGGTCTCCCCCTTCATCGCTTTGCCCCAGGGTGGGTCACTTGGCTCGTCCGTCCCCATTTCCGCACCTGCCAAATGGGGCAGATGGTTATGTTCCTCCCGAGACTGCGAGGCTCCACGTGGTAACGAGTTCGCAGTCGGTGAGTGGTCCTCCAAGTGGCCGCCGTTATCACTGTGCTCAGAATTTAGATACGTAGGCCGGTCTGGACATGGCTGTGTGAACAGAGTACCGAGCTTTTCTGCTCGTACGTTGTGACTGTTCTCGCTGCTCTGGTGTTTGCAGATAAGACGAATCCCAGTGACAGAAATCCTGAACCACAGCAACTTGCATTAATTTTGAGAGCTTACTATGTGTCACAGTGTTGGACACAGTAACTCAGTCTTCCTAGTGGGACAGGTGCTGTTTTAACCCACTTCGCCGATGGGCAGACCTAGGCTTGTAAAGTTCCAGAAACTCACCAGTTCACGCCACCAGTAAGTGGGCGAGCTGGGACTCAGACATGGGTCTCTGTCACCTCAGAGCTCATGTTCCTAATCACCAGGGCACTTTATCCGATTAAATTCTGATTGCTTTACGTCCAACAGGGGAACAACGGGATGTTTTTATAGCCGTTTTGTAAAGAGTGAAAAAATTTTGAAAAAACACATAGGAAGGGACTCCTATGTCGTTGTTCGTCCTGTGGGAATCCTAGCTGCAGGGCACGTGAGGCCAGATGGAGGCCGCTCGCTGTTGTCCCCAGGACCCGCCGTCTCCCCGTCACGGTGGAGAGCCCACCAGGGTAGTGTCTCCTGTCACAGACCAGGTCTGACACCTTGAAGGACAACCTGACCTGTCCAGACCCTCCACCCCTGGGTCCGGGCTCTTCTGCCTCATGGTGCTTCTTGGCCTCACTCGGCTGGAGGGCACCTGGTGAGGTCAGGCTTCCCCAGCTCCGATGGCCGCCCCAAGGTGTCCGTGACCCCAGGATGGATGCCTGGCCTCATGAGGGGCTCACATTTCGGAAGGAGAAGCTCCAGCAGCTTCGCTGAAGGCCCAGGTCATGTGTCCAAGGTCAGGACACTTGCCGCACTGAGAGCAGAAGGTCCTGGAGCACGCGTTCCCTGTAGCTGTGCTGGGGGCAGGGGACAAAGCGCCTGAAATCATAGTCTTGAACCACAGTGTCGCTCCACCGTTGAAAAATAGACGCGAGGCTTTAAAACGAAGGTTATAATAAAAGACAACGAACGACACTATATGATGATACAGGTGTCAATCCACCAAGAAGGTACAGCATTCACAAATACATATGTACCCAACATAGGAGCCCCTAAGTAGTTAAAGCAAATATTAGCAGACCTACAAGAAGAGATTTATAGCAATACAGTGATACCAAGGGACTTTAACACCCGCTTACATCAATGGACAGATCATCACACAGAAAATCAATCAGGAAACATCAACCTCAAATGACACATGATACCAGATGGGCTTAACAGACGTATACACGGTACTCCACCCCAAACCAGCAGAATACACATTCTTCTCAAGTACACGTGGAATTCTGTGTCCAGGACACATCACGTGTTAAGCCAAAAAGCAAGTCGTAATAAACACAAGAAGACTGACATCCTATCAAGTATCTTTTCTGACCACAATGGTATAAAACTAGAAATCAATTACAAGAAGAAAAACTGGGAAAACAAATACGTGGAGATTAAATAACATGTTACTGAACATGTGCTGGGTCATAGAAGAAATCAAAGGAGAAGTAAAAAAAAAATACGTAGACACAAAAGAAAAAAAGAAATGTGACATAATGAAATCTACAGGATACAGCAACAATGGTTTTAAGGGAAAAGTTCATAACAATACAAGCCTACCTCAAGACACCAGAGAAATCTCAAATAAACAATTTACACCTAAAGGAACTAGAAGAAGAACCAGCAAAACCCAAAGTTAGCAGAAAGAAGGATATAATAAAGATCAGGAAGGAAATAAATGAAATAGAGACTCAAATGATAATAGAAAGATCAATGAAACTAAGAGCTAGTTTTTTGAAAAAATAAACAAAATTGACAAACTTTTAGCCGGATTCACCAGTAAAAAGGAGAAAGGCCTCAAATAAAATCAGAAATGAAAGAGGAGAATTACAGCCAACAGCACACAAATACAGAGGATAAAAGGGGCTACTAGAACAATTCTATACCAACAAAATTGGACAACATAGAAAAAAATGGATAAATTCCTAGAAACTTACGATCTTCCCAGACTGAATCATGAAGAAAATCTGAATAGACTGATTACTAGTAAGAAGGTTGAGTCAGTAATCAAAAACCTCCCAAGAAACCAAAGTCCAGTACCAGTTAGTTTCAGTGGTGAATTCTACCAAACATTCAAAGATTTAATGGCAATCCTTCTCAAACTCTTCCAAAACACTGAAGAGGAGAAAATGCTTCCAAAGTCATTTTACAAGGCCAGCATTACCCTGATACTAAAACCAGATAATGACAACACAAGAAAATCATAAGCCAGTATCCCCATGAACAGTCATGTAAAAATCATCAACAAGGTATTAGCAAAATGAATTCAACAATATATTTAGAAGATCACATACAATGATCAAGTGGGATTTATTCCAGGGATGCAAGAGTGGTCAACATTTGTAAGTCAGTCATCATGATACGCCACATTAACAAAACAGAAGGTAAAAATCACGCGGTCATTTCAATAGATGCAGGAAAAGCATTTGTCAATATTCAACATCCTTTTGTGATAAAAACTGTCCACAGAGTGTGTGTAGAAGGAATGTACCTCAAGGTAATGAAAGTCATAATATGACAAACTCAGAGCTAATATACTCAACAATGAAAAGCTGAAAACTTTTCCTCTAACGTCAGGGACAAGACAAGGATGCCCCTTCTCCCTCTTTTATTGAACATAGTACTGGAAGTGCTAGTCAGAGCAATTAGGCAAGGAAAAAAAATAAAGGCACATAAAGAAAAAGTAAAACTGCTACTATGTGTAGATGACATGACACTATATATAGAAAACTCTGAAGACTCCACCAAAAAAACTGTTAGAATAAATGAACTTAGTAGAAATTGCTGGACACAACATTAATATACAAATATCTGCTGCTTTTCTATACACGAATAGCAAACCGTCAGAGAAATCAAGAAAACAGCGTCATTTACAATCACATCAGAAAGAATCAAATAGGATGAGAGGGTGATCTGGCTATGACATTTGTCACCCATTGATCACCAAGGTTGATTTGGCTGGTCTGGCTGGCTGGGCAGGTGTCCCCTTCCTCCCTCAGCTCTCCACACGCGTCCCTCCCGAAGCTGCACACTTAGTAGAAGCGGACGACCTTCCCCAATAGAGGAGGACGGTCAAAGGCATACAAGTGGCTGTGTTCACCTCCTAGGACCTCCAACAAGCTCTCAAAGTCCATTTGTGGGAGAGTGTAGGGCAGTCAAGCTTCCAAGACTCAACGCGTTCAAGTGAGGCGCTGCATGCGGCGGTCTGCCTTTCTGTAAAATTAGAAATGAAAGAAGAGTAAAATACGTAGGAGTAAATCTAACCAAGGAGGTGAAAGGCTGGTACACTGAAAACTGTAAGGCTTTAATGAAAGAAACTGAAGGTGACACGAACAAATGGAAAGACATTCCATACTCATGGGCTAGAAGAACAGATTTGTTACAGTGTCCATGCTAGCCAAGGCAATCTACGGATTCAAAGCTGTCAAAATTCCAATGGCGTTCCTTCACAGAAATAGAACAAATCATCCTAAAATTTGTGTGGAACCACAAAAGACCCTAGATAGCCAAAAGAGTCTTGAAAAAGAAGAGTAAAGCCAAAGGTATCCCACTCCCTGATTTCAAACTGTATTACAAAGCTGTAGCAGTTAGAGCAGTGTGGTCCTGGCACAAAAATAGACATGTAGATGGATAGAACAGAATAGAGATCCCAGAAATAAACCCACAATTATATGGTCAATTACCTTACGACAAAGAAGGCAAGAATACACGACGGGGAAAAGAAAATCTCTTCAACAAATGGCGCTGGGAGAACCTGACAGCTACATGCAAAAGAATGAAACTGGACCACTTTCTTACATCATATACAAAAATAAACTCAACATGGATTAAAGACCTGAGTGTGAGGTCTGAAACCATAAAAATCCTAGAAGAAAACAGAGGTGGTAAGCTCCTTGACACCTGCCTCAGTGAGGTTTTCTTGGCCCTGACTCCAAAGATAAAGGAAACCAAAGCAAAACTAAGCAGGCGGGATTACATCAAAATACAATGCTGCCATGAAGGAAACCACCGAGAAAATGAAGAGGTAGCCTACTGAATGGGAGAAGATGTTTGCTAATCATATGACCGATGAGAGGTTAATATCCAGAATATATAAAGAACTCATGCAACTCAATAACAACAAACACGCCCAAACCATTGAGTTAAAAATGGGTAAAAGGTCTGAACAGGTATTTTCCCAAAGAAGACATCCAGATGGCAAACAGACCCATGAAAAGATGCTCAGCGTCACTTCTCATCAGGGAAATACAAATCAAAACCATGATGAGATGTCGCCTCACACCTGTCAGGATGGCCAGAACCAACAACACAAGAAACAACAGGTGTCGGCGAGGATGCGGAGAGAGGGGAACCCTCGTGGCACTGTTGGTGGGAATGCAGACTGGTGCAGCCACCGTGGAGAACAGTATGGAGTTTCCTCAAAAAAATTAGAAATAGGTCTACCCTATGACCCAGCAATTCCACTTCTGGGTATTTACCCAAGGAACACAAGAACACGAATTCAGAGGGATACGTGCACCCCAGTGTTTACTGGAACATTATTTACAGTAGCCAAGAAGTAGAAACAACCTAATTGTCCATCAGTAGATGAATGGGTAAGAAAGATGTGGTTTTTATGCACAATGGAATATTACTCAGCCATAAAACCAGCAATCAGACCTTGCCATTTGCAGTGGCAGGGACGAGTTTTATGTTAAAATGTCAGACAAATACTGCATGCTTTCACTCTCGTGTGGAATCTAAAAAACAAAACAAAACCCAGACTCCTAGATTGAGAGAACATATTTGGTGGCTGGTAGGGGTGCGGTGGGTGCAAGGGGGGGAGGGGTCAGGAAATACAAACTCCCAGTTATAAACAGCGTGGGGAACATACCCGGCGATGTTGTATTAACGGTGTGTGGTGACGCGGGTCACCAGACTTGCTGCGGTGGCCATTTCGCTGTGTTTGCAAATGTCAAATCAGTGTGTTGCACAGGTAATGTAATACTGTGTGTCACTGGGACCTCGGTGAGGAAGAAGAAGAAGGCGGGGAGCAGGGGCATCCGGGAAGGTGGGGAGCCTGGCCCCGGGGGTCGTGCCTGTGTTTGCTTTTCCCAAACAGGGACTAAATCACCCCAGGATCCGCGGGCACGAAGGTGCCATTTGCGGTGACTCGGGCCGTGGCTTTGCCAGTGCAGAACTTCTCAACAGGTGCCGGGCTGGCATTTCCCCCGCGGAACAAGCAAAGCTGACCCCATTAGCAGCTGAACATGGGAAAGTTTGTTTCTAAATCCGACCAGTCCCACCACTCAAATTGCCCGAAGTGATTTTTCCCTTCTGCTCACTTGACAGCGCACAGGCTCAGGGATGCAGGTTTAACCCACGGTTTCAGCCTCAAATTACAGGAACGCAGCACTCGATTTCCTGAGAACCTGCCAGCGCCCAGGGGTCCGTTCAGGTCCACGTCCTTCTGCAAGAGAAAGAGCAAAAAATAAGAACCTGAAAAACCCTGTTTGGCCAAATGTGAGATAACTGGAAGGGTTCCAATTTAGGATCAAAACCGAGAGCCAGTGTGGATGTGAAGGTCTGGCTACGGTGGAGCGGAGTCAGGACCTGGGGGGTCCCAGAGCCCCCAGTGCGATTTCCCTGCAGGAACCTGGGCCTCGCGCAGTGGCACCGCCGAGGCGACCCTGTGCCGGGAACAGCAGACACGCAGCAGGGAGTGTGGGCTCCTCGATGCGACCCGCCGGAGCCCCTCGGGGTCCAGGATGCACCCAAGGGCGCCCACCCCGTGCCAGCGCCGTCCCGTCTTAAAGGAGGAGCGCTGGAGCACCCCAGGAGTCCTTGTGAAGGTGCCATGCGCTCTCTTGGCTGTGAGGTCACGTGTCGCTGGGCCCGCCCCAAACCAGGCGGGATCCTCCGGGTCACCACACCAGCCAGCCAGGGGGAGGGGCGTCTCCACGGCCTTCCTGCCCTGGGTCCCCGGAAAGACACTGAAGAATCGGATCCCTGGGTTAACCGGAAACTCTCCGGCACCGGCTTCTAAGTAACTTGGCGGGACCGAGCCCCCAGCGGGATTTCCTGGCGCTGAGTTTGGACCATCCGTCTGGAATTCCTTAGACACCCGCCTCCCTTTCTGCCCCTCCCCACGCCCCCCTGCGCCTCCTTGGCAGAAATGAAGCAGTAGCGACCGACTGGTTGACTGGGTGTGTCCCCGCCTGGGAGGGCGTGCCAGCCCCTGGGTCTGCACCCGCGCCCACCCCCTCCCTGCCTCTCTGTGCCCCCTCTTCACCCGCCCTCTCCAACAGGGAAAACTCAGACTTGGCCTTCCTAGGAGCAGCATGGGGACGACACGGTGAACGGCCACCGGCGGAACCTCCCTTTGATTTATTCCACGGGCCTGGACACCGCCCCAGGCCCCCCCCCCCCCGAGGCGCCTCACCCTGACGAGTGTCACGATACATGTGCTGCCATCTGGCAGATGAGGAAACTGAGGCTCGGATGGCGTGTACCCTCTCCCAAGGTTGCCTGCTCCTGAGGGCGTGAGCCTGCAGCTCTTCCCGGCTCCCGGGGCCCAACGCACCTGCTGGAAGCCAGGGTCTGGGTTCTAAGCCTGGCTCCGCGGGTCCATCTTTTCGATGCGGGCCCCCCGCTCCTCCCGGAGCCACATCCGCGACTCTGCTCCTGCCCAGAACGCTCTGCTCCCAGAGAGGCTGCAGAGGGGAGGGGGCACGAGGAGAAGCCCTGGCAACCGCCCACAGGACCAGGGCCCCATCCCCGCGGAGGGAGCCGTGGCTGCGCAGGGTGGTCGTGCACCAGGCACCTCCTGTAGCCTCGGAACGGCTCTGGGCCCTGCTGCTCGCCCCTTTGCGGAAGGAGCAGGCCCTGCGGGGCGGCCGGAGCTCCCCTGGCGGTGCCCCTTCTGCGCCTCGTGCCGGCTTCCCCGCCCCCTGGTGCTCGGGGCACCGGGCTTTCTGTCACGTGTCACGTACGACGTACTACGTACGACGTTCTCTTATCGAGGAGGGAGGACGCGCTCTGTGATGGGCCCGAGCCGCGCTGCAAATGCAGGGGGACAACGTGGGCGTTCCTTCCTATCTCCTCCTTCCCGGGCCGGACATGCACCTGCCTTCGGTGGGAAGAGCAGTGACCACCTGGCCACCCGCACCCACCGGAGCCCCCACCTCGGCCGGGCCTGGGCTCTCAAGCCCCCTGCAGATGTGCGTCCGACCCTGCCGCTCAGGGTTCAGTATGAGATTGAATCAACAGAACACGAAGAGTAACGAATGCCCTCTTCCTAACTGGGTGTAGCCCTGGGGCTCTTATTCCGGGAAGACGGAGGGAGGCTCTCTGTTTATCCGCCCGCACCCTCCCTCCCTAATGTAAAAGGTTTACCGGGGCCAGGACTACCTGGTCAGAGGGCCCTGAACCTCTGCCTGGAGGCCCTGAGGCCCAGAGGCGGGGCTCCCCGAGGAGCAGGGAGGCTGGAGCTAGCTGTTCCTGAACTCCCACCGGCACTCTGTTTTACGTGTTTACATCCTGTGTTTCCACCGGAGGGTGAGCTGTCAGCGTGAAGCACGAAAGCCGTTCCTGTAGCTCAGCCTCTGAGGACCTGGAGACCGGGGAGTGAAATGGCCTGCGGGTCACATGCAAACTCCCGCCTCCTCAGGCCCCCAGCCTTCTGGTCTGCGCGAAACGGCTGATTTCGAGCCCTAGTGAGGAGCCCAGCTAAGATTAGATCTTATTCTCGGAAGCGAGACAGCCGTCAGTGCTCTGTGAGGACAGGCGTGTGTCCTGGCCTGGGCCCCGCCCTCTCCCGTGTTAGTGACGTTGGCCGGGAGCCCCTGGGAAACGGCGCAGAGGCGGCTTGGGGCCGAGAACGCGCCCTGTCCCCCCGGGCGCGCGCCTGGCTGTGAGCTCTGCTGGCGCCGCCTATACGCGACCCGGCGGGGTTCGTGTTAGACGGGGCAGACTTCCTAATGCGTTGTTCACGCGCGAGGGAAGGCGACCGCACACCGTCCCCACGCAGGGCTCCGCGCCGCCGCGGCACGATCGCAGGACACCGGCATCTCCCGCCATCGCTGCGCTCACGTGTCTCTGCCTCTCGCGGCAATTTTGCCACCGTAGCCCTCCCCACCCCCATCTCGCGTGCTCGAGAGCTGGCTGTGCTCTGGCATCGAGAAACTTCATCCTTCTAATCCTCTTTTTTCCTGTATGGAATCCAGAAACACCGATCTTTCTGTCCCCAGAAACCAAAAGGCCTTGCTCCTGTCTCTTGAGCAGAAAGGGGCCCTCAGGCCCCCTGCTGTTACTTCACGGGCTGGTGGCCGCGAGCTTCCTCGTCCTGTCCAGGTCCCTGTTGGCGGCCGGAGCCCTCGCAGCCCTGTCTGGGCGCCTTGCTGCCTGTTCCCTCCGTGGACACACGTGGCCACCAGCCCCCCAGGCTTCCTTGGTTCCCCACCCCTTTCAAATGGAGGGATTTCCACCAAAGGCAGAGGGACTGGCGGAGGATGGGAGCTGGCCAGCTCTGGACTGGTTTCTCCCACCAAGTCAGGGAACGAGGGCCACCCCCCCCCCCGCCCCTGCAGACTCCTCTCCAGAGAGGGGGTCCCCTAGACTCCAGCCCTGCGCCCCTCGGCCCTACCCGCAGGCATCCTGGCCCCAGGGCGGCGGCACCGGGTGTGGTGGGCCTGGGGCCCTGGGGCCGCGCGATGTCACGTCTGCGTGGGAAGTGGTCAGATGCAGGGCCCGGGACGAGGGTGAGTGCCGGGTCAGCCGGCGCTGTGGGTCTGATGAAGCCCGTGTGAGGCTGTGACCGGAGGCCAGCTCTCTGCAGCAAGGCCACGTGTCCACGGTGGGAACCCCACACACAAGCGTCCCCCGGGGCTCGCTCTGCTGAGCTGGCCTGACCCCCACCACTTCCAGGACACGGGAGATCTCGCGACCCAGGCCCGGTGTGTTGTTAGGATGTGAGTGGGGACCAGTCTCTCTCTTTCGCCGTCCGTGGCTCCCACCAACGGCGTCTTGCTCTGCCCTCCAGCCTCCTCTTGGTTTTGAAAAGCTCAGGGATGAGCCAGCCGAGGTTTTCATCTTGTGTTCAGGTGTTGGTCACTGAAGGGATGTGGAACTGAGCGGTAGCACAGTGATGGCCCGTGGTTTGAGCCACGAGCTCATGCCTCGGGAGCAACTTTGTCGTGCTCGGAAACTAGGTGGCCGGGACAAGTGGGAAAATCCTGCTGTTTGTCCCTAAACTCCACAGTATCCTCTCCGTCGCTGCTCCGGGCAGAATTTCTGTCTTTCCTTCCTCTCTGGGAAGTCAGGCGACTTGTACTCCATGGTCATATAGCCTCTTGCAGTCAATCAGGTGCACCACAGACAGGGACAGGTCCCTCGGGTCAGTCCCGGCCACTTCCAGGCGGGACGTCACCGGGAGCGTTCAGCGGGGTGGCTTGGGGTCACTCTTCCCCGGCTCCGGCCCCCACCCCCGCCTGTCTTCACAGGTGGTCTCCAGAATTGCCTCTTTCCCACAGGAACTAGACATTTGCGTGACAGGCAGGTAAGCCTTGCACACGTTTCCACGCCTGTTTTGGTGTCTCGAATTGTTCGTTTTGGAGAACCTGAAACCGTGATTCCTGTGTTCATAACCATTTCCTCTCTCGGTGCAGGAGGAAGCGTTTTTGTTGTTCTTGGTTTTGTTTTTACAAAGAGATGAATTGTGCCTGGATTTCCATCAGAGTGACAGCTCCCCTTCTGTGGCCCCTGAAAACACCGCAGGACTCGGCATGTGCCGGCCAGCTCGTTCTGATGGCTGGAACCGAACGCGGTTCCCAACGTCTCTTCCGCTCGCGGGAAGGGATGTGACAGGTGCAGGTGTCGGGAAGGTAGGACCATCGCCCCAACTGTAGCTGAGAAGGCGGTTAAATCGGAACGTGGATCTTAAACTAGTCCCCCGTGCAGGCGGTCACGAGTGAGCCTTTGTCCGTCTGTGTTTTCATACCGGGAGTGGAACTGGGAAGAAAGGTGCATGGTAGATAGCCCGGCCGCCGGGAATTCTGTGGAATTCTGTAGGCCGCCGGGGCGAGGAGCGTGAGTGGGATCTCACTCCACCTCCGCCTGACATTTCGGGACCCTAGCCCTTTGGTTAACCGCGGGCGACCCTGTACCGTCCCCAGCCTGGCTGTGTGGGCACCGCCCGGAGAGGCATGACGGTGATGTCCGCCAGGGCTCCCAGGCCTCAGGTCTGTGTCACTGTCCCCCTGCCCGCTGCGGCCTGTCTCAGCCTGCCCACAGGGACGCTCGTGGCTGGTTGACTGTCCCTGTGAGGGAATCTCGGGGTCCAGCTGACCCAGGAAACCCTCTGGGTCCGGTGGGCTGCTTCGCCGGGGACCCAGGGGCTCAGCCTCGCCTCCAGGCTTGTGTCCTGGCCCGGAGCCGCTGTCTACAAGGTACCATATACAGGGTGAATTACAAGAGCAGGATCAGATCTTCTCGCCGTTCTGGGGGCTGGAAGCCCAGGACCCAAGGGTCCACAGGGCCATTTTCCTTCTGGGGTCCTTCCTTGCGTGGTCTGGCTTCCAGGGAGGCCACCGCGTCCCTTGCTCATTGTCACACGTGGCTGTGTCCCCTCTGTGCCTCTCCTGCAGGGACACCAGCCCCATGGATTAAGGGCCAACTCCCCAGCAGCAGGACCTCGTCTCAACTTGATTTCACCTGCCGCACACTCAGTTTCCGAGTGAGGTCACGTTCACGGGTAGCCGGCATTAGGACTTCAGTGTCACAGTCCGGCCCACACCCCAAGCTCTCCCCTTGGCTGAGGAAGAGGCAGACGCCCTCGGCCTTCCCTCCGCCTGCTTCTGATTTGGAAGGGCTCACTCTCCTTAAGGCGTCCCGGCCCCAGCTGGCCGGCCTCCTCTAGACTCTGTCCATAGCCCTGTCCCAGGCTAGTGTCCCCTCTGGCCAACGCACAGCACCCACCATGCCCCCTGAGCCCAGGGGGCTCCCCACCTCCTGTCCCTCTGCCTCTTTCAACCTCCGACCTGCCCGCACACAGCCCAGCAGATAGGTCACTGCCTGTACGTCTGCCCTGGGTTGGTCTGCACCCCACTTCCCCACTCAGTCAAGATCCCACTGAGAACTCGGGAGGGAGTGTGGCTTCAGGGTGGCCTCACTTAAGGGCAGTTTATTCGCTGGGTGACCTTGGGCGAGTGACTTCGCCCCTCTGAGCTGGATTTCCTTACTTGCACGGGGACCCCTGCTTTGCAAAGTGGTTGTTAAGGTCAGGTGTGCAGCGCGTGGGTGGCCCCCACGGTGGTGCCCCGTGGGCTGTGGCTGTAATCACCTCCCTGCCCGCAGCGTAGCTGAGCATGACCCTGACTGCTCGTCAGGGTTGGAGGCCTCATCCCTCATTTGGAGAAGCCTGCACAGGGTTACGGCTTCTGTTTCACAAGCCACGGGAACCTAGGCCCAGACCAGGCCGCGTAAATGCTGTGCATCTGCTGAGCGGGATTCGAACCCAGGAGAGAGTGCTTTGCACTTCATAGAGCTGCTGCAGGGTCACCCGGGAACCCCTGGCGGTCATGCCCTCTCAGCCCCCGGCTCACGCTCTGCTCATCTGCCCACCCCCTGGCCTCCCCTTTCTTCTGTCTTCACACCCTCGGCTTCTAAGCCCGTTCTCAGATTGGTTCACAGAACGGCAGTTTGTTTTTCCAGAACACTAGGAAACACTGTGCAGACCTTAGAAGCGGTCTTGTTAGTGGAAAACGTGGCTGTTTATTTTCTGTGTGTGATGTAGAGCCATGCCCAATGTGTGCATGTGCACGTGCTCACACACATGCACACCCTTGCACGTGCGCTCACACAAGCACGTGGACACACACACGCTCACACACTGCACACTCACACACGCTTGCACACATGCCCGCACACTTGGCACACGCACGCACTTGCACATGTGCTCACACAAGCACGTGCACGCACACGCGCTCACACATGTGCACACGCGCTCACACACAGGCATGCGCACAGCTTGGCACGGAGCACGACCGTTACTTCCCGCTGTCACAAACGGACTATTCAGGACCTACTCCTTAGCCACCAGCATTTGCTCACAGACGAGAGTGGGAGAGCACCAGAAACCCAAGGCGAAACTGATGGGAGAGAACCTTGAAGTCGGAAATGCGGTACACGGGCTCTGTCCCTGCAGCGCTGTGACCGGAGTGTGGAAGCAGAATTAAGACGTGCGGTGATGCCGCGGAGCCTCGGACGCAGGCGGGACCCGGTGGCGGGAGCGAGACGTGGAGAGAACCCGCTCCCGAGCTCCCAGACCCCTGGGCTTCCTGCGCAAACACTGTGACACGCCGTCTCCTTTTTTGTCTCGCGCCTCGGATTTCTTCCCCCCTCAAAACATTAAGATGCGCCGGTTCCAGCAGGAACCCCGACTGGAGGGCGGTGAATTCTCCTTCGGAAGAGGCTCCCCGACACGAGGACGCCGACGCACACCCGTCTCCTGCTTTGCTCCTGCCCCGCGGTGACGGAGGCCGTGCCCTACTTGGCCGTCAGCGCCCGGTCGCCGCGAAGAGGGACGAGTGGCCTCGTCAGAGCCCGAGACCCCTGCCGGCCGTGCCTGCCATGGGGGCTATGGGAGCGCGCTGTGCTCTCGTGCTACCCCGTGGCTTCTCCGTGTCTGCAGGCCCGGCCTGCCTGACTCCTGCTGTGGAGCCGTGTTTCTGTGCCCCGAATCCGCACGCTGTCGTCCGATGCATCCCGTGTCCCTTGAGGGACACCCCGACCGGGCGGCTCCGAGGTGCGGAGCAGACCAGGGCCCCCCCTTGGGGAGCCAAGCAGGATTGATCCTAACGCTGATCTGTCCACACATCTCTGAGCACAGAGACACCAGGCTCCCTCCGGCCTCATCGTCCTTTGCTTCCTGAACTGGACACATTTATCGGCCTTCCGTGTTGTTACCACGAGCAAAAGTGGAAAATCTAACGTGCCGGGTAACGTTGATTGATTTTCCCTGAGCTAAAAGCAAAGTTTCGGGCGTCACCTTGGAAACAGCTGTGACTTTGGCCTAGAGGGGCCTTGTCCCGCTTCCTGGAATCATTACCCAGGCGCGGACCTGACTGGGGACAGCTGGCGCACTGGCCACTTTAATTATTAGCGGCCAGCAGGCCCGCTGACGGCAGAGGCTTGGGGACTGTGTACTTGTGCGGAGCGAGGCCCGTGCCCCCGGCTCCTCTGGGAGCCGCTCAGACAACACGCCGGGCCGTCTGGAGACGAGGGGCCCTCGTCGATCCACAGAGCCGCCGGCCGTCCTCCCTGCCCCCTGCAGCCCAGGAGCCAGCCTTCCCTCGCGTCACCACACTCAGCCCGGGGTGGCGCTTCCCGGACTGTCTGACTCACACGGGAGTTCTGCGCGAATGAAGGCTCGACTCAGGAGGTCTGGGCTGGCGCTGACATGTGCATTTCTGAGACTCACGGCTGAGCCCAAAGCTGACGGTCGGGGACTGCGGATCGAAAGCAAGGGCCTGGTGGAAGTTACCTCCGGCTTCTCACACCGGCTCCCTGGACGTTGTGAGCTGGCGATCCGGCAGGGAGGCCTTTGCCCCGCGTGCTGTCGCAGCCGCTGAGGCCGTGCCCTCAACTGGACCCCCCGTTAGACTCACCTGGGGCCCCGAAGACCTCGCCGTGCCCAGGACCCACCCGGAACAGCCAGGCGGCCAGGGTTGGGGAGCCGCTGACGTACGTCCCCGAGACACTGTCGAGACGCGGCACTGACACCGGGGCGGGTGGGCGCTGCTGTGACAGGTGCCCAGAAACGTATCGTGGCTCAACAGGATAGCAGCTCGTCTCCATGCAGCGGTGTTTGTGCACGTGGGCCGGCCGGCGTTCTTCTGCACCTGTCACTCAGGGGCCGTGGGGGTTCTGCCGTCCTCGGGGCGCGGTTCCTGGGACCCCCGGGGGTCGTCTCTGTCGTGGTCGGCCTGAGACCCGGAGCGTTTTGGGCGTCAGCCTGGACGCGGCGTCCGTCACTTCAGCTCGCAGTCTGCTGACTGGAACTCAGGGGGACGAGGGACCCGGGTGCAGGGCGGCTCTGAGCCTGGGACAGAGTCAGCAGGTGGTCCGGGTGCACAGACGGGGGCCAGCTCTTCCCTCCCAAAGGACAGGCACCGAAACACGACCCGTCACAGCCCTGGGGATTCCCGACACAGTGCCCCACAGAGAGTTCGGAGCGTTCTTGAGGCGCAGGCTGTTTGTGGACTCCTTTTCCTCTGTTGCACGTGGAGAAACGTGTCAGTGGCTGAGGACAGAGGCCAGTTAGATTCTCATCCCAGCCACCGTCCCCGACGTGGCCTCCCCCTCACTCGGCTGCGGGGACTCAGCCTCGGCCACCAGCCTGGGCTCGGCTCTGGTGCATTCCCGCCCTGCCCCCACCTCCTCCCTTGCTGGGCTTCCTGCCACATAGGGGACAGCGTCGGAGCCCCGGTCGAGGCATCTCCGCGGCTCCAGCAGACCTCTCCGACCATCGTGTGCTCCCAGCCCCTCCCCCCCCCAGCTCACTCCTAACTGGCCTCCCTTCTGCCCAAGTCACTGAGGTTTCCTGCGGCCAAATCGAGTGTCCCTTCTCTGCTCCTGCCTTTCTCGCCTGCTAGGAACCACCCCTCCTCCTGAAAGCCATCTGCCCGGCCGCTCTTGTGCCCTGACTGATCCCAGTGTCTGGACTGGGCCCCTCCTCTTTTCTGTCTACCTTCCCTCCACAGGTGAGTTCCCCCCACCCTGTGGTTCCGGATTTTCTCTCTGTGCTCATGACTCTGGAGTCCCAGGCAAGCCCCGGACGCCCTCCACGGCTACTGCATCCAACGTGGAGATGCCCCCAGGCTCAGCGGTGCCGCCCCGACCCGAACCAGCAAACCAGCAAGAACCCTTCCTGGGAGGAGCCCCACCGCCTGCTCGGGTGCCAGCATCCGGAATCTGGGAGACACTCTCAGCCCCCAAACGCCACCCTCACCAGCCCTGTCGGAGAAACAGACTCAAGTCTGTCCCATAATCTGTTCCTTGCTGTCACTGCCCCTGTACTGGGCCAGGCCACCCGCCCCCCAAAGATGGTCTCACGTAGCGGCATCCATGCCTTCCCCCCGACGGCGTCCAGCGCACCCGGGCTGTGCCCCCCACGGCGTCCAGCGTACCCGGATTGTGCCCCCCTGCCCCACCGCCCTGCACCGGAAGATACGGTGGTTTGTTTGGTGTTTGTCTTCTAATACGTTACAGACCAATAATCGTATAATGGTAAAACTGGATTCTAGAAAAAAACCAAAAAGACAAAGACATAGAAGTCCCACCTTAGATTATTAGACACAACAGTACTAAAATTGCGTTTTAATAGATAGAAATGGAGAACACTCATGGATGTTGCAGCAAGGTCAAATTGAAGGTCGGATTGCTACAAAAGTTTCTAACTGGCTACGCTGGATTTCCTGTTTGGCGGGGGACTCGCCCCACACGGCCAGTGCGCCAGCATCAGCGGACCCGCTGTGAGCCAGGCGGCTCTGGGCTCGGTTAAGTGCCACACCGCCCCCGTGGGGACCGTCCCTGAACTGCTCGCCTGCCACTGCCCTCACCCAGGCCCCCCATCCCCGCACTGTCAGCACCTCTCCTCTGGGCTCCTTCGTGGCACCAACACTGTGCCAGAGACAGCGGTGGTGGTGGTGGTGTGGGACTCCCGCCTTGAAGCTGTCTGTTCTGTAGCTGATGGGCACTCGTCCCCGCCCTCTGACTGCCTGTGTGCCCTGTTGGAGGTGCTGCAGGGCCTGCCCGTGATTTGGGGGAGCAAGAGGGAGCACCTCGTTTCTGCCCTCTGCCAGGAGACAACACCCGAGTCTCCGTTTCCAGTAGTGAGTTGAATCTGTAGATGGGGCGGGGTTGAGGGCCCAGGTGAGGGAGCCGTGCAGTCAGGGTTCCAGAGAGAACCAGAGCCAGTAGTGTGCACGTGTATACGCTCTTCTGTGTGTATGTCCACGTGATCATGTTTATATGTGTCCTACACATAATCACACGACAGGTAATTCTGTATGTTTAAAATCACAGTGTATATGTCATGGTGTGTGTGTGTACAGACTCACAGCATATCATATATGAACATGATCACAGTGCGTGTGCACATACCGTATATATGATTACAACGTATATACGTCACACTGTGTGTGTATAATAACCACAGTGTATATGTATATACTATGTATACATACATAATCACAATGTATATGTTATACCGTGCGTGTGTGTGTGTGTGTGTGTGTATACATAATCAGTATATATATACACACTCTGTATATACATAGTCACTGCATATATCTACGCCAGTGGTGTGATATATACATACTATATATGTATATACACACACGTGCACATATGTATATATATATATATACACACATATACACAATCACAGTGAATATATACGTAACGTATCTACATATTTCATTACAGTGTATATATATATATATATGCTATGTACACATATGTAATCACAGTATGTATGCCATGCTGTGTGTATGTAATATATACAGTGTGTGTATATATACTTATATGTATATGTGCATATATATTTGCATATATATGTGTTTATACGTATACCGTGTATATATGTAGTCACTGTGTAAATACATACTATATATATACATATACACACAATCACAGTGCATATAATATTCTCTATATACATATTTCATCACAGTTTACATGTGCTGTGTACACATGTAATCACAGTGTGTGTGTGTATACTATATGCACATAATCACAGGGCATATACTCTGTGTGTACATAATCACAGTGTACATACAGGTGCCCTGTGTGTGTGCGCGTGCGTGCTCATGGAGGCTGGAAGGCCCCGGGATGTGCAGCGTGCCGTCTCTGAGCTGGAGGTCCGGGAGAGCCAGCAGTGTGACTCAGCCCGAGTCAGGAGGGCCGAGCACCAGTGCTGGGGTCCCAGGAGGTAGGAGAGGAGAGTCCCAGCTTGTGCAGAGCGAGAGTCTCGCCCCTCCTCTGCATTTCTGTTGTGTCAGGTCCTCAGCATACTGGGTGGTGCCCACCACAGGGGGAAGTGCCATCTGCCCCGTCTGTGACTCAAATGCTGGACAAGAGACACCCTCACGGACAGGCCAGAAGTGATGGTTAACCAGCGGTCTGGGCGCCCGCAGCCCAGTCAAGGTGACCCGTAAGTGTCGCCATCACAGGGTCCCTGTGTCACCCACACCAGGGGCTGGGACCACGTGGACCTGCCCTCCTGATGGGGTCGGGCCACACACAGCCTGCCCTGTTCCTTTCTTGTCCCTGGCTCCCCACCGGCACTGACCCGGTTAACGCCGTCCCGCTGGAGCCTGCCTCTTCCGTGGTCCTAGCCCACGGCCCGTGACCTCACCTGCTCTCTGGGGGTCTTCTGTGTCTCCATCGTGGGGTGCACAGCGGCTGTTCTCTGGCCCGTCCCGTGGGGGGAAGCCAGCTGGCCTGGCCTGCATGTTTTAAGCCTCCCCCCACCCCCCATTCCTGAATCCCCCACAGGGGCCAGCACACATCTTACTGTTTATAAAACAACATCTGTGCCCGGAGTTTCCAGCGCCTTCCGCCCCTCGGGAGGCGGGGTGCCTGGCACTTCACCCACCTCACGTGTGAGTGCGTGTGAGTGCGTGTGTGCGTGCGAGGGTGGCACTGGTGCTTCCTTCTGTGGACTGCGGACAGGGCTTACCAGCCACGTGAATATTCATCGTCTACTTACTTGTCCTCGTCTTTAGTCAGCCCGGAGGACGGGGACCAGCGTAGTGCCGGGTTCCAGCGCCGGTTCAAAACACGTCTGTTAAATGAATTAAGAAATGGGTGAAAGATGGGGCGCCCGGGGAGCTCGGTCGGTTGAGCGTCCGACTCTTGGTTTCAGCTCAGCTCACGATCTCACGGTTCATGGGATTGAGCCCCGCGTCCGGCTCCTTGCTGACTGTGTGAGCCTCTCTCTCCCCCTCTCCCTCCCTCTCTCTCTCTCTCTCTGTCCCTGCTCTGCTCGCTCTTTCTCTCTCTAAAAAGAGGGTGAAAGAACACAGTCAGTACATAAGACGAGAGGTGGGAAGGCCCTTCCAGAAGGCCTGAGATGTGGCCTGTCCGGGGTAATCAGTCCCATGTCTCTGTGCCAGAGTGGGCGCCGTGTGCTGAGCACGCAAAACAGGAAGACAGATGAGAAATCACTTTTGCCCCTTAGATATGCATCAGGCTTTCTTTCCAGCTTCATTTTGCTTCAGGCAGTAGGACGAGCTGGGCCTCCCTGAGCCCAGACGGTGGGCAAGGGGCCTAGGCGCACGGAAGGACAGGGCAGAGGCCGTCTGAGATGTGCCTGCCTGTTGGCAAATGACCGCGTCCCGCACGCCGGCAGGAGACAGCCTGTGCGTCCACTTCTAGCACCCCAAACACAAGCAGCATTTGCTGCCCGACCCTGGGGCCCGTCCGGCCGCCCCCTGCTCCCTCCCCCCCCGCCACGTAGTGAGCAGCCGTGGGTCCCCCCGAGATGCTCAGAGGCTGGAGAGTTAGGAGCCCAGACTCGGGTGTGCGGGGTGAGGCTCCGTGGCCCCGTCACGACCGAGGGAAGCGGGTCAACTGTGTTGTAGGGAAGCCCCGTCTATGGAGAGGCTGGTGTGGTCTGCCTCCCACAAGAAGCCAGCCAGGATTGCCGAGCCAAGGTCCATCGGGCATGTGAGCGTCGCAGACCCCACAGAGCAGGACAACCTCCGCGTCCAGGGGGCTCCTCCCTGGAGGAGGAACGGAGAGAGTCCGCTGTGGGCTCACCCCCCACGAGGCGGGGTCAGCGGGAGGATTGCTTCTCGCCAGGGCCCAGGGTGGGCCGTGAGGAATTTGGGGGACCCCGGGCCCTGGCAAATGCTTTCCTCCCCCCACACTGTGGTTGAGAGCGCCCCGCGCCCTGGAAGACCCAACAGAGCAGCACCCGCACCCGACTCGGGCCCTTTAGCCCGCGGCTCGTGGCCACCCTGCAGTGAGGGAGGCTTCCCCGAGCTCGGCCCAGACGGACCACCTGCCTCCAGGCCCCCGGGCACCTGCCAGCTGCCTGGAAGGGGCCGGTCCTGGGCCAGGACTGCAGGTGAGGGAAGGGGAGACCCCAGGGGTGATTCTAGGGGCGTTGGAAGCGCAGGGAACTTGGGGTTTTTCCAGACCCTGGGCGATGCTGCTGGTGGGCCCGGGCAGAGGCTGGAGAGGTCTCTCGGGCAGGTGAGAGCCCGCGGAGCGGCTGTGTGAGACCCAGCAAGGGGCCTGATTTCTCCTGGCTTCTTCCCTGACGCGACCGAAGGGTGTGTGTCCGGGCCCCTCGAGGCCCCCGTCTATCCGACACTGGACAGCAGCCACCCCGTGTCCCATACGGAGGGGCCCCCCTGCGCCAGCCCCTTGGCAACCTTTTGGGGTTTTTCCACCCAGAAAAGTAGGGTCTGTGTGTGTTTTCATCCTCCGCCTCGCTCGGCAGGGGGCCGTCGTCACAGCTCAGCTTGGAGCGGCTGTGCTGCTGGAGTTGAGTTCCGGCCTCTCCCACCCAGCGCGGGCGCGGCTGCGTCTCTGTGGCAGATGTCGGCCCCGGGCCACACGCCATGACCACACCGAACCCTGCATTTGTATCTGGCACCCTGTTGCCCTGGGAGCTGCACACGCGGGAAGTGTGTGGCAGGAGGTGCATGGTGGGAAGGGGCAGAGGGCGTTGCTTTAAGCGGATTGGGAATGTGGCCTCTGCGTTTCTGTGTTTCCCAGAGCGGCACCGGCTGGCCCGGGCCCCCTTCACTGAGGCCCCTAAAATGCACGCAGGTGTCAGTGTCGACGTGGTGGAGAAGCTTCGATAAAACTACGATCACGCCTGAACTTCCTCTTCCACGGGACCAGAAACGCTTGAGGGTTTCCCCTGGGAGGGAGACGGGCCCTCCAGCTCCTTGTGAAGGTTTGCAAGGTTCCTTCACTCCGACTGTGGACACTCGTCACGAGCAGTGCTGCGGGCCGTGGGAGAGGAGCCCGGGGCCGTGGGAGGGGAGGGGGACAGAGGGGAAGCAGAGAGCAGGTGGGGCTCCTGTGTCTTTGCACCCGTCTCCCACTCCCCTTCCTCAGCCCACAGGAGACGAGCTCTCGTGAATAGTGCGCCTTGCAGACATTTGGTTGGTAGAGATCTTACTGCTAAGCAGGAAGGAGCCGTGACCCTGTGTCATACAGCAGGGCACAGAGCGCTGACACAGGATGGAGCGATGACAAGGGGACAGATCAGTGATGCAGGGCACAGAGCGGTGACAAGGAGACAGAGCGGTGACAAGGGGACAGAGTGTTGACACAGGGCACGGAGCGGTGACACAGGACACGGAGTGGTGACATGGGACAAAGTGATACAGGGGACAGAGCAGTGACAAGGGGACAGGGATCATGGGCCGGTCCTGGCTGAGTCCCAGCACACCCTCGGGACCAAGACCCCGAGGCCCACAGAAGCCCCGACTGGACCTAATATTTTCTGAGTTGTAGGAGACGTTGAGGAAACCCGCGTCCAGGGGTCTGTTCCCGCCACCCGTGGGCTTTCCCGGGCTCGTTTTGTGTTGTGTGGACGCGGCCGGTGTCAGAGTCACAACCACGAGCGGAGTTTCGCCTGTGTGGGGCCTCCGGTGAGGGGTGCCATCTGTCTGTGTAGATCTGTCTGTCCCTCCGGGAGGGGTGCAGGGGAGGGGGCTGCGGACTCTGTCCAGGCTCGGAGAGGGGCTGGGGGTGGGCGCCCCCCGAGCCCCGAGGGCTCCCACGTTGTTACTGGAAAGCCGCTTGCTGGGATCATGATTATGGTCTCCGTTGTCGTCTCTTGCAAGTGAAAGACCACCCCACCCTGGCTGCCAGCAGGACACGAGGTGGGCGGTCCCCTCCCAGCAAAGCCGATGGTGGGCCAGGCTCAGTCAGTAGAAGCACCACGAGATGTGCAGAGAAACGTCCCCACTTCGTGGCTCGTGTGTCTGACCAGCGGCAGCGGCAGGCCACGGGATCAGTCTCTGCAGCGGGTGGTTTGCACGTGGCATCGAGAAGATGCGGCCTTGACATGCGCGTGTGGGGTCCTGGCTGCACGGGGTGGCAGGGATAGTCGGGGCTGTAGCACACCTTCGTGTTCTGTGGCTCCCACCCCCACAAGGCCCCGGAGTTAGGGAGAGCGTCCCCCAGGGCACGGAAGTTAGGGACAATGTCCCCCAGTGTTCGGATGGCGAAACCCCAGAAGGGAAACGGCCCCGCACTCCGGCTCATCAGCACAGAGTGGGGGTCGCGTGCAGATCTGGGGGCATCCGAGCCCCGCCCCTCTGTTCCGCGCGGCCCCCCCAATTCCCTCCTGGATGATTGATCTGTCCAGCGTCCAGTTCGACATTCTCAGCAGAATATGGGACCGTTTGCCACAGGGTCGATGCCACAGTGTGACCGGTCCTTTGTCCTTCAGGGCAAGTGAGGGGGTGCTGCTGAGACGCATTCGTTCGCTGGGCCTTGGAAACGTTCTGGTAGTTCCCAGATCCCTGTGGCTCTGGGACTGACGCGGAGCCTGTGCTAGACGAGCCTCTCTGTCCCGTGTGCCCCTGAGTGCAGAAAGGGCCTTCTGCACTGCAGGACTGAGGGGGCTCCGGGGTGGTGGAGGGGGACCCAGGCAGCTGCCTCAGTGGGCAGAGGTCACCGTCAGACGTGGACCCCCCCCCCTCGCCACTGGCCTCTACTGTCCCGCTGGTGCACACAGCATCGTTCAGCCTGGGGAAGGCTGGAGTCCCACCGGCCCGTACCCCGCCGCATCCCCAAGTGTCACTGGGGTCTCTGGCTTCAGACGCTCAGGCCCTGGCCTTCCTGGCTGTCCACCTACATTCTGTCGGAACAGCCCTCGGACTCTCCCGTTTCACAGGTGAGGACACTGAGGCCCAGAGGCGAGAAGCAGCCCGCCGGGGTCCCTGGGCTGGCCAGGCGCCGGGCCCGAGCTCAGACTGGGGCTGGCGGCTTCCGGAGAGTCTGAGCTCTGAGCTCCCGTTCCCCATCCACGAGGAGCCCACAGGACCCCGCAGTGGGTGTTCGCAGGGCCGGAGGAGTGAGTGTAGAGGGCCTCTCGCCCCCCTCCCCCCGCCTCGGGACACTGTGCGCAGTGGCCCCTCTTGCTCTCACATGGCCTGCACGTGCGGCGTCTGCACCGGCGGTGCTGGGGTCCCCCACGCGTGGCCGTGAGCTGCCTTGGTAGTTTGTGCTGGACTGTGTGCAGGGACGGGTTACGGGGCACCAGCGGTTCTGTCCAGAGAGGAAACTGAAAATGCCTTTTTTCTTCCCCTGAAATCAAAGAGTATTAGGGTCAGAAAAACCAAATCACAGTGGGTGGGGTAGGCTTCCATTTTGCAGGGGAGAACAGCAGGGCCTGGAGAGGCCGTGTGGCGTGCGTGAGGTCACAGCGTTCGGTGGCCCCCCTGTGCCCGCCGTGCTCCCCTGCCAGGCGCCTGCCCCGGGCAGAAACAGGCTTGGGGTGGCGGCTCCCGTCGGTAGAGTGTTTCTCTGTAAGTATCTTAATTGCAGGTACTGGGTTGTCGGGTGCATTATAACGCTCACAGTCAGTACTGTGTGATAAAGAGACCCACGCTGCCGCGTAGGATGAACGTGTCTTTGACGAGGTTCTCATGGCCCCTGCGGCCCACACGTGCCCAGGACGCGGCAGGGGCTCCGCGGGCCCCAGGCGCCATCCCCGAGCCAGTCCTGAAGCTGTTTTTCTCCCCGCTGCCCCAGTGTGTCCGCTGCCCCCCACCGTGAGTCACGGTGATTTCGTCTGCCACCCGCGGCCTTGTGAGCGCTACAACCATGGGACCGTGGTGGAGTTCTACTGCGACCCCGGCTACAGCCTCACCAGCGACTACAAGTACATCACCTGCCAGTACGGGGAGTGGTTCCCCTCCTACCAGGTTTACTGCATCAAGTCAGGTGAGCAGCGTGAGGTCACAGCCCCCTCCCTACCCCGGCGTGAGGGACACCCGTGACGCGGAAACTCCTCGCTGGGGCCCCAGATGCTTCCCCGCCCCGGGGCAGGGCGGTCCTCTGCGCACGGGGTCTCCCCCAGCCCCGTCCCTCCCTCTGAGGAGGCCCCCGGCCCTTGGGGGCCAGCCCGGCCTTTCTCTTCCAGTTGATGCGTGTAGAACACGAAGGTGTAATTGCAGGTAAGACCTGCGCCCACTTGGAAAACCGCAGGCCGTTTGCAAACCTGGGGCCTCCTAGTTACCAGCAAGATGCTAGGAAACCCACCACCGGTCCCAGGAGCCCAGGGTAGTGACCGTGTGCCACAATGTCGGTCTCTCGCCCATCTGGTCCCACCCACTCGCCCTGGGGTTTCCTGCCAGAGCACCTGTCCCCTGGCCGCTGTATGTGGGGGAAGCGCTTATTAACCTGGGACATCTGCTGACCCTTGGATGGGAACCCGTTACACGGGGAGGGGGCGGCCCCAAGGGAGGATGGTGGGCGCACACGGGGGGGCCTGGGCCCCAGGGATGGGGACTCCCTTGGAAGGGCCGCTCCTGCCTTCTCCTCCTGGCAGACGTGTTGACGGTCAGAGGTGGATGAGAGGCCGCGGAGGACACATCCCTTTACCCCCCGTCCCTTTCTCCAGCACGGCCGACAGTCCCAGCCCACCCCCCTGCCCCGGGTGCCCAGGGAGAGTGACCCCTGTTCTCTGCCAGAGAAGCAGGTGCGTTTCTCACTGCGCACCAGGCTGTCCGCCCTCCGTACCTGCCGGCAGCCGCACAGAGGCCACACTGGGGACGGACTTTGGGGTGCGGGGGGTCTGACCTGGGGCAGTACCAGCCTGCCTGCGGAGCCCCCCAGGTCACATCCATCCAGCAAACACACTCGTGCCCGCTCGGCCTCTGGCGCCGCTCTGTTCTCTCCCCGCAGAGCAAACGTGGCCCAGCACTCACGAGACCCTCCTGACCACGTGGAAGGTCGTGGCGTTCACGGCGACCAGCGTGCTGCTGGTGCTGCTGCTGGTCATCCTGGCCAGGATGTTCCAGACCAAGTTCAAGGCCCATTTCCCTGTCAGGTCAGTGCCGTGGCCTTCGAGCAGCCAGGAGAAAGAAGGTGGTGGGAGCACTGGGTCAGGCCTGGCAGATGGGCGCGCAGGTTAGGGGGTGTCTGGGGTCAGAGCACCGAGCTGGGCAGGGCTCAACTCTTCCCACCGCCCCCCCCCCAACCATGTCCTCTTGCGCCCCTGGTGGACGGCTCCGGGCAGGCGCGGGGGGTGTGGAGATGGACCCACAGAGTCGGGGCTGTGGCCGTGCAGGGCCCCCGGGGCCCGTCCCCATCACCCCCGGGGCGGAACTAAGTAGGAGATGCGGGCAAAGGTGTGAGACCCAGCAGAGGTTCCAAACCAACGTGCCAGGGAAGCCTCCGGAAGCAGACAGGGCTCTGGACGGGACGTGGGGGGTTGGGAAGGACCCGCTGGCCCTCCCCTGGCTGGCGCACACACGGGCTCACACTGGTGCCCCCACCCTCACGCGGTCATCCCAGAAGAGGAGCTTGCTGGGAACACGGTGCCCCGGCCTCTTCGACAACCTAGGCGTGACCCTTGACCCCTGCTGCTGGCTGACCACCGTTCCCGGAGGGAGGCGTTGCTGATGTTATGGGGGGACGAGTTTGTGACCTTCAGGAAACAGAGGCCAGATCACCGGCCAGGCCTCCCCGACACCAGCCACCTCACCCGGAGGGATCTCGAGTGTCCTCAGGCTTGCGTGCCCGTGTCAGTCCCTTTGGGACCCCGTGCTTCCAGAAGAAGCTTTCTTTTCACCCGCAGGGCCGGTGTGGCCCCCAGAGTTGTGCGCGCCTTCCTGGAAAGGCAGGTTGACAGTGGGGGAGGCTCCTGGAATGAATCCCTTCCCCCTCTTGCCTCCAGGAAGGTCCAGTCTCTCAAGCTCCCGGCCAGGTGAGGACTGAGGGAGGCCGTGGAGCTGCTTGGTCGGCCCTCAGGCCCCCAGGCTGGCCCCGTGTCGCTGAGCCGTGCAGCTGCCCCAGCCACGCCCCTGCTGAGATGCCGGCACCTTCTGTGCTCTGTGGCCTCACATCTGACTTACTAATCAAGGGACTGGGATCTATCGTGAGCAGTCCTAGCATCTACAGAAGACTTAAGGTTGCAGAGGGGGGCTGACCCACACGTGATTTGTGGCACGTTGGGTGCTTGGGGCCATTTCCCCACGTCTGCTTGGGAGAGAAGCTTCCAGAACATCCACTGCATGAGGAGTTTTTAAAATGTGCCCCGAACTCTTTCATGTGGTGTTTTTCTACCCTCGAGTATTCTCGGTTGGCCACACAGACGACAGCTTTCTCGGGGCAAGCCCACAGTGGACTTTTCTCGGGCCACGCGGGGGCAGGGAACACCAGAGAGCGAGGGGCTCGATGGCAGCACATGGGGGCCGAGCCGCGGCCCGGCGTCGGCGGGTGAGACCAGAGGACGGACGGGCACAGGCTGGGGGCGGGGACACGCAGCCTCTTGCGGGGGGAGCGGGGAGCGTTCCTGGCCAGCTCGCCTTCCCTCCCTGCCCGCCTCCCTCCGTCTCCAGGATTGTGCCCCTCCACCCAGCGCCCGCATCCACACGTGGCATTTCCCGGGGTTTTGGAGCCGGGCCGTGGCAGTCAGCGCTCAGGTCTGCCCGCCGGCTGGGTCCTCCCCTCTGGACATTTATTCTCCGGCTGCGTCACTCAGTGCCAGGGCCCAGCGGGGAACTAGGAAGCCGAGTCAACCAGCCACTCGGGCCCTCTGGGGGACAGACGCAGCGCGGTGGTCAGACCCCCGTCAGGGCGACGGGCGGCACAGGGGCGAGGCCCGCAGAGACAGCGGCCACCCTTGGCGGCTGCTGGGTGGGGGGTGGAGGGGCCGCGTAATGACTAAGGTGGCGACGTGGGTTTTCCCTTTTCTACCTTGATGGGAATCGGTGACTTTCACGCTGGAGCGGAAACAAAAACGGAGTCTAAGAAGCGCAGGGTCTAACGTTTCCTCGTGCACTGAGGGCCCCTGGTTTCCCGTTGGCTCGTGGAGCTCCTCCATTTTCAGAGGGCTTCCTGAGCGACCCTGAGGAGGCACAGCGGGATGGGCCATGTGGTCCCCTGCTCAGGGCCGGAGGTTGGGGAGGAGGAAGCCTGAGGGGCCAGTGGGGCCCAGACAAAGGGGGACGCTGCTGTCCCAGTGTGGCCGTGGCCCTCAGTGCCACCATCTGCCAGACGGGGCCCCGGAAGAGGCTCAACACAGGCTCCGGTGCCATCACGAGCCTTGGGGGGCCTTCAGTCCTGGGGGGGCCTCGGTCTTGGGGGGTCCTCAGTTTTGGGGGGCCTCTGCTGCACAGGGTGGGGGTCCTCGGTCTTGGGGAGGCCTCCGCTGCACGGGGGGGACTCAGTCCTGGGGGGCCTCCGCTGCACAGGGTGGGGGTCCTCGGTCTTGGGGGGCCTTCGCTGCACAGGGTGGGGGTCCTCGGTCTTGGGGGGCCTCCGCTGCACAGGGTGGGGGTCCTCATTGTTGGGGAGCCTCCACTGCACAGGGTGGGGGTCCTCAGTTTTGGGGAGCCTCCACTGCACAGGGTGGGGGTCCTCGGTCTTGGGGGGCCTCCGCTGCACAGGGTGGGGGTCCTCGGTCTTGGGGGGGCCTTCGCTGCACAGGGTGGGGGTCCTCGGTCTTGGGGGGCCTCTCCTGCACAGGGTGGGGGTCCTCGGTCTTAGGGGGCCTCCGCTGCACAGGGTGGGGGTCCTCATTGTTGGGGAGCCTCCACTGCACAGGGTGGGGGGCCTCGGTCTTGGGGGGCCTCCGCTGCACAGGGTGGGAGGGCCTCCATCCTGGGGGTTGCTGGGGGCCTCCGTCCTGGGGGGCACGCCACTCTGACCTGTTGGCGCCACTCTCCTCGGCACAGGGGGCCTCCCCGGAGCTCCAGCAGCGACCCGGACTTCGTGGTGGTGGACGGGGTTCCCGTCATGCTTCCGTCCTATGACGAGGCTGTGAGCGGCAGCTTGAGGGCCTCAGGCCCTGGGTACCTGGGCTCCGTGGGCCCAGGCTGCCCCTTGCCTGTGGACGACCAGAGCCCCCCGGCATACCCCGGCTCAGGGGACACGGACACGGGCCCAGGGGGCTCAGAGCCCTGTGACGGCGTCTCAGGCTCCTCTGAGCCGCTCCAGAGTCTGTATTCACCTTCCGCGTGCCCGGGGGGCCCCCGCCCCGACAGCGCTGACACGGGGGCCGGCTCGGCGCGGGAGACGGCGTCCAGCAGCCCAGGCATCGACATCGCCGACGGTGAGTGTCCGCCCCGCGCCCGCCCCTGGCCTCTCCTGCCGCTCATTGTTCTCCCTGCGTGAGGCCTGGAGCGTGGCCGTCCTCTCCCACGTGATGGGTGCAGGTTTCAGGAGGCCCCAAGCCGTGGGAGCAGGAAGCCCGCGGTGGTTTCATGGCGTCTGGGCGAGCCAGGGAGCTCTCTGCCCGCTCCGTCCGCTAGGCAGGGCTTGGAAGAGCTTGGTGCCAGGGTCAGCATGCACGCACGCACACGGGAGACCAGGGCGCCTGTGGGGCGGCCCCGAGAAGCCGTGTGCACACAGGCCTCTCGCCGGGACGAAGAAACGGGCACACGCGCCCAGCACAAGGAAAGGCCAGTGTAGCTCCCGGAGAAGTGGGGGCAACCAGGGTCTCCCGGGGGGACGCAGAGCACCGCGGGGCACGCGAGGGCCCCAGTCCGGGCGTGTGGTGGCCGTGATGGCCAAGGTGGCCCAGAGATGGGCCTCCTTCCTGCCCACCCACTGCCTCTGTACAGCATCTCGCCCTCTGGCGGGTCTGACCGCTAGGACACGGGGTTAAGGTCTCAGCACTTTATTTTGCGTGAGCTGGTGTGAGATTTTCCAGCAAAGATGCTGTAATGAGTGCTTTATGTGGTCAGTTTACGCGGAACTTGGCGTTTTCTTCTGACACCGGGAATTACAGACACTTCAATAAAGTTTTTGTTCCCAGATCCCTGCCGCTAAGCTGGTAACGGGCTCTCCTTTTACAGGGATCCCTCTGATGGAAGAAGATGCCTGACCAGCAGAGGTCCGACCATCTTCCTGCCCCTCGGGGATGTGAACTGTGCGCCCTGGGGTGAGGCCTCAGGGGGACAGAGCTCCGGGGCGCTGGGGGGTTCCAGCTTTGGGGGCCGTGACTCACATCATCCATCGCGGACTCGACTCTGCGGCTGGTAGGCTGGCGGCGGTTTTCACGACAGTGGAGGGTAGCAGGGGGCCCGGGCGGTCCTGGAGAAGGTGTCCGATGTGTCCCTGCCGCGGAGCAATCCCGTGACTTGTGCTGTGGGCGCTGCCTGCCTCCTCTGTCAGCATGTCCCTCACCGGTTCGCCCCGAGGTCTGCCGTGCTCGACGCAGGCTCCGTCTGGGGGCTGTGCTTCCCGCGGGAGGCCCCTGGGGAAGGCTCCCGGGGGGGTTGGGGCAACCTCCCTGACCCGACACTGTACTCAGAGCGGGCGCAGCAATCCCAGCGAGGGAGGAAGGAGAAGACGAGGGCGGACTCTGCTTTCTGGAAGCCTGTCCAGAAGCGGTCGTCCTTTGGTGAAGCGTGATGAGCGTCTGTCCACGGCCTGGCGCGCAGACGGTGCGTCGGGTGAGTCTGGTGACCTTGGGGATGGCCGGATGTGCTCAGACGCGGGGCCTGGCAGGGAACGTTACAAGGTAACGTTTCATTCAGCGGTTTAAGGATTCGCGTGACCGTGTGTCTCAAGAGCCGCGAGCCCCCTCATTACCCGTTACGGCGTCGCCCCCAACAGCCATACAGTTTATTTTCCAAAACAGAGATTTTCTGTACACGTGTTCTTCCTCCAAATAAAGTATGAATGAAGTTGGAGTTTTTCTTTCTATTTTGTCTGCAAAGCAGACGGGCCGCCCAGCCCAGACGGCTGTCCCCTCCCTCCAGGGGCCTGCGGCCGCCCACCTACCTGTGCACCTGCTGTGCAGGCCTCCCCCGGGCCCGTTGGGTGCTGTTCCTAAGAAACTGATGGATGAAAAAGTCTCCCAAGTCCTGAAATGTCTCTTCAAATACATGTTCATCTGTGGGCTTGGTTTCTTTCTTCCTCTGGGCTTTAGACCAATAGAAACAAAACTCTGATCCATAAAATTGCTGCGTGGTTGGAGCGGAGAGAGCTGGGAGCTTGGTCAAATCCTGGTTTATCCGGACGCAGACTGAGTAAAAATTAAAAACAAAGTGACAGTTTGAAGTGTGACTTTAATATCGGGGTGGGGCCAGGCGGGCAGGGGAGGATCAGTGACCTCAGGGTCGGGGCTGAGGGCGGCGGCTGGGAGGGGCCCGAGAGCCCCCGGGACAGTGAGCGCTGGGCGTGTGGGGAGCAGTGTCGAGTCGCTAGACCTCGTTTGGCACAGCTTTGTATCACGAGCCGCAGGGAAGGAGCTGAATTTTCATCAGTGTTTCTGCTTAAATGCCACCTGGCCTGCCAAGAGGCAGGGGGCAGGGGCGGCCGAGGATCCAGCGTGGGCCGCCTCCTCCGGGCAGCCATCCCAGGAGCCCGGTCAGGCCAGGTGCTCCCCAGGTGTTCCCCAGGCCTGCACCTGTCCTCCCTCCCAGGCCCCAAGCGGAGAGCACGTTAGAGACCTCTGGCTAAGCGCCTCCTTTCCTGCGGGACAGCTGGGAAGGGCCCCGGAAAGTGTTCTCCCTCCCAAAGTAGAGAGCAGCCCTCTCACCGGTGAGCCACGTGCAGGGGTGCCGCTCCAGCCCTGCACCTGGGAGGCCGGTCCCGCAGGTGCCACGGACACCCAGGTGTTAGCGGCAGCAGTGTTCTCAGCATCGCGGCCTCTCGGAAGGAGGTGCTGCTTCTCCGCCTTAGAGTCTGAATGGGTCCCCTGGCCCCCTCGGTCCCTCTGGTTTCTGGTCACGTCAGCGTCTCACCCACAAATGCTCTTCCCCATGATTGTTTCTATAGTGAGCCTGTGTGGCAGAAAAGGATGCTCGTGATGGCCCCAGCACGTCTCAATCCTGTTCTCTCTCCGTTCGAAGGTCCCGGCAGCCCCTCTGGGTCCTGGTGCTGCCCTGGGCAGTGGTCGGCAGTCAGGCCGGTGCCCTGAGGCGCCTCAGGACCCTCTCCACCTCCCTGCCCCAGTCCCAGTAGCCGCACGAGACCGCGGGCCCAGGAGGAGTTCGAGGCTCTCGGGCCACAGGCTTCTGCTGGGTCCGGATGCACCTCCTGTCCCCGTGCCTCCCCTCTCCGTGCCCCAGGGCCTGGTGCCTGGTGTCCCTGCGGGGACCGCGCAGTGACACGGGAGAGCACGGCCTTGCCACAGCCACCACCTGGCCTCAGATCCTGCCTCCGCCACCAGCGGGCTGTGTGTTTGGACGAGGGGTTGCGCCTGGAGCGTCCGTCTCCTCACGGAGAAATGAGAGCCGGCCCCCTTGGCCTTCCTCGCTGGCCTGTGGTGGGCAGGATAGCAAACGCAGACACACACGCAGCGCCCAGTAGGCGTCGACAAACGGTGGCTGTTCTCCCCTGTGGCCGAGCGTGTGCGAGGGGTCATGTGGATGATTTCCGGGCACCTTCCCCCTGCCTTGGGCCCCTGCCGCCCGGGGGGTGCTTGCTGGAGGCCGCCCCCAGCAGATGGGCGGGAGCGTGAGGTCCATTCCCCTGGCCTCTCCCCTCCCTGAGCTCTCTGTGCAGAGGAACGTGTCCCGTCCTCTGAATGTTCCAGAAGCTTCTGCTCACGGCGGGCAGGACGACCTCAGGAGTCTCCCGGGGACTCTGAAGGACCCAGATCAGCTACACAGCAGCCCTGCTTCCCTAATTTTATAGCCTGTCTTGGATCGAAAGCATAAAAGTTAATGCCCGTACGTTCCTGGGTGATAAAGGGGAGAGACCCCACAATAAAGAGGCCTGGTCTGGCAGACAGAACAGGGCCCTGGAGAGAGCGGTCGGTTGTCGGGGAGGGTGGGTCCCGGGCACAGTGGCCTTGAAATCATAAAACTTGACTTAGAATGAGCGGCATCAGCACAGCAATGCTTAACAGCTGTGGCCAGCAGGGCACCGTCTCCACACTGGGAGGAAGCCTCGGTGTCAGGCGCACGGCAGCCCTGCTCCCTGGTTAGGCTCGTGCGCACGGACCTTTCTAGTTTCTCAACAGACTGTATTCTTCAGAACAGCTTGAGTTGTGGGAGAATCGAGCGGAAAGTACAGAGCCCCACACCCCACACCCCTCCTCCCGTTATTTCCACCCGGAGTTTGCTTGTGACAATGGACGAGCCCACGTTGATGCGTTGTAGGTCCCCCCCTCCCCCATCTGAAACTTTTTTGAGCCGAAGTGGCAACAGTCGAAGAGTGTCCCCTGCTTTCCAAAAGTTCGCGTTCGGCCGCTTGGCTTTCACGAAGGACCTGCTCCCGCCGTTTTGCTAACTGAAGGGGATCCAAAGGGGGTTTTGCTTTTGTGAAAAAAGCGGTTGGTGCTAATGCAGAGCGTGAGCTTCCAGAAAGCGGGGGTTCCCGGATTATTACCTGGAGTGCCGAGCTTACTGTCGGAGACGCGCATTCCCCGGGTGTGGACAACGGTACGGTGAGGTGACGGCATCACGCAGAGTGCTCACCTGCCCGTCCCTCGTCCCCTCCAACCCGTGGCTGCCGCCGACCTTTTACTGTCCCGTGGCTTTGCTTCTGGGACAGTCACCTGGCTGGAGTCACACGGGATGTGGCCTTTCACTCAGCAGCAGGCACGGAAGTCTGTGCTTCCACGGGACAAGAGAGCGGCCCACGTGCACAACTAGAAACTTGAAAAGACTTCACGCACTTCTTGCCTCTTGGGGCTGGAGAACGCGAGAGGCCAGCGAGGCTGTGACCGGGATCGCCTCCCCGGCCACCCGAACCCAGCCGGGATGGAACATCCCACGGGCTCTCTCAACATCCCATTTGGGGTCTGACAGACTCCGTGTCCCGAGCGTGGCGGACAGACGGGCGCCTGCGGGCACAGGGGGGTCGTCTCCTGCACGCACACACCAGCAGCTGCCTTTCCCCACGGCAGGGGGACTCCCGGCACCAAACGGGACCCCGTCCTCTGCTAGTGTCCCCGCAGCTGTAGAGGCTGGAGAATGTCAGGCCTGGTTCTGGAGGTATTGAGTGAGTCCGTGTAGACGGGCCGGGCCCGGCCTGGCGTGGACGTCCAGGAATGTGTCAGCAGTGGG